>NC_039358.1:130956580-131323785 GCF_003573695.1 Papaver somniferum | reverse complement strand
GGCCATATGGAAATGCCGCAATGCCAAAGTTTTCGAACACAAGAACATGAATGTTCATGATGCTCTGACAATCGCTCTTTACTGGTACAATCTCTATTACAACTACAATGGGGAAGAAGAACTCAATGGGATGGAAAATAATCACCATACTGCTGTTGAACCCACCAATGTAATCTGGACTCCCCCAAACCATCTCAACATCAAGATCAACGTCGACGCTGCGTGGAAAGATGGAGCATTTGCTTGCGCAGCTGTTGCAAGAGATCATAATGGAAACTGTCATGGTGCTGGTACTATGATGGGAAGATCAGACTCAGTTATCTTTGCAGAAGCTTCTGGCTTCCAGCTAGCTGTGGATTTAGCCTCATGGTTGAACCTGAACAACATAATTATAGAAGGAGACAACCAGATTGTTGTGAAGAGCTTAAAAGGAGAACTGCGGAAAATTCCATGGAGAATCTGGAGGCTGAAAGATGATATAATTCACAAGATGGTTAGTCTCAATAATAATGGTGTTTACAGTTTTGTCCCGAAACCAGCCAATAAAACTGCTCACTCTCTGGCAACGTATGCTCTCACTCACAACGTCCAACACAAGTGCAACAGTTCAAGTGTTCCGCCTAGAATTGCTTTTCTTATTATAAACAACAGTTAGTCTTGCTTCTCTGTTTCTGTTTACATGCCCGATACCAAAAAGAAAAAGAAAAACCGCACCAGATGTTGCACGGGTGTAAGAATACAAGAAATGTTGATATTTACCGCGGACGCACTATACCGTGCCATACGCTATCTCCGGCAGAATCAAGGTTCCGAGGTCATTGATAAGACAGTTCAGAATAGGAGCAGTGCACAAATTCTAAAAGCATGGGAGGAGGTAAGGTAAGGACCAAGGACCAAATTGTGGATGAAATTAAAATGCAGGTAAATCATTTGTACCTTCTTTTTTGCTTTACGTGTCCGAGTGGTTAAGCATGTGCTGATCCTGAATTTAACATGGACGTACTTAAACTGTCTAATGTATGGGTTGTGCCCTGATTCTTGTCCAAATCATACTAATGTCTCCCACTCACATGTCAAATAAGTTCGTACATTAAAAAATTGAAGACTCCAGATTTAATAACCGAGGCGTGTTCTCGAAATCCGATGCTCCATCACCTGCCGGGGGAAAAGAAGCCAAATGATAAACAATTGAAATCAACAGATAATAGACAGAAAATCAAAAAAGAAACAGCAAATCCATTAAAAACCTTAATAGATTAGTGGTACGATTTTATTAATTAGTAGAGATAATAATTTACAGGTAAACAAAAATAGTGATTAAAGGTACTTTTCTTCGTTTTGGAACATGATTAAAGACACCTGACCTGACTCGCTTGCCTACTTCAACGAAAGTAGATTTTTCATGGCATTCAAGGGGCGTGTATGGACATGCCGTGGAAAGGTCAACTTCTTTTTTCGTTATCAAGAGCTAACTACGTGTGGCCGGTCGCATACAGTATAACAACTACGTCAAAATCCAACTGCTCAGACGAAAATAAGAACGTCTTTTCTTCTATTGAATATTGTTCTTATTTTTAAGATGCTTCTGCCCTGAATTTGGTTGTTAATAGTGAGTCAGTCACGCTAGGGCTGTCAATTGGGTACCATTGCCAAGACCCGGTTAGTTTTGGCTTAGATTTTTTTTCATTTTTCATTTTTTTTTTTTACATTTAATCTTTATTTAATACATTAATAAAAAAAGAACAATAATTTTTTGTAAAAAAATTTAGACTCGAGCCAAAAAGAGAAAGATATTAAATTTTTGAATTCTTTTTATAGTTTTCTTGATACCCAATGCTACACGGAACCTACGGGTACTAGTTTTCTTGATACCCAGTGCTACCCGTAATCGATGGGTACCCGAAATTTTTTACGGATCCGGTTCTGGGTCCATAAATTTAGGAACCGGACCCGATTTTTATAAGTACGGTCCAGTGATATCCGAGAGGACCCGAACCCATCGATAGTTCTAGTTAATACCCAACCTTGGTATTTTAGAGAGTCGGAGGACTCGTATAATAATGAATTAAGGATTTGGTAACAATGAATTAAGGCTTTGGTAACATTGTATTTGTCATGTAGAGGTTATTTTCCAAAGATATCAATTTCACTTTCTGTTAATTGGGAAATATAAAAAAAAAATGAAAATGAAAACTAAATAGGAAAAGGTTATATAACCAAATTCAGATAACATTACACAAATGGCGCTCAAACTTCAGAAAGAGTTTACTGGGCGACTGAGATCCTGTTTCTTGTGTTAGCTGGTATGTTATCATCCATAAACCCCATAAAAAACCAAAAGATCAACAACATCTATTTCGGTAGTTTGGATTTAATCTAGATTGGATTGGATTAGATTAAGATCTATACAGATGCAACGATTAGGAAAGTCCCCTAATCGTTGCAGGCACATGCTTCATTTGCAGAGATTCGTCGACAAGAAACCTTTAGGCATAACCACTACGCTCCTGCTTTGTGAGTCATCTTTTTCGAAGTTCTCGAGTTTGATATGAGCATCACACTCTTCTCCGTTGAGAGTCATCTCTTTCTCAAGAAGAATCTTTATCAAATGGTGGGATTTTACTTCAATCAGCATTTTATTTCTGATTTAATTAATTGGGTCTCTACGCGTATTTAAAACTTTTTTCGGTATCAACCTCTTTCTCCTTGAAATATTTAAATGTAGTTTTTATACTTGTAATCTTGTTCTCGGTGTTCTTAACCATAATCTAATTGATTTGTAGCTATTAATGAAAGTCAAGAACTTTTATCAAAAAAAAAAAAAAACTTTTGATTTTTCATCGTAGAAACATTGGCAGAATTCAAGCTATTAAGATAGGGGAGGCAAACACAAGTCTTTTCTGTAAGCTGAAGCATATTACTATTAAGAGATTTGACGCTTAACACGAATCACCTGAAATGTGATGTCAAATTCAAACAAGGTGATTTTAACTCATAAACTCCTTATATCTCCTTAGGTCAGCTAAAGTCTCTGGAAGAGAAATGCCTCTGATTGGCCTTGGTTGGTGAATAAAATCATAAATGTACATATTACTTTCATGGGTGAACTTGTTAGCTGCTTATCTTCGGCTTGTACTTTAACATTAGTGTGTTGCATTTTTTTGGCCCATCCGGAAACTAAGTCCACCTTTCTTGTTGTTTCCCATTTTATATTGTATCCTAGATGTCGTATATCCCCAACATCGTTTCCTGCAGAATCAATAGCAGTTCTTTCCCCAACTTTAATTATATATGTATATAGTTGGAGTTAAACGTTCTTCCTTTTCTTTTCAGAGGGAAGGCATGTTTTTACATCATATAATTTACCTATGATTAACTGACATCCTTGCCACATGACCAAATTTAAGAGAAAGTTTTTAGTTTTAACTGGAAGTAAGAATTACGTACTAAAATGTGTTTTTTTATTATGAAATCTAGCTCATAATAGTCCGCCAACCATGAACATGCCAAGAAAGAGAGGTATTGATGCGCCACTAAACGGACTTTTCTATCCAATTAGTGAGAATGTTAGTCATGTATTTTTATATTGGATTTTTTTTAGTTAAAGCTAATTAGGATCACTTTAAAGAAAGGTTGCACCAGAATTTTACAATGCTACAAAAATTTGAATTTTGAAATAATTCATAGCTCAAGAGGACCAAAATCAAATCTGGAATATGATTTCTATGGCTATATATTGAAGTGTATGGCTTGGGGGAAATGCAATCGCATTCAGCAATAAGCAAAGTTCATATATAGCGGTTCAGAAGAATGTTAAAGATCCTTTGCTTACTTGGTGTTTAGTTTTCAAACAATTTGAGATTCCAAGTTTTCATAATGCCATAGAAATTGGCCTAACTATTTTGATCTTCATTGAGTAAGATGGGAGTATGTTACCATTTTTTCTCTTTTCTCTTTGTTTTTTTCACTTTTTTGATCAGCATCTTCTTTGCCAATTAAAAAATAAAAAAGCAACAAAAGAACTGCAACACTTCGAACAGAACATAAAGTTTAATCTGATTTTAGTAACAATAGTTGTATAACTAAATTTTTGAAATTTATTTTGAAAATAAAAACTTATTACTAATTATTATATGGACAAATTAATAAAATGACCAACTTCCGAGCCTCTAATTAATAAATCAGCAAAAAAAGTTAAATCTTTTATAAAGTGACCTTACCGTTAAATTTCACACTTGGCGTTGATTAAGTCAATTGGGTACGCGAAAATTACTAGCATATCATTCCATCACCCTCCCTAGTTTAGTGTTGTTTATTTAAAGCCCTAATGCTCATCATTGTCGCCACACCACTCTTCACTTTCTTCTTCTTCTTCTCCACAGACTAGTTCTCGGTTCATGAATAAATGCGAAAGAAATTATTTGCATAAGCAAAACAAATCACAGGATAAGAAATCGAGAATAAATTGTTGATATTTTGAATCAAGTGAGGTCTTCTTAATCGATAAAACAAGATCAATTTTAGATTCGTTTAGGGTTTTGATTGTTATGGTTAAAATTAGATAAATCAAGTTTAGTTTTTTTTTATTGATCTTCCTTTTCAGATTCAGTGATAGCAAGATGGTAACTCCTTCAAGTATCTACTGTCATCAATTTTTATGGTGTGAGAATTAGAATACATGGAGATATTCATTGGTAAATCAGATAGATGGGTACTATTTCCATCAAGCTAATAATTAATTGTGGTTGATTAAGAAGGTTCTAAGGAATAATGAGGTTACAAAAATTGAGATAAGTAAAGGATTTGGGTTTGAATCGGTGAAGATTTTGTTGGATTTGGACGAATTTTGTTGCCGGTATGGTAAGCTTTTAATTGGTTATTTGCATGAATGGTGTTGTATTGTAATTGATGTTACAGAGATAAAATTATCTACTGCGAAGGATTTGATATTGGTGATAACAAAGACCATGAAGGAAAAATAAATTGAAATATGAATTCATTAGGGCTTATTTATGTTGATCTCAATGGTCATTCTTTTCAGCCATTTTGGGTTTTCTTAGTGTTGCTGGTTTATTTTGTAACTGGACAATTTTGAGTTGATTAAGTTTTTCAATTGGATTTTTATAAGTGTTAATCCGTATCTCTATATTTTTCTTGTGTTATCAATTAGGGCTTATAACAGGGGAGGAAGATGAATCAACGGTGATTTAACTAGGTATGACTCAGTTTCTTAAAACTACTTAACTAGGTCCGACCTACTCAGCATATTGAAGGGTTTAGATGTCTTTTACTAAGAAGTATAAATGACACGCAAGCAGTTAACTGTTGTTATCCGTTTTTTTTTTTTAAAAAAAAAACAGGAAAGAAAAAGTCTAACTCGGTCTGTTTATATAATGATTCAAAAAAAACGGCCATTTTTTTAATTATATGCTAAAAAGGTAGCCACTTTATTTAAAATCCCTATCCAAGAGTAAGATATTTCAGTTTGTTTGGATGATTAGATCGATAACTAATTCAATTTTATTTGTTATTCTATTTTTCAGCCGACCACAACATGTAGATGTTTTATTATTTTCGTTTTCACATTACTATTTTGGTTATATTTCAGATAGTTTAGAGTGATGTTGATAAATAAAAAAATTATTATAAACTTATCTTTGCTCAACATGCAAGTCATTTTATATTACTTGTAGTTTTAACTATAGGTTAGCGTCCATATGGCATGATATAATTGAAGGACGTAGTGCAGTCAAAGAAGCAGTTAAAGGTTGCATCAAAAAGTTGAATGTTTGGCGTGAACCCCTTTTTTCCTAAGCAATAAGATTTTATTATCACCAAATCAAGCCAAAGAAAACAAAAAAAAATCCACCAAGGGATTATAATCAAAAAACAGAAAAGGAAAAAAAAAGCAATCTTCCTAGTCAGTCATCAACTGCAATAATTTTTACATTTTTAAAGTACTCTAAAAAGTCATCAACTGCAATGATTTTTACATTTTTAAAGTACTCTAAAATATGGATGATAACGAGTTTCCATACTCTCCAAGAAATATGGTTTTTCCTCATAAACTATGTATTCTCCCCTAGGCAGATTAACACCTTCTTTGCAAGTGTGTCTGCTAAGAAGTTTATTTCTGTATAGCTGCGGATGAAACATTTGAAAGGTAAAACTGAGCAAATTCTCCTCCATTTATTAACTGCAAACCATGGGATCTTCCAGGTTTGAAAAGCTATTAAAACTGCTCTAGAATCAGTTCTGAAGCATATGTTCCAAGCACCTTGACTAACTTCCCATTTCTCCTGCCTTCAAGATAGTCATTACTTCGGCATAGTAATTTGTGGCCACCCCTATGCAACTACAAAATAACCCTCATTGTTTGTGCCTATGAAACCAAATCCAGATTGTCATGGGTTCCCTCTAGATGTCCCATCACAACAACACAATATGCAATTATTACTTGGCAAATAAATGAATATCTCCAATACTCTAACTTTTTTAACTTGTTTTGGTTTCAAACCAAAAGTTCTTATTATCTGCAAGTCAAAAGCTGAATTCCACATTTTAGCCGTCATTTCCATCTCATTTTTAGATGTAAACTGAAGAATCCTTCTTTTAAGTGTTCTAATATTGATGTTCTCATTATAAAAAACAACTTTGTTTTCATGAACCAAACTTCCTTAGCTATACACCTAGGAATCTATTCTCTGAATTTCCTTAATTGCATGACTCTTATTCTTTGCTAGACGTAACATTTCATTAAAAAATCTAGGAATATGAAACTCGAATATGCCACATAGCCAACTCCATATATTATGACTAAATTGACAATTCCATAGTAAATGATCCATATCTTCTTCAGCATTCTCACAGAAACAACATTTGGTGCAATATTGAAGTTTTTTTCCCTCATATTATTATCAAATGAGCGGATAATTCTTTATGTATTACATACATTATTGGAAACACTTGGATGAATAGAATGATTCCAGACCTGTTTTGTCCACTGCAAAACTGGAAATCTCCCTCTGATGCATTCCACTGCAGAGGCAACTGAAAAATCACCTGTGATAGTATCTGTCCATATTCATTTATCTCTATCACCCTCAACAGTTGGCAAATCATTGAGACCAATCATATATACTAATTCACTTGGAATTACCCATTTTCTATCAAGAATCAAGTCAGAAACTTTCATATATGGAAATTGAATCGTATAAGGATTTTCTGGGTATACTTTTTTATTTAAGGGTTTCATCCAAAAATTCACTTGTCAGTCCACACTGTAATTTCATTACCTTTATCCACTAGTTATCTAGAGTTTTTTTTGTACTTCATCTGCAATATATTTCATTCTAGGACAAACTGGAGACTTCTTATAGTAATCTGTCCATTCTCCTTTTTCATTTGTAAACTTTGCTCGAAAGAATAAAGACATTTCACCTTTTCCATTTTGAATTTTCCAGAATAATTTCATGAGTAGAGATTTGTTTATAACTTCCAATCTTCTCAATCCCAAAACACCTTTTGTTATAGGAGAGCAAACTTTCTTCCACTTTAACGTGACTACCTTCTTTTTTGCTGGATCACCTGACCAAAGAAAATTTCTTATGACTCTCTCACGCTCATTAAGAACTTTCTTTGACCATTTGTATATTGACATGTTATATACTTGTAAGGTGCAAAGGACAAACTTGATAAGGATTAATCTCTCTTGAAATGATAATAATCTTCATTTCCATATTGTTAGGCTCTCGTGCATCAGTTCAATAAATTCCCAAACATGACACTATACATCCTGGAATGAGAGAGACACCCAAACACCTGCCTGGAAAAGTTGCAAGAAGGACACCACAAAGAGCATATTTCTTCTTTGTTCACTTATGCCACCAATAAAACATTTACTCTTTTCCAGTCTAATAATTTGACCGGATGAAGCTTGATATTCCTTCAGTAGAGTCATCAACTTTCTTACATTTATTCTCACCATTACAGAATATAAACATGTCATCTGCAAAAAAATATATGGGATGGTTGAACACCATTGCTATTCACCATTGGCGTGAACTCAATTACAAAATTATGCAATATGGCAACTACACGAAATTTCTACTACCTTCTCTTTGGATATCGAAGGAGAACTGAAAATTCATAGTTTGCAGAAAATTTACCTTAGTTTAAATAATATTGTAAGTTTTTTGAGTATCAGTTTTATTTTCGGACTTATCGCGTTGACTCTTTCCTTCGTCAAGGTTTTATCCTTATGAGACAACGCATACGTGTCCAATATCGGGTCCCTTTAGGGACTTCTGCGGTTTCTATCTTTTATTTTATTTAATTTTCCCATTCCTTGTAATAACTTCTAAATATTAATTGAATTTTCTTATAAAGAAAGGGCTTATATTGATACTCACATCTTATGTTACACCGGACGCGGCCTTGTACTAGACTCTTTGAATACGCTATTGACCAACATTGATTGTATATTTCATTTATATAAATGTTTTAATTCCATATTATTATTTTTAAATCATTTTCTGACCGTTAGATGCGTTTATTTATTTATTTTTATTTGCTTATTATTATTTATTGCCTATTTTTTGTGTTTATTATTGTTTATAAAAAAACTCCTTTTTTCTTATAGAAAAAGAATTCCATTTTATTTTTTTGATACGCGAAAGCCGGACTTAGACCCCTACCTGACCCAGTCAGTTGGACTGATCTCACTGCCAGACCCAACATCGCTCAACCCACTATACAATTACGGCGGCGGGAATTGAACCCCTGACTTCCTCCTTACTGGAGCTGATGGGATACCACTGAGCTATGATCGTGGACCCAATTAGATTTTCAATTACATTCATTTTATATTCGACATTACTATTGGCATCAGTAATATTTTGCATGCGTAGGTGTTCCAAACAGACCCTTACAGTAGGCTTACAAATGCTTAACCAATAAGATGGCAACACGAAACGGGGCCAGAAAGGTACTGTACAGCTGTATACACAGGATATATTAATAGGAAATTGCATCTAGGTTTCTCCACATGTCGCCACTTGCTTCTGGACTTTTCATCATCGATAAACTAGACAAGGGCACGTGTCTAGGTTCTTAAAATGTGTAAAGACTCAACGCGTGTCATAAGACTCCTCGATGGCTGTGTTAGAGCACGTGTCGCGGTCTTCGTAAAGCATCAAGATTCGAGCATGTCCCTATAGGGCCCTACTACTAAATACCACTGATCTTTGTAATAATCATTCATTAACAAGTACATAAGTAAGGTTTTAACACTAAACAATGGTTTGTTTTTTAACTAAAAATGGTTAATTTTCCCTCTCTCTTTTCCACCGATCAACTACTAACTAGGGAGTCGAGTTGATCGCGTCGCCTCGCCAATACAGTTGTTTCACTCAAGCTAACTTCCGATCCCAAATTTTACACTGTCGACAACGATTATTGAAAGAAAGTAAAAAATGAAACGACTTTTTGGGGACCAGCTCATTTTTGAGGGTACCCTTAACTGATTATTCCATCCATAATTTGGTGATAAGGGGTGTCCTAGTACTAAAAATGACGAAATTACTCTCAATTTTTTTCTTAAAGAGTATTATTACGAGAAACTAGTTTGAAGCATAACAAACTAAGCTCCAAAGCGTTCTATTGCATAAGTTGAGCATGTTGCGGTGTTAGTTACCAACGATCGTGTTTGGCACCTTTGACAACATAAAACTTAGCTAGGTTAGAGTTTTTTTTCTTACTTAATTAGGATTACCATAAAATAGTTAAGCAAAATTGTTGATTGTTTTTCCACCGAATCCCGTACGGGTGTATATTATATTTAGTTTGTCTAGTATTTAATTTTACTAGAAAAGATTTAATTACTTATTATCATAAAGGGAAAATATAGGATAATTAAAAAAAAAGGGTGAAAAATGAGTCAACTGAAAAGTTAGGATAATTACCTATTTTAAAGGCAAAATAACTGCCTGATCTTTGTTGGGATTTTGGTATCCTGGATATTTGGGAGAGTAATGTAACCTTACTTTTTTAGCTTACTAAAATTAGAGAAGGTTATGTTATTCCTGTCCAAACTTAGAATAAAAAGGAGACAAACACGTTTTGACGGCTATTTTGGAGATAACCCAATCTAGGATAGGACATCAAAGGTGCCAAACGCGACCAACGAGTCTCACGAGGAACCAACTAAGGGAGCCGAAGCGGATAGGGGAAAAGCTAAAGGCGAGTTTGGTATTGTTGCGAGATTTTGAAGAACGCTTTTTTGTTGTGTTGTGCGGTGTTGTGCTTTGTTGTGCTGTGCTGTTGAAATAAAGTAGTTAAACGTTTGGTAAACTATAATATACAAAGTGATGTGGAACAGATATACTTTAAATTCTGTTTGGTAAATTGTCATGTTGAAGTGTTGCCGATGTGACTAATGACAAAAATGGACATGTTTTTGTTTTATTTTAAATGGTTGTTGATGGTGGTTTTTAGCTTTGGGTTAAAATCGTAAAACCATACATCTGACATGACGTCACTATGACCACTAGCGCATTTATTGAATCAATCAGCATGCCTATGTAAGAATTACCAGGGTACCCTTTTTTATATACATGTGTCATGTTCCACGACAGAATCCTTAGTATTGACCGACATCATCTTCGTACATACCAAACTCTAATTCTCACGCCAACGTGCCAATGGAAAACCATGCCTGCCAGCCACGTCTCCGTGCCAAGGCATGCCAACCATGCCAGCCGCACCACCGTGCCAATGGCAAACCATGCCAGCCACGTCTCTGCGCCAAGGCATGCCTGATGAGTGCTAAAAAGTGCATATTTCTATATATTTTTCTTGGCATTTAACTCATCTTTTGTGCATTAATTCTACATTTTATCCCATATTCTGTATTTTCATTGTTTTCAAGAATAAATATTTTTATTAATTAATTTTGCATTTTTAGGTTGTAAATAAATCTTGGATGAATTGCGGAGCGAAAAGAGCAGAAAAGTAATGAAAAGTCGGGAGGAATTACGCAAGGAAGCCCCGAAGAATGTTGTGCGCAAGACCAAAAGGCTAGAACTGGGCTTGAAGAGGAAGAATTGTTCTTAAAGAAGATATGGGTTTGGCATACCCAAGGCCCAAAACCCTCACTCAAACCCATTTCCAATATCCATGCCCGCCTTCATCTTCAGCCGTCAGATTGGATCATCTCAGCATCCTACGGTGGCTTCATCATAGTGCATCAAAATCTGAAGCTCCTGTCAAACACTATAGCACCTAACTCCATCTTGAGCCGTCAGTTTCGTTGTACTTCCGCATCCAACGGTCGCTCCTCGCTTCCTTCTATCTCGTCGTTAGATCGATTCATCATCTCCACATACCACGGCTCATCCTCGCTGTTCATCCAATTTGATGCAACCGCCCAACACCCGAGCACTAAATATCTATACCCAAACCAAACAACCCCCTTCTCTTTTCCATCGATCTCTCCTCCCTCACCTCCGTCTGCAACTCCATCACCACCACGCCCTGCCACTGCCACAGCCACCTTCACCATTTCCTGACGCCACCAACTGCCACCAAACGCCATGATGGCTACAACCCATCTCCTTTCCCATCATTTCCCTATCACTCTACCCACCTAATTCATCGATTTCCCCTCTTTTCTCTCTGAAACCCTAGATGAGAAAATCAATGAATTAGGTCGAGCTAGAAGATCAATTGAGGCATGGGAATGGACCAGGAGAAGAAGAGAAGAAATGGGTCGACCTTCTTGAGTGATTTGTCACGTCAAAATTAGGTAAAAATCAAACCCTAATTTCACTGATTTGGGGGGAAAATTATATAAATCCTAATTGAGACTTTGGGTATAAATAGATAGTGAATGGGGATGTTGTATGTATGCCTGGGCTAGCCAGAGCTTCACCCAAGAGGACTGGACTAGCCAGTTCCTCAACTGTGTTATTTTCAATTGTTGCACAATGTTTGTTATGTTCTGATTTCATGTCTAGGGTTTAGATGAAACCCCAATTCTGATGTTAAGTTGTTCATATTCTAGACAATGTTCTTGTTGTGATATAATGTTGTGGATAAATATAATCTAAACATGTCAGCATTTTACTTTCACAATGTATGCCTTGTATCCATTGTAGTCAGGTTATTTCTATGTTGAATGTGTTGCAACTCATGCTTAACAGATTGTTGTTCATAACTTTGACTAATTGTACTTTAATCAGACAGTTAGTACTTTGTAGGAACACCTTAGTTGCGATTAGAATATCCTTCAGGATTGTTTAGATATCTAAGAGGTTAATCCATAGTTAGTTGCATTGTGAGAAGGCAGCTAGAACTAGGATTAGGATCATCTTAGAGACACTGAACCATTCTCCTAAGACCATCCTTTGATGAGCAGCAGGCATAGAACCTCAACTGCCATCTAGATAGTTAGATGAGGATAGAACTTCACTAATATCTATACAAGGAACAAGACTCTATTAGAACTAGGAGGACTTAGCTTAGGAAAAGGGTGGATTCAAGATCCTAGTCCCTCTCATATCACTGCCATTTAGAATTCTTTAGGAAATCACTTAGAAAACAACATATCACCCTCCTTGTCCCTGTGGACTTTCCCATACTTGCACACTAGCTTCATCAAGACCCTGTATACTTGTAGGTAAAACATAAGTTGTAGTTTTAGGTACTCTTTTCCAAGCTACCAAGTTTTTGGCGCCGCTGCCGGGGACTTGGCGTTGTGTGGTTGTTGTTCTTTTTATCTTACTTTGCTGTTTTTTTTTTGTGTAACTTAGCTGCCGTGTAGTGTAACTTAGTGTAACTTAGCTGCATTGCATACTGTCATGTCATACTTGCATATCATTGCATAATTTGCATAACTTAGGAGCATATTCATCTTGCATTTGCATATTCATCCTGCAGCATCTGTTTTCTTGCATCTTAGTAGCTCTGTAACCTGCTGTGTAGTGCAAGCATCTCTGGCCATGTTTATCTTGTAGCAGTTGCATATCTTGCTCTCAAGTTATTGAAACTTCTGGAACTAAGAACTTGGTTGAGTGACAGGTACTGCTGAACCTGTGCTGCTGCTGGTGCTGCTACTAATTGGTGCTGAGCCTCTGGTGCTCTTGCTGTTGTTGTTGCAGCTGTGCTGCTACTTTCTTCTTCTCCCTGCTGTTGCTGCTACTTCTTCCTGCTGCTGCTGGTGCTTGGGCCATTGCTACAGCCAGCCTCTGGTGCTGCTGCTGTTTTCCTTCTGCTATTGTTGAGTTGCTGGTCTGAGCTTGTTGCTGAGAACCAAGCCCAACTGGGCTGTGCAACCAAAATCAGAGCAGCTGGGTTGTGCTTATAGAGTAAGCCTAAACCCATTAAGAGAACCCAAATTGTGGGCTTCCATTTTCTATTGGGTTTTGTAATTTGAACTGAACTGTGGGCTTGACCCAACAAAAATTTGAAAAACGTTTTTAGGCCCAAGTGGGCCTCGTATTTTGGCTAACTGAGAGCCCAAAAATCAAATACCCAGCTGGGCCTCGTGCATTCCTGGTCTTGGTTCGCTGAACTCGTTAGTTGGGCCGTGTACTCAAATCTCTAGGTCGTTCGCTGGGCTTGTCCCACAGAAAATTTGAACCAGTTAGCTGGGCCTCATCCCATTAAAACCAAAAGGAGTTTTCAAATCCCATCAAAACCATTCCCATCAAAACCAAAATTTTCCCATAAAAAACCAAATTTTTGAAAACCCATTAAAACCAAATAGTGGGCTTTGTGTCTTTTCAATATGGGCCAACCTCGTGCTCTCCATGAATACATGTATCCCACAATAAAAATTCCATTATCATGTATTGTCTTACCTCAAACCAATAACCCTTTTAAAATAAATGCAAGCATGATACAAATACTTCCTATATTTCGAGGGTTCGATTCTGAGAACCCCTATACTCATGTAAGAGAGTTTGAACAAATTTGTCGGACTATGCAACCTGATCATATGTCCGAAGACTCTCTGAAATTGCGTTTGTTTACATTTTCTCTAAAGGAAAGGGCCAAAACATGGTTTTACGGTTTGAGACCACAATCAATCAACACTTGGGACCAACTCACAGATATATTTTTCAAAAAATTCTTTCCACATCATAGGACCATCGTTATTCGTCAAAGTATCAATTGTTTTGTCCAATTGGATGAGGAAACTGTTTTTCACTATTTTGAACGTTTTAATGATTTGTTGAGCGAATGTCCGCACCATGGATTTGAGAAGTGGAGACTTGTCGTCATCCTCTATGAGGGATTAGACTTTAAATCTCGAACCATGGTTGAGTCTATGTGTAATGGTAAATTTCTTGATAAATTTGTGGATGATGCATGGAAATTTTTAGCTGAGATTGCAGAGAAAACCCATCAATGGGAATCTGTTAGGGAAGCAGGGACAACACCACATGGTATGAGTCACCCCCATGAGTTAGAGTCTTGTTCTTGTGATAGCTCCGACCTTAGGATTGAAAATTATCCTAGATTGCAAAATCCCTATCATGATGATGATGATGATTATGATGCTATGTTGGAAGAACATTTCTATACTGAAAATGTTATGGAACCTTTGGGTTCAAATACATTAGGCTTCTCTGCCTCGACCTTCATGAATGATGTTTCTTCTAGTATTCCATATACATGTGATGTTGATACTGATTTGGAGCATGTGCATCTGTCCTATGAAGATGACTTAGATAATATAGAATCTTCTGTTGACACTAATATGCATGAAAATATAATTGTTGTGTCTGATTCTTTACCTGGGTCACGTTGTGATGTTTCCACTGATTTGCCGATGCATGAGAATAATTCTTCTGATGATGTTGATGATTCTGATTTGTGTGAGCATGGTGAGCATGTTGTGACACTTGTAGAAGACTTAGGAGATGTTGATTTGATTAATAATGATGTGCCTATCTTCCTACATAAGTCACAATCTGATAGCCTTCCACCCAACCTAGATTTGGTTTGTAACAAAACTTTTAAACCAACTTTTCTGAAAATTACCAACCTAGGATTGGAACTGTGTGCCTCCCAAGTCCTTTTGGACTATTTTGCATCCAAATACAATACCTTTAAGGAGCC
This sequence comes from Papaver somniferum, assembly GCF_003573695.1. Lineage (NCBI taxonomy): Eukaryota > Viridiplantae > Streptophyta > Magnoliopsida > Ranunculales > Papaveraceae > Papaver > Papaver somniferum. Next base: position 131,308,662 of record NC_039358.1, on the reverse strand, counting down.
ACAGTTGGAATATGCATGTTTTCCCGTCCCTAGCAAAGTCCATTTCGAGTTAGACCTTGGGCATGATGAACCCCCAAAACTGCGAGATTTTGTACCCAAAATTATATCTGTTGAAAAATCCAGGTTTGGGGGTAGCTCATTTTGTTTCACAACCTCACTTGCATTTCTTTCCTATTATTATTGTGTGAAGCTGTTGAAATGTCTACACTCCGTCTTTTGGGTTGATCCTCAACTCTTTAGATTGTTAGTGTATGGTGAATTTTCTTGTATATAATCCAGTAGATAATATTCTAGATAAATCTTTTGTTTCTTTTGTATATATTGTGCTAATCCAATATGATCTCGGCTAAAAAAATGTTGGATTCCAGCCTTGAATAACGGAGTTCTAATCTTGCTTTCGTCGTCAAATTGGGTAATCTCTTTCCTTTTTCTCTACTCAGCATGATCCTCTTCGTATGTTGTATTACAATTTTGTTCATCTTTTGAAACATTGAGGACAATGTTTAGTTTAGGTTTGGGGGTAAAGAGATACCACGATAGCATGCAATAATTGAAAACAGAACTCTTTCTTTTTGAAAAAAAAAATAAAAAAAATAAATCATAAAAATGGAGCTCATTTACCTTGAAATGTTGACTCTTGTGCATGTATGTAAACATAAGGATTCTCAGTCTAGATATTTAGGCACCCTGATTCTAGCACAATCCACATGTGATAAGAAACTTGCACACGCACAATCTACCAATACATGTATAGCCTCGATCTTCAAGGTGTTTGATAGGAAGTTAGATTGCCAATCACTTTAGAATACTGAATGAGACTTGACTAGCTTGTTCTTTGGTTGGCTGGGATAGAAGTTGGAGGATACGTTAAGAATTTGACCGGATGCATTCGATAAGGGCCACCTCTTGCTAAGAGTCATGTAATTATGTTTTTCTTTTTGTTCATGTATCAAAAGTGTCACTATGTTGTAAAGATCAAAGTTATTTCTTCAAAAAAAAAAAAAAATCAGAAAATTCAGAAAAATCAAAAAAATATTTAAAAAAAAAAATAAAAAAAATCAAGTATTTATTTATTCAATGTTTTGTCATGTTAAAGACAATAGTTCTCTCTTGTTCGAAAAATAAAAGAGAGTAATCAATGTAAATAAGAGTCATGTAAATAGTCATCTTTTTGTTGTAAATAGTCTTGTAATAAGCAAGGAGGGTGCAGCCATCGATGTATAACGCGGGTAAACTGAAATATCACCAACTCATTGGGTGAACATTCACAATTCTCGTAAAGCCGGACAGCTAGCTTGGCTTAGAATTCGGTTCTTAGCCTAAAAACTATCTCTTGGTAATTAGTAGTCATAACTTCAGGTCATTCTAGAAACATGTGTAGATACACTTTACACTCTTATCACGTGTCTTTAGTTGTTATCAGTGCTAGGATTGTGCCTTTGATAGCTATATTGACATCTCCATTTTGCTGTGAGCTTCTACTGTCTTGCACATGTCACATTTCATGGAATCTGAGCTTATATTTTGTCCTAGAACTTTGTAGGTACGTTCTAAGCAAACCTTCACGAGACTTCAACTCGTCCACTAGGGACACTTAGTGGTTTAAAAGGCTTAGTGCATACGCTAAATGCATTCGAGAGACCAGCGACAGTGGTATAGGTAGGATTTCCTTAGTTTTGTTTTACTTGAGGACAAGTAAAATTCAGGTTTGGGGGTATTTGATGAGTGCTAAAAAGTGCATATTTCTATATATTTTTCTTGGCATTTAACTCATCTTTTGTGCATTAATTCTACATTTTATCCCATATTCTGTATTTTTATTGTTTTCAAGAATAAATATTTTTATTAATTAATTTTGCATTTTTAGGTTGTAAATAAAGTTCGGATGAATTGCGGAGCGAAAAGAGCAGAAAAGTAGTGAAAAGTCGGGAGGAATTATGCAAGGAATCCGCGAAGAATGTAGTGCGCAAGACCAAAAGGCTAGAACTGGGCTTGAAGAGGAAGAATTGTTCTTAAAGAAGATATGGGTTTGGCATACCCAAGGCCCAAAACCCTCACCCAAACCCATTTCCAATATCCATGCCCGCCTTCATCTTCAGCCGTCAGATTGGATCATCTCAGCATCCTACGGTGGCTTCATCATAGTGCATCAAAATCTGAAGCTCCCGTCAAACACTATAGCACCTAACTCCATCTTGAGCCGTCAGTTTCGTTGTACTTCCGCATCCAACGGTCGCTCCTCGCTTCCTTCTATCTCGTCGTTAGATCGATCCATCATCTCCACATACCACGGCTCATCCTCGCTGTTCATCCAATTTGCTGCAACCACCCAACACCCGAGCACTAAATATCTATACCCAAACCAAACAACCCCCTTCTCTTTTCCATCGATCTCTCCTCCCTCACCTCCGTCTGCAACTCCATCACCACCACGCCCTGCCACTGCCACAGCCACCTTCACCATTTCCTGACGCCACCAACTGCCACCAAACGCCATGATGGCTACAACCCATCTCCTTTCCCATCATTTCCCTATCACTCTACCCACCTAATTCATCGATTTCCCTCTTTTCTCTCTGAAACCCTAGATGAGAAAATCAATGAATTAGGTCGAGCTAGAAGATCAATTGAGGCATGGGAATGGACCAGGAGAAGAAGAGAAGAAATGGGTCGACCTTCTTGAGTGATTTGTCACGTCAAAATTAGGTAAAAATAAAACCCTAATTTCACTCATTTGGGGGAAAAATTGTATAAATCCTAATTGAGACTTTGGGTATAAATAGACAGTGAATGGGGATGTTGTACGTATGCCTGGGCTAGCCAGAGCTTCACCCAAGAGGACTGGACTAGCCAGTTCCTCAACTGTGTTATTTTCAATTGTTTTGCACAATGTTTGTTATGTTTTGATTTCATGTCTAGGGTTTAGATGAAACCCCAATTCTGATGTTAAGTTGTTCATATTCTAGACAATGTTCTTGTTGTGATATAATGTTGTGGATAAATATAATCTAAACATGTCAGCATTTTACTTTCACAATGTATGCCTTGTATCCATTGTAGTCAGGTTATTTCTATGTTGAATGTGTTGCAACTCATGCTTAACAGATTGTTGTTCATAACTTTGACTAATTGTACTTTAATCAGACAGTTATTACTTTGTAGGAACACCTTAGTTGCGATTAGAATATCCTTCAGGATTGTTTAGATATCTAAGAGGTTAATCCATAGTTAGTTGCATTGTGAGAAGGCAGCTAGAACTAGGATTAGGATCATCTTAGAGACACTGAACCATTCTCCTAAGACCATCCTTTGATGAGCAGCAGGCATAGAACCTCAACTGCCATCTAGATAGTTAGATGAGGCTAGAACTTCACTAATATCTATACAAGGAACAAGACTCTATTAGAACTAGGAGGACTTAGCTTAGGAAAAGGGTGGATTCAAGATCCTAGTCCCTCCCATATCACTGCCATTTAGAATTCTTTAGGAAATCACTTAGAAAACAACATATCACCCTCCTTGTCCCTGTGGACTTTCCCCTACTTGCACACTAGCTTCATCAAGACCCTGTTGTAGTTTTAGGTACTCTTTTCCCAGCTACCAATGCCAACCATGCCAGCCGCACCGACGTGCCAATGGCAAACCATGCTGATGAGTGTCAAATATTGTATATATTTATCCCTTTTTGTTGGCATTTAACTCATCTTTTGTGCAGTAATTCTACATTTTATCCCATATTCTGTATTTTCATTGTTTTCAAGAATAAATATTTTTCTTACTTAATTTTGCATTTTTAGGTAATAAATAAAGTTTGGATGAATAGCAGAGCGGAAAAGAGCAGAAAAGTAGTGAAAAGCCGGGAGGAATTACACAAGGAAGCCGCGAAGAATGTTGTGCACAAGACCAAAAGGCTAGAAGTGGGCTTGAAGAAGAAGAATTGTCCTTAAAGAAGATATGGGCTTGGCATACCCAAGGCCCAAAACCCTTACTCAAACACATTTCCACTATCCAAGCCCGTCTCGGATTTCAGCCGTCAGATCGAAGCATCTCAGCATCCTACGGTCGCTCCATCATCGCACATCAAACTCCGAAGCCCCCGCTTTACATCGCAACGCCCATCTCCATCTTGGGTCGTCCGTTTTGCTACATCCCTTCATCCGACGGTCGCTCCACGCTTACCTCCGTATCGCCGTTGGATCCACCTACCATCTTCCCATCCATCGCTCCTTGTCGCAGATCATCAAACCGCGCTATCCCCGCTTCACACCGTAGAACCCGATACCCTATACCCAAACAAACACTTCCTTTCTCCCAAAACAGTCGAGCTTCTTCCCCTTCTCCCAAAATCAGTTGCAGAACCACCACCACCTCCATGCCCTGTCTCTGCAAACTGTCACTACCTCGCCTTCTCCACCACCATCACTTCTTCCCCGACCGTAGCAGATACCACCATCACGTCCCCTTCTTCTCTAGCCATATATTACATCAACTTCTCAACCCGAAAACCCTAGTTTAGAAGTTGATGAAATAGGTGAGGTTAGAGACAGAAATTGAAGCAGCCGAGAAGAGCAGGAAGGTCAGAGGAAGCATGGGTCGAGACTACATGGAAGAAATTTCCTCGATTTGGGTGAGTATCACTAACCCTAATTTCTCTGTAATTTGGGGGTTTCTCTAGAAACCCTAATTCATGTTGGGACCGTACCAGGAGAGGATTAGAGTAGGGAAATGGGCTCAATTAGACCCATGACATTAGAAAAACAGTAAACCTAATTGTACTGTTTTATTTTGGGATTTTGGGAAAATGGGTGATAACCCTAATTTGATGTTTTGGGTATAAATAGAACTGGAGGGTGTGTGTGAGAGAATATGCTGGAATAGCCAGTGTCCAGAACTTTGATGTTCTGCATATGTTCATGTTCTGTTTTGTGTAATGTTCATGTTCTGTTTTGTGTAATGTTCATGTGTTTAATTCCTTTCCCTGTTTTAATATCCTGTTGTTGTTGTTGTTAATGTGATGTTTTGGGAGAACTGGATTAGCCAGTCTCTCCAATTTATGTGTTGTTCCATCTGTTTTCTCATGTTCTGAGTTCACTGCTGAGGCTCAGATGAAGCTTTAGTGGACTGTTAGGTAGTGGAATGCTAGGTTAGAGCCTTAGTGCAGTGTTTTGCTTGTGCAATGGGAAGAAATTAGTGCTCTGGTATGCCTGTGATTGACTGTGCTGTCAAAAGACAGTCAATACTAGAGGCATATCAGTGAGCAAGCTGATTTTCCTCCCATTCTAGATGTATGCATAGGATTTTCAACTCAACCTAGGATCACATTGTTTGGCTAGGACACAAGGGTGGATTCAAAGCCTTAGCTTAACCCACATTCTGTTTTCACAGTCACTTGCAACTTAACTGTTTTGTTACTTCCTCACTGTCCCTGCCCTTGGCTCACTGCCTTGGTCTTTCTCTTTGCTTCATTTTTATTGCCTCTGTAAATACCATTTTCACTGCCCCTGTAAACACCATCTTATTCATGTTTCATTGCTTTACTCCATTTGTTATGTAACTCACTGTCAAGGGAAACCACAAGCCCAGATCACTTTACTAAGCCCAATACATTTCCAAAGGATCTAAAGGGTACTCAAAGCCCATTAACCACTCAAAAGCCCAATAGCAATTTAGAACCCAAAATAGCTAGAAACTACCAAACACTCCCAATCTCTGTGGATCGACCCGTACTTGCACGAGCTACAACTGACGACCGTGCACTTGCGGTATTACTGTAGGCCCGTTTTATTACGCTTAATTTTATACATCTACGGGCCCACCACATGCCAGCCACGCCTCCGCGCCAAGGCATGCCAACCATGTCAGCCGCACCACCGTGCCAATGGCAAACCATACCAGCCACACTACCATGTCGACCTTCTCTTTACGGCTGCTAAAACTAAGGCGTGCGACAATCAACGACCACCCTTCCATCTTAGATGCAAATCTTAGCCGTCCAAGGTCGCCAACCAACGCATGGTAACCTTTGGCCCAAAACCCTAGTTTTGGCCACGCCAAACCGCGCCAAGGCATGCCATGCCACATGTGCCAATGACATGCCAACCACCTTGACGCGCCATACCATGCCGGCCTTCCTTATGCGGCTACCAAAACGAAGGCGTGCGACGATCAACGACTACCCTTCCATCTTAGATGCAAATCTTAGCCGTCCAAGGTCGCCAACCAACGCATGGTAACCTTTGGCCCAACGTTAAAACCCTAGTTTTGGCCACGCCTCCAAGGCATGCCGGCCATGCCACATGTGCCAATGGCATGCCAGCCACCTTGTCGCGCCATACCATGCCGGCCTTCCCTACACAGCTACCAAAACGAAGGCGTGCGACGGTCAACGACCACCCTTCCATCTTAGATGCAAATCTTAGATGCAAATCTTAGATGTACAAGGTCGCCAACCAACGCATGGTAACCTTTGGCCCCAAACCCTAGTTTTGGCCACGCCAAACCGCGCCAATGGCATGCCAACCACCTTGCCGCGTCATACCATGCCGTCCTTCCTTATGCGGCTACCAAAACGAAGGCGTGCGACGATCAACGGCCACCATTCCATCTTAGATGCAAATCTTAGCCGTCCAAGGACCAAAACCCTAGTTTTGGCCATGCCCAAACCGCGCCAAGGCACACCTGTAGTTTTGGCCATGCCCAAACCGCGCCAAGGCATACCTGTAGTTGCAGGAAATCCCGGATGGGTTTTATTGACCCCAAATCTCCATGACTCAGGTTCCGGTGGCGGTGTAGCCTTTCCCTGAGCCATGCAACATGTTCCCCCTTATATGACGTATTTTAGGTCTTACATTTGCCTCTTGCGAAATTGTATTCCCGAACTAGGGTGTACGGCATAAAGGTTCGCCTCTTTCTATTTTGTCATTCTTCTCTGATTATTTTCTGTAAAATTCATTATCTCTGCGGAAGTCTCGCAAATCATTATATTGTATTTGAATTTCGCAATCTCAATTTTGGTTGTTCAATCAAATGTATTTTTAAGAATTTTACTTATTGCGAGATTATCGCAATAACTTAATCATTCATACATTTCTTGTTTTTATTACTTTTGCCATCCTCTGCTTCTTTTTTTTCTGCTACTGCTTCCTTGGTAGTATATGTTCATCCTTTTTATTGAGCTAGCATTAATTTCGCAACATCTCTTCTCCTTTTTTCGATTGTATCCACCATCAACCTCTCACTTCTTTGTACGTCTTTGATTTTGTGTCGCCAGTTTTCCTTCTTGTTTGCTCTTCCTTCGCAAGATTCTATCTCAGTTTCGTAACATCTCTTTCCTTCAACCCAATCTCCCTTTATGATTCCTACACCATTGGGGTGAGGGAATTTGATGCATTGGTGGAAAGTTGAAGCTACACCTAGAATCCCATGTAGCCAAGGTCGACCAATTAACATTGTAGGGTGATTCTACATCAACGACACAGAATGAGATTTCAGAAGATATTCCCTTCAATGGAATTTGCATAGTAACCTCCCCTTTAGGCTTGTTAGCAGTACCATTAAAACCATAATCTTATATGTTGATGGTATAAGATCATCATCTCTTCCACCCATGGTTTTATAAGTATGATAAAATAAGATGTTCACAGAGCTTCCAGTATCGACTAGAATTCTATTGATTGCCCATGAATCTTCAGCTTCATCATCCTCATCTTCTTTCGGTTTTGGATTAATTTCTAATTTTATTACCAATGGATTGTCATGCACCTCTTCTCCTTCGGGAATTTCTTCTGCGGTAAAAGAAATGATTGTTTCTGCCATTCCTCTAGTCGCGAGATTTTCGCAATATTCATAATTTCTCTTCCATTATTATCTCTTGCGAACACTCTACTCAAAACATTATCATGAAAATCTTCAATTGTCTTATATGAATGTACGATAGAGTGACAGAATAGATTTTTTGCTTTTGCACCAACTTCTATGAAGAATGTTTCTTTCTTTTCATCGTATTCACTTTGTGATGTTCTGGCGGTGGTGGTAATGGTTGAGATTGCGGATGCCCTACCAGAAAGTCGTTTAGTTTTCCTTGATCTATCATTCTCAAAATAATTCTCTTTAGATTTCTGCAATCGTTTGTGGTATGTCCATGAAAATGATGATAAGAACAAAATTCATGACTTCTGTGATTTGGAGGTGGTTCCGTTCCCATATTCCATTGGTGTTGGTATATTCTCCATCAAGATTATAGCTTCCCATATCTTCTCCACACTTGCATTTAGAGGTGGCATCTTAATTTCTTCCCATACTACCTTGTGACCTCCTTGTCCTCTATCAAAGTTTGGTCTTTGACCTCCATAAGTTTCTTGCGGTTGATCGAGTCTTTGAATCTTGTTATTTCCTCCACGACTGTAGAAATTTCTTTCTATTTCATACTCTTCTTTATCTCGACTCCACATAGATACCAACTTCTGCTGATTGTTACCTGTCACTTTTTCTTGTTGTACTTGCGAAGTATTCGCCACTGTGTTTATCAGCTTGGGTAATAAGCTTGCATTCGCTGTTTGTGAGCTGGTGTTCGCAACTGGATATGATTCCATTTCATTTTGTCTTTCCTCTAAATCAATGTATTCTTCTTGAAGTTCTCGCAATTCAGTCATTGTAATCGTATTCTTGACTCTGAAAATTTGGACATACGACAGGTTTGTTGCAAACATAGCATTGATAAATGATAATATGAGATATCTCTCATCTACACGGCCATCCATTTCGCTACATATAGTTCTCCATCTTTTAGTCAAATGTTTCAAACTTTCGCCAATCCTTTGCTTTAATCCAAACACATCTTCTATACCAGGTCGTGAGGAATTGTTACTTATATATGTCCCCAAGAATGTAGTCTGCAAATGATTGAATGAGGTTATTGTATTCTTTGGAAAACCTTAAAACCATTTTAACGCTTCTCCTATTAAGATGGATGCGAAATATTTGCACAATACCGCATCATGATTTTCCCATTGTAACATGCACCTCACATAAGCTTTGATGTGTTGAATTGCACAAGTTGTTCCATCGAAAATGCTGGTTAATGCAGGCAAATTGCATTTCGGTGGTATTCCTCCTAATTGTACTTCCCTTGTAAATGGAGTTTTCGCAGCTTCTTCTATTGCTTCATCCAATTGTCTTCTACCTACTTCTCCCCTGTTATTTAGCATTCCCCTCATTTCTTCTAATTTTTTCAAGATTTGTTTATTTACTCCTGAATCTTGACCCATTGGTCTCTTTAATTTTGCTTCTCTTCTTCTGCGTTCACGTCTATCTTCTCTTGCGAAATTTTGTATCTCTTCTTCATTATCCTCATCTCTCCTTCTTCTGCGATTCTCTTCCTCATCCCTATCTTGAATTCGCAAATGATGACGTCGTTCATTTTCCCCTCCATAATTTTGTTCATTTCTTATCAATTCAATTCGCTGTCTTTCAGCCATTCTCTTTACTCTATCATACTCTTCATTGAGATTATCGTTATTCCGGTTTTGTATACGCCTTCTTTCCCGATTGTCATGATTGTTTTGGCGAATTGTCTCCTGAAACCCTTGTTCTTCCATTTCCGCTCTCAATCTTTCACGTTCGCAGATTAAACGTGCTTGTTCAGCATTATGTCTTTCAATTTCTTCTTCAATTGTCTGTTGATTTCTTTGAGTTTCTCTCACATGTAAAATTCTTCTTCCTTCCTCTTGATTTCCTTCGCCATCTTGGTTATTTTGTCTCTGATTTTTCCCGTTCTCTTGATTTCCTCTAATTTTCCCATCATCAAAAGTTTCATTTTGTGGAATGTAACGATCATCAGTTTTTTCTCTATTTTCGCGATATTCTTCATTAGGATTTGACATTTCTTCTTGAATATTGTTTCCAGCATTGATCGTGGGTGAATTTTGCCTCAGTTATCTTCTAGTCGATCTGGAATATGATTTTGTAATACTTCTCGATCTTCTATTCTGCAATTTGATATTCTCCATCCTTAATTCGTGATTTTGTCTTGTTAAATTCGCACGTTCTTCTGCCTCAGCTCTTCTTTCTTCATGTATTCTTCGTCTAACGCTCCAATTTCCTCACCTCCTTGAATTATTCCTTCATCTACTTCTTGATTTCTCTCTTCCTGTCTGTAATTTCTATTTTGTTGCTCTCCTTCTATTTCTTCTGCTGAATTTGATCGCCAAGTGTGTACGCTCACTCTGTCATAATCTGTATTCCTCTCTTGAACTAGTGTTTGTTCAATTGGCGATTGAATTAGATTTTCTCTATTATTTCTCATTCTAGTAGATTCTCCCATTTCACTTCTTTCTCTTCCAGCAATTCTTTTGCTTCTTCTAATAGTAGTCGGTTGTTCGGATGTATTTCTTCTTCTAGCCATTTCTTCAATGCTAACAGTATTTCAAGAAATTATGAAAAATTCTTAATCAATTACTTTAAATTTTAACAAATCTCAATATCAATCTGTAGCTTTTTCTAGAATAATCTTCAACTCCTCCCTGTTTCTAGCGCCATTATGTAGTTGCAGGAAATCTTACAATACACCCCTCATATGATTTCATTGCTGATCAGCTCATTTTTAGGTTTACACTCTTAATTTTATTGATTAATTTCTGATACAAGGAAAATAAAGAAATCAAGAATGATCTCTGCTCTGAACTTTCTCTCTCCTATTTACTTGTCTCTTACTCAAAAAAGATCTCTCTCTCCTTTACAACTCGAATGACTATTTATAAGGAAATACATAGTGGATGACAGCTAATCTGTCCTTTATTTTCGGATATGGTTTGCGACATTCTCGCAACCTTACAAATATTAATTTCGCAAGCTCTCTAATTTTCGCAAGACTGTCACATCTTTCTCATGACTTTAGATGACGTCATTTATTCTATCATTTCTGAAACTGTTCTGCGACGCTACTGTGTTGTACCATTGATAATTTCGCTGAGGCATAATTGTTGTGAGATTCTGATCCTACAATACCGGCCATGCCACATGTGCCAATGGCTTGCCAGCCACCTTGTCGCGCCATACCATGCTGGCCATCCCTACGCGGCTACTAAAACAAAGGCTTGCAACGATCAACGACCATCCTTCTATCTAAGATGCAAATCTTAGCCGTCCAAGGTCGCCAGCCAACGCATGGTAACCTTTTGCCCAAGGCCAAAATCCTAGTTTTTGGCCACGCCTAAGCCGCGCTAAGGCATGCCGTCCATGCCACATGTGTCAATGGCATGCCAACCACCTTGCCGCGCCATACCATGCCGACCTTCCCTTTACGGCTGCCAAAACGAAGGCCTGCAACAATCAACGACCACTTTCTCATCTAAGACGCAGATCTTAGCCGTCCAATGTTACCAGCTAACGCATGGCGACCTTTGGCCCTAGTTTGGTCGTGCCTAAACAAAGCCAAAACCCTAACTTTTGGACGTGCCTAAACTAGGCCATATTAAAGCCATATCGATCATGCTTTCATGTCACTGGCTACCAAACGAAGGGTTGAAATAATCAACGGCTACCTTTCCTCTTAAGATGCAAAATCTCGACCGTCAAAGGTCACCACCGAGCCGGCAAGTCTCCCAAGCTCAACTTTCCAGACAACAACAACATGCTACATGTTTTCCACGAAAACACTCGAGACATCAACACATGTCACAAACTGGGGGATGCTCATTGGGTATTGGTTTGGCGATTTACAGCGTGCGGCGTACACTACGCCTGTTATAAGACAGTGTCATAAGGATGAGGCGGTTAGTAAATACATGGAGTAATGGTGAAACGCTTTCTTTTATGGAACATCAATCCCAGGCGTTACCGGTTATCACCTCCTCCCATTTACTCATCCGTTTCCCATTTCTTACGAGACCAGAGTACGTTTCACTTCGACTTGTATAAATAGGTATTACCTATTTCCACCGAACAACAAGTTCTGTTCAGGAGCATACAACACTCAGAAAACATTTGCCAGCTTTCCCATCTGTTAGCTTCCCACTTTCTGATGCAAGTCGTAAAACAACTACTCTTCCAGAACCAACTATTCTGGCCTCAACACTCTCTTCGCATCCCTCCCCAAAACCAACCCTTCTCCTCCACTTTGTGACCGAAGCAAGTCTGGAACGACCATTTCTTGGTTTAGGCCCGATTTGTACAGATTGATATCTCGAATCTAAAGTACTACCTTGCAGTACATTGTTTAGGGTTTAGACTCGTTTCTCACCCACACACCCGAAATTACCAAAATCAGCAGAAACCGTTTTCACCCTCAAACAATGGTATCTAATAATAATAATATACATTTTTTAATAAATAAATAATATTGATAACTTCTTATTCTTATTTTCGTCGTTAAATATTTTTTTTTAGTTAATTTCTAAATTTCTTGATTAAAATTACACACTTTTGGTTGGTAACCTAGCAACAAGCTGGGTTCCAACTCCTTTCTGAATAGCAATATCTAATCTATGAAAAATAAAACTACCAACTCCACTACTAGCATCATTAATAACTAAACAGTTCTTTAGACGCTTGAAAAAACATAAAGTATCATCTCCCAGTTCTCCTAAGGTAGAGAAAGCCAAAATGCCAAGACCATAACCAAGTGATGTACACTTATCCAAGTATTTAGTATGTTTCCGCGCAACAGCATTAGAAATAGCTTTGCCATGAATAAAAGAGCGAATGTCATCACCTGTGAAGGGAGAGACACCTGTGATATCCATGCAAACATCCTTACCATTTTCCCAGTTAAGAACAAAGATATCCGCAGGCCGTAGATCTTTGTCATCATCCGACTGAAGCCCAAGAGAAACTTCCTTGCGTGCAGGCACATCAACTTTGTAACAAATGTCAACAACTATATCACGTACAAAGTCATGTCGAAACTTAATTCCAACATCCTTAGCACAATGAAGTGCATGGTCTCCATAAATGTCCATACATTTGTTACAACTGGAGCATAACCCATTCTCAACAAACATTGGAATACCCAGGCGATAGCAAAGGACAACTATGAACTATCTCGGTCTGAGGCATTGATTAAGCCCACTAATAGGTATTGCTAATAAATAATCTTGCGCGTGTTTAACTTGGTTACACTGCCACAAAATGGAATCTCTAAAAGACATAGAAAATTGGTGTGGGATTTTCTTCTTAATTGCATCAAAATAGGTAACTGCCAGGGAATGCATGGAAGGGGGAAGTATCATCGACACAATAAGAATAAGGTAATCCACATACCTGAATGAAATTCTGAAGAGCCAACTGATAAGCAGAGCCTTTATTTGTTGAAAATAAATTACCAAGGATCGTCTGTTGCACTGTAGTCGTCTGACTCTGAGAAGCAAGATAACAATAAGCACTGGTGTCTTCCATGGTGTAACTGCCCAAACCACCATCTTTGATAGGCAAGGTGGCTAATAGCTGTTGTAAAGGTCCAAACCCTGAGCCATCACCAGTAATAAGAAGCCTCAAATACTTGAGCAAATGATCATCGAAAAGCTCAGTGGCTTGTTGAAGGGCAGCAGGATTAGTAGTACGCAATGCAAAATACAATCTAGAAACACCGGCGCAATTGCGAAGTAAAAGCATCTCACTTTGAGGGTCCTTGAGTTTTTTTATGGCAGTCATAAGTTGAACAGTCTTGTTCACTCTACACAGCATCATATCACTAATAAAATTCAAATCCAGACTCACATGACCACCCAAGAGTTTAACACCATTAGACGGTCTACCAATATCAAGCGGGAAGACACCATCGTCAAAGCTTCTGGGATCAATAGAAGGCCAAAAGACTTTAGTTTTCTTAATATTGAGATGTAAACCTCTAGTTGTCCCTTTAGTTTCTATTATGCGCAGAGCCTTAGACACCTCAAGTGTATCACAAATAATTGTACCATCATCAAGGTACCAAGCGTGCAAATTGAGTTTGCAATTGGAAGCAATAGTCTTCACAAGAGGGTGAAGAGTCAAAGCAAACAACAAGGGACCGAGAGGTTCACCTTGTTGGACTCCAAGGACGGAAGGCAAAATATATTGATCGTAGTAGAGTTTAGCAGGTCGCATATAGCAAAATTCTACCCAACGAGAAATACCTGGACAATGAAGACGAACCTCCTTGATGATCTGAGATCTGCTCACCATGTTGAACGCATTAGAGAAGTCAATAAGCAGTATTGACATCGTGTCCAAGTGACCTTGCGACTCAAGGAGACTATTTACAGCATGTAGAATACTCTCCCCTCCAGCAGAGACACCAACCCCTAATTGGTGATCTCCTAGATAAGAAGTCATATCCTTCCCAATAGAGAAAGCATCCATCTTAGAAACCAATCTACGCCAAACTGTGCCAACTGCAATAGGCCTGATACCACCTCCAGGATTGAGTAACAGTGTTAGGGGCGCACTAGATATGAACTCGCCTAACTCGGCAGGGCATTTTCCAGCCAACCAAAGATTGACAACACCTATAATTGAAACGAGTAAGTCATCCGCAACAGCAGCCGCAGCCCCACTCATCACATCAACTAATGTTGTGCCCGTAAGCCGTCTCGACCGCACGATGTACCTTTAGGAAACTCTTGATGGCTCCCAAGACTGCCCGACAATCCACAGTAATTGGATCCGCAGTAATGTCATCACAAGGGACAAGAGGAGGGGGAGCTGTTGGGTGTTTATCTTGTAAATCCAAAAAATTTTGTTCATTACAATGAGCCACACCGTTAGATGAAAGTACTTGAATCGCTGCGGCGAAATGGCCACAACTAATTTTCTTGCGGCAAGCTGTTAAGTTAGCCGAACCCTGCTTCTTCTCATCTTTTTGCTTAGGCCCAAAACGGACAGGGAGCTGTAGCATTTTTCTACCAAAACACGACAGCCATTGGGCTCTTTCCAAATTGATAGAACATGGTTTATGGCAGCAACTTGAAGACGCTTCCGCTTACCAGATTTTTCCTCGGCTGAGTTTTTCGGCCTATAGAGTGCTAATGTAAAAATAGGGAGTGATATCAGCTGCAACCAAGCATTCGAGTTAGCTGGATTAAGGATAACTTTGTCAAGACAGAATTTCAGAGTTCTTGAAAAAGATAACCGACACTGATGAGGAATACACGTTACTGTTGTGAATTGTCGCTGAAAAACAGAGTTAAGCAACTCCGTAGAAAGAGGACAGGCAGGCTCTTCTGCAACGTCTCCATCGTTCACCTCAGAAGCAACACAAACCATAACGTTTGAAGTATCCGAACAAACAGCATTAACCTCAGAAGATATAGCTAGTCCGTGGAAGAGATACTCAGCGTCTTCACCATTGAGTGGACCTGAAACAACATCTCCGTGAATCACTCCTTCCTTTCCATTGCACGACATCGACCAGGCATGTAGGTGCATACACCTACAATACAACCACATCCGTAAGCACATAAGAACTTTCTCCCATGCACGTTGTATATGTTGATGCTTGACAATCAGTTCTCCGCAGAATTCCTTGTTAACTTCAGAAGAAAGATGTTTGTCGTGTAAATGCCGAATGATGGATCCCTTGGCATAACCCCTACCCTTTACCCCGTCTGTACATCCATGAAAGCTCTTGAATGGGAAATGGCAGAAGCTATCACCATTACTAGCTTCTTCTGAGGCCAAAGGTGAATAAGAAGATGGCAGGGAAGGCAGGGGAGGTGATGTTGTCAACCGGTTTCGGGAAGAAGCTCTAATTGATCTAGCCATGAAGGTTGCATAGGAACCCTAAAAACAAAAAGGGAAAAAACAAAACCTTAAAAATAAAGGAAGAAGAACGACAGAGTCGTCTGAGAAAAACGAGAAAAGGAAAGCCAAAAAAGTGAAAATCGTGGAAAGAAATCAAAAGGATTACAAAACCAAAATCAAATCTAGCAACATCCATGTTGAATCCGTCGAACAAAAATGACTTTCAGTCGCCAAAGAAGTCGCCGGAGAGGAAAGAGAAACATGGCTCGGAGAGGAAAGAGAAATATCCAGCCATTATTTTTAGTTGTTATTATATATTTTTTTTTTTTTGAAGCATGAATATTATTATTATTATTTAAAAAATGGTAAATATTTTTTTTTTATATATTTATAAGAATGAATAAGAAATCAAAAAAGAGGTTCGTACGAAGAGGTAGTCAGAAGCCTAGCGACAAGTTGGGTTCCAACACCTTTTTGAATATCTACGCCCATTCTATAGAAAAGAAAATTTCCTATTTTACCATTTACGTCCCAATTTTATTATTATTACTATTATTATTTCTACTTTATATATATATATATAC
This sequence comes from Papaver somniferum, assembly GCF_003573695.1. NCBI lineage: Eukaryota > Viridiplantae > Streptophyta > Magnoliopsida > Ranunculales > Papaveraceae > Papaver > Papaver somniferum. Next base: position 131,292,361 of record NC_039358.1, on the reverse strand, counting down.
AAAGCAATTTTAATAACAAGGTTAAAATAATTACCAAACATCATTTTCTTAAAAAAGTTGTTACAAGTATTTTTGATGAAAAAAAAACAACAATCCCAAACGGGGCTTAACTCTACCTTCCATGTCAAAATCTGCAATATTGCGCCATCGGGGACTCGAATCTGGGACTTCCTGTAGCGCATCAAAACTTTGAGGAACGGGGATGACCGATTGAGCTAGATACCCGTTTTTATATTTTATCTTATACGAAGTCCCCAACAGTCAATTTGTTCAGTTAATATAATTTTTCTTTTCTTTCTCTCTCTCTATTACAAAAAAACCTACGTTTGAGACACCGACGACCAGATAATATTTTGAAAGACAAACAGATGATCCAACTATCCCGTCTCATCCTAGCAATAAATATATGACGGTCGTGATGTTTGTAACCTCTTCCATTATGAACCTAAATTTACTGACATTTAATTAATGATCACCTCATGATTCAATATACTAAATGCTATAACAAGCAAAAAAAGAAAAAAAAATATGTGCGCCTAAATTTAGTTACCATAAACTTACTCATTTTATCAACGGTTTAAAGTATAAAACATTACACTGAAATCATATATGCATTTGTTGGGATTGGTGGTGGCAAGATAAATCCGACGGGAAGTAATATACATGTATTCACCATTAATTAAATAATTTGGTTGTTGGATTTTTGATGATGTATAAGATTAATTTTATTACGTATACATGAATATTATTTTGGTTTGAAACGGTTGGGGTATATGTTTTAATTATTTTTTAAGTATTTGGGCATTCAGGTGAGGTCTTAGGATCGAATCCCTCCCCGTACTAATTATATATATATATATTAGTCCAGGAGCGAAACCTCGGGTCTTGGAAGGTCTCTTGAGTTTGGAAAGTATATTTTTGTTGTTTTTGAAAAGATTTTTTTTTAAAACGTTTTCATTACTTCTACTACAGATTCAATTACGTTTATTTTGGCATAAATTGCTTGACCGGATTTTGTGGAGACAATTAAAACCAAATTTATTATCATTAATTTCGATTTAACTGTTTGTGTATAAAAGTCAAGTTTTGAGAACCAAAAACACATGAGTTTTTACTATTGTTTTTCTAAGAATCGAGAGACATGTTTCTAAGAAAGATTAGAAAGAGTAAAAGTGTTCAATTTCTCATTTGTGTGTGAGAGATTGAAGAGAGTTTTTCTAGGTTGTTTTACCTGGGGACGTCGTGACGAAGAAAGAACTCCTTGCACAAAACTCAAGACAGAGCCACTAAGCGTCACGTCTTAGAGAGAGCAACATGGTCGTGACTTAGCCGTCACTTTGTTTTGGGATTAACTTTTGTTTTGCAAGTGTGAAATCAGCAATTGTTCCAACATAAACGAAATACAGAACTCTCTTGGAGTTGAAGAAAATTCCATAGGTCAGATTGAAGCAGTGTCGTTAAGGCATGGGTTATTTTTAGTATATATACTAAGATAGAAAAAACGAGTTTACGAATAACTTGTTGGCAACCTAGCAACAAGATGGGCACAATCTATGGAAAAGAAAGTCACTAATTTTAACATTTACATAATGACTAATTACAAAACTCTTCACTTTTCTCAAGAAATCCACGGTTTTATCTCCTAACTCACCCAACGTCGTGAAAGCTAGAGTACCAAAACTATAACCATGTGTAGTACACTTGTCAAGATACTTATTCTGTTTCCTTAAAACTACATTAGATATGGCATGCCCTGGTATGAAAGTACTAACTCCACAACCTATTAAAGGTGAAACACCAGTTAAATCTAAACATATGTCGCGACCATTATCCCAGTTATAGAAAAGCATGTTTGCAGGCCTTAAAGCACCACCTTCAGCAGATAAGAAACCCAAATCCACTTCTTTTTGTGTTTGTATACCAGCACGAGATCATATGTCAAACAACTCATAACGTACTAAGTCAAGTCGAAACTTTAAACCTATTTCGCGTGCACAGTGAAGAGCATGATCACCAAACATATCCATCTCCCTGCTGCAAAGGAAAAAAAAGTCTCCGCTGTGAATCCCAAGACGATAAAAAATAACAATACAGAATTGTCGAGGTCCAATGCACTATCCAAGACCACCTACGGGCACAACTAACATGTAATCCTGAGCACGAGATAAATTATTACTCTGAAATAATATTTAATCCCTAACTGATATGTTATATAGATTTGGCATCTCTTGTTTAACAACATCAAAGTCCTGAACTGCCAATAAACACATATGATAGTGGGAAGTTACCTCAATGTTGAAAGAGGCAAAATCAAGATGACAAACCTCTAAGAAGGAGTCTAAAGCAAGCTGGTAATTGAAACCATCCCTACATACATCATAATGTAGCAGGAGAGTATCATGTAGCTGCTTGGATTGGATGCATGATGACAATACCGAATGGTGTATGACATAGAATATATGCCTAGATCACTATCTCAGATAACCAAAGAAGTCAACCTGTGTTGCAATACACCATATCTAGGTCCATTATTCACAATCAAACGTCGCACATAACTGAAGAGATGAGTGTCAAAAATAAGTTGAGCTTCCTGTAAGTACATTGGTGCAGTATTTTACGTAATTTGGAAATATCTCTACAATTGCGTAGTAGCAAGAGCTCATTTTTGGGGTCGTTTAAACTGTGTGTGGCCTGCATCATGTGTACTGTTTTATTCACACGATCTAGGATAATGTCACTGCAAAATTGTTAATTCAAATCGACAGGTCCCCCAAGAATTTTAACCCCTTCTGTTGGTCTGGCAAATTTTGCAGGAAATACATATATGAACCCTAGAATTATATTCTTAGGTTTTTTTTTGTTGAGTTTGAAGGTTTTGTTACTTTGTCTGGTTTTTAATACTATTCTAAGGTCATTAGAAAACCCGCTCATGATTGTTTCCCATCGGATTCGATCAAGATGTGTTCCTTTTTTATATCCTAAGCTTCTTCAAAAATTTTCTAATATCAAGGTATGTATAATGCTTGAGTACATTGAAATAATGTCTATGGAAATAAATTCAATTTATATCTTTCTTTAGCCTGATAAATCCAACTCGTTCCTTGGGTTTCCTCAAATAACTACGTTTCTTATTTGGGTTTCCTCAAATAAGTTGTTCAATAATTTGGTGATGGGGACAACTAGCTAAAGACTTCTTGTACATTCTTAGTATTCGTAATGAATTTCACCTGATATTTACCGAACTGTTACAAATCACTTTATGTATAAGCGTCATGTTTGATACTGATAAGTACTTTTCAATAAATAACTTCTTCATTTATATCCATGTCATTACACTTATATGAAAAAGATAGTACAACCACTCTTCTGCAATATTTATCAATGATATTGAGAAAGTTATTAGCATAGCTTTATCAAAATTTTCTCAGGATGGCTTTAAGTTGGTCACAATATGTTGAAATTATTGCAACTGTGTAGATGGTGGATTTTCGACAAGGGCTAAAATCATAAAACCATAATTATACATGCTCCTGATCCAGCAATCAGATGAGTATTGAGGCTCGTGTCTCTCATCGAAGCATGAAAGCTCATGCCACAAGAATCTCTGACTGAGAATACTGACTCTCAGAGTATATATAGATGTGTAGCCTCTCAGCTGAGGCAACAACATATCTCATGAATACTGAGCAATTTCAGTAATTACTCTTATATAGAATCGAACAATTGGACGGCTCCTAGACATCTTGCCTGCTAGTATAGAGCAATAACGTCTTCAGGATGTAACAATGTTTTCCCTGACTATATAAAAGAAATATGACGCTTCAACAAGCTCATATTACTCGACTCTCATATAATTAATACTCCTAGATAGCATGCCTGCTAGTATAGAGTCATCAATTAATTATCTCTAATCCTTAAATTCATTAACTGAATATTCGGAAATATTCTACGTTCTTCACAATATTTCATTACTTCAATTCGTGGTTCTTCCCAGCAGAATTCCATGGGTTAGTGATAAATATTCAACGTACGCATCTGAGCCGCTATCGAGTAAGCCTCGACCAAAATGGTGCAAGTGTACGCAACAATAATACACTAACGAGCACCTGAATGCACGAACGAGCATTCCAAAATACGAAGGAACAGTGAACCTATGCAAAATAGGAAGAAAAATAAAAATAATAAAATATTAGCTAAGGCGCTAGGGGACTGGGCCCACCGGCCGGCCAGTAACGCCGCGGCCAGTCCCACGCATAATTCTCTATTTTATTATATTTTTATTATTTTTCCTTGATCTCATGAAAATCCCTTCACTTGAACAAATATCATTCATTTTAAGGAAACTCCTCAGTTTCACGTTGTTTCCTCCGTATCAAGGAAATAATAAAAAATTAGGAAAGGTATCGCGGGATCGAGCTCACTAGCCGGCCGGTCATGTCCTAGTTGTGGCCGGTCCCACACTTTGCATTCCTTATTATTTTATTATTATTATTTTCTTCATCCCATGAAATTTCTTGGTTTCATGATATTTCCTTTACATCAAGGAAAAGATATAAAATTAAAGAAGACTCACGGGACCGGACCCTAGCCGACCAACCATGCCCTAGTCGTGGCCGGTCCCACACACCCCTTATTTTATTATTATTAATTATCATTGTTTCCTTCATCTCATGGAAACTCCTCCACCTTAAGGAAAACTCCTTTATTTCAACAAACTCCTTGATTTCATGATATTTCCCTAAAATCATGAAAAATAATATAAAATTAGGAAAAATGCTATGGACCGGTCTTATTGGCCGTCCGGCCATGCCTTGGCCATAGCCGGTCCCATACTTCATGATTCCTTATTTTATTATTATTATTTCTATCATCTCATGGAAATTCCTTAACCTCATGAAATTCTTCAATTTCATGGTATTTCCTTCACATCAAGGAAATTACATAAAATTGGGAAAGGTGTCACGGGACCGTGCTTGCTAGCCGGCCGGCCATGCCCTAGCCGTGGCCGGTCCCACACCTTGTAATCCCTTATTTTATTATTATTTCTATCATCTCATGGAAATTCCTCAGTTTCAACAAAAACCCTGAATTCTCCATATTTTCTCAAATGAATGCTCAAATGCACGCCAGAAAATATCAAAATTCTCAGGACTGAGACACGAACACTTTGGTGACATGAGCATATTACCTTGACCGACCAAGGTTGGCTCTTTGGCTTGCAAGAGGCCGTACCCATACTTTTTCATCATTTGACCTAATTTGTTCACATTAGGTTCAAACTATTCCAAACAATTTGGAATTTCATAAAACGATTTCCAGTCGATCCTGTGACCAACCAGGGCCGGTTTCATGAACCCTTGGTCGGTCCTTCATCTCTTCATAATTAATTAGGTTTTATCACCTAAGGTTCAGACGAGCATTATTTCAAAATGTGATTAAACCAGCATTTGATCATCTTTTCACCAACTGGTCTTCAAGAGACTTTGGTATTTTGCTCACTAGAGCATCTGGGTGTTACATGGTCGACTCATCATCCCATGTAGTCGGTCCCTCCTTCACTCCATGGTTGATTTTCAATAAATCATCAATTGATCAGCAATTAGGGTTTTCGAATCCAAGGTTCATAATTCCAGATTCAAACGCTAATAATTTTACGTTGATCCCGTGATCAACATTTTAATTAATTATACTCGGTTCAGTTGTCAGTATTCTAAATTAATATTTGGTTCTGTTACCAATAATTCATCAAACGAGCTACATTTGCTCAGATGAGCAATATTTGCTCAGACTAAGGAATATTAGTTCAACTGTCAATATTCAACAATCCATCGAATTAGCAATATTTGCTCACTTTAACTATCAACATTTACTCGAGAATTATACCTTTATCTCGACAGATACGTTCAATTCATGAGTCTTAGAACATTTACAAATCACGTTCGACTCAGCAATACAAGGACTCATCGTCCCACGAAGTCATCAACTGACTAACTAAATACACGTCTGCCTTGCAGACCCACAATCACGAGATATCAATGTGTTACATGGGGGGATATTAACTAGGGTTTTGTTCTAGCGGTCTATGTCACGTGTGTTCATACACACGATGAGAATGTGAGTAAGTCGTGCAATCAGTTGGGGGAGTTAGCAAAGTAGTGGATGGAAAATCAACCAAGTCTCCGCACGATGAGAAACTGGTTTTAACACGATTTCCACTTCCCCACTCTTTGACTCCAGCAACTGTCACAATTCATGGGATCAAGGTGTTTATAATTCTAGCAATATAAATAAGTCTCCGAATCATGATTGAAACAACGGACAATTTTCGTAAATACAAGAACACACAAACTCATCGTCCCAAACAATTACTCTCAACAGAGCAAATTCAATCAATCAGAACTTATCTTATTTCTTCACGCAGAATACACAACACACCTACAATTTCGATCACCATTGATCTCACACATTTCTCAGCTTCCCTCCTACAGATCGACCCATCCTCTCTTTGTGACCGAATTGACTCTGGAACGGTCATTGTCTTGGTTTAGGCCGGAGTCCTACAAATTGATCTCTCGAATTCAAAGCACTCCCTCTTGCAGTGCATATGTGTGAGGTTAGACAGTTCGCTCGGTTCAAGGAGTTTCCTCCGCACGGCCGTATCCTCAATTCTTTAAAAACCAACAACTCGTTTTTCCGTATCTACAAAGTGATGGTTTGGAAATTTATTGGTGTTGTCCGGATTCAGTAAGAGAGGTACGTGGCATCACTCGTGCGCTTATTGAATATATTTAGGACGATGTTGTCTAGGTTTTAATTATAGTTAATTAAATTGTTACAGAGATATCCCTTGAAGTATTATGATTGGGATAATCTGAAAATTGTTATCCGTATCTGAGTATTTTAGCTTGGGTATAAACAACATATATGATAGTTTATTTGACGATCAAGTAAAACTTTTAGGTTTTGATTATTTATATATACACGAAGTCTGTGATCTATCATTATGAAATCACTATTATTTATTTTGTTTTGCGTTTTATATATTTAATAAGAGATTTTGTGGGATCTTGAATAGTATTGTAGATCGGTTGAACTATTGTTTGTGATTTAATCCCCGGATATTAAAAGAAATGATAACATATTTCATCTTGAAACTTGTTGGTATCAATTGATACCAATTAAATAAATACATTTACACATGCCTTTCCACGCTTTTATATCCACCTCTTGTTTTTGACTAGAGGTGATGACAGAAAAAGAACAATTATGGGTAAAACTGTTAGAAGCGAAATATTTCCACGGCTCGAATCCTTTTGAACCGACAAGAAATTATGAATTATCGTGGATTTGGACAAGTATTCAAAAAGGGCATAATATCCTAAAAGTGAACTACATTTGGCAAGTGAAAAATGGGGAAAATACTAGAATTTGGAAAGACAAATGGCTATCTAATACAAGTTCTCTAACTTAACCAATTGATAAGACGGAACCGATTCATCAAAAGGTTTATGAACTACTAAACGATGAGGGTGATTGGGATATTGGAAAATTAGATGAATATTTTTCCCCGGAAAATAAAGAAAAAATTCTAGCAATTACCCCGAACAAGGAAAGCAGGGACAGAACTCAGATGAGCACACCATATTTCGGGAGTCTTTTCGGCTAAAAAAATTTACAACTACCTTATCAACCAAAATAGCAACGATGAGGAAACTATTATTTTTCCTTGGAAAAATATTTGGAATTTGAAAACAATACCTCGGATTCGGCTTTTTATCTGGAAATCGATCCAAAAGGCTTCACCAATAAATAGCATATTAGCAGCTCACAATCCAGAAATCTCTCCGGAGTGTCCCCTATGTAATTCTCAAGAGGCGGAAGCAGAAGACCATCTTTTCAGGAAATGTACTTTCGACAGAGCAATTTGGTTTGGTTGTGGCCTAGACATAGTAAATTCGCAAATCCACACATATTCAATTGTCAAGTGGGTAGATATATGGATATCCGATACAAATTACTCAAAGTACCGTGAACAAATTGCAAAAGTCACCTGGTTCATGTGGAAATATAGATGTGAAGTTATCTTTAGGAATACTAAACTAGATCCATATGCTTTGATTCAACAAATCAGGAAATTTATACAAACTCAACCAATCAAAAGGGAGACGCTACAAAAAGGAACCCAAGGAAAGAGAACTTCGGTTTATAGTTGGAACAATTTCATCTCAGATTGGATAATTTTTACAGACGCTTCTTTTAACAAGGAAAACCTGTCCATGGGTTATGCTTTCATCCTTTACTCGATAGAACAAGAAGCTTTTTTGTATATTTCTGCAGGTTCAGACTGGGCATCCTAGGATTTACACGTAGAAGCAAAATCAGTTTTAAAGGCTCTAAAATGGCTAAAAGACAATATCCTCTCCAGCGTCTACATTGCCACAGATTGTAAAGTTCTATCAGATTGCATTAATAAAAAAGATGCAGCAATTGCCTGGGAAGCAGAGAATACCATTGAAGATATTCTCTCCATTCTATAAAATCTTCCTCAAGCTAAGCTAGAATTCATCAACATGGATCACAATACAACAGCAGATTCAGTAGCAAAGGAAGCAAGAATAAGAAGACTACAACATTTATCGAAACATATTCAGCAGACAATCCAGAAAGACAGTATATTTTCTAATGTTTTCGACAAAAATGAAATTGTAGAACTTATGTACTATATTGCTTAATTAATATATTTAATCTTCTTATAAAAAAAATAAATTTAACGAATACATGGACGAAAAATAACTCTCGGGATGGCTAGATCGACTAAAACTCATTGTGGAAGTCGAAATTGTATGGATACACCTACAAAAAGCCATGTAGGGAAACTCCAGGCTCAGGTGTGAAACCTGAAGTCACACAAGTAGCCATTCAACAAACTAAAAACTATGGTACCATCCGTGTAGACTATAAGTACATACATAATTAAAAATTCCATTATGGTTAACTTTAAAAGTAGATTTCAATAACTTCAGAGTTCTAAGGTTAACTGAAAAAACATCTTCTTTTACTTGCATCATTAAAATATGATTAATTGGCAGTTGGTCAAAATTCTTAAGTTCTCTTATTCACAGAGATATTTTAATGTATAATGACAAGAACAGATTCGTTTCTCAGGAAGTGATGGATTGTTAATTGTTATAGACAACTTTATGTAACCAAAGGTTTTATTTTTTGTTATTTTCTGATAGTAATTAAAACGGTTAGAGCATTGCTCGGTTGAACCCACCAAGCGTTGGCATGTCAAGTTTGGTTGTCATATTTTAGTATCAAAACTCAATTAGAGTTGCTTGATTGAATGTACTAGAGTCAACTTCGTTTAGGTTATACAATAAAGTCTAGGAATGTTGAGATATACAAGTATTACCTTGAAGACCTGAAGATCGTGAAGACGTATCGACTACAATGAAGACATCATCCTTCCACTTGAGGTTAGTGATACCGACTTGGCTTTTTTTTTCATTCCTATCGTTGCTTTCAATTCGCTTAAGATTGAAAACATAACATGTGAGGTTATATTTAATACTATAATATTAGACTTGATCATTACTTTGAATAGAGGAATCAAGTTTCTTTTTGCAGGTTGTTACTTTGAATATTAAATCAAAGATTGAATACTTTGAAGATTTGAAGACTCTGTTCCTGTGTTTTGATCTTGGTGTGACTTTATGTGACTTGATATTCCACAGTTAAAAGGTTGTTTATTTCGATAAACACAAGCCTTTTGAGATCTACAAGTTGTTTATCAAGATTGATTATTTCGGTAATCACTGTCTTATTTCGGATCTGGTAACAGGTCTTAAAAACAGAAGATCTGTAACTGTGCTTTTATCATATATTTCGGTATTGTGATTGGAAAGTGAGTTTGGTTACCAAACAGCTTTGATCCTTTACTGTTTAGAATACGATCCAAAGGAATCTTGTCTTATCAATTGAAAGATTGGTAGCACAAGTTATTGTGAACCATTAAGAATATCAACTAGATATAGTCATAAATAAAACATCTGTTCTGCTAAGATATCTAGTATTCTAAGTTCTATTGAGAAATTCTTTTTATTAGATGTTATCAAAACAAGAATTCTGAGGCTGAGTAACTAGGATTAAAGGTAATCAATAAGACATTAACATTGGTTAAGGATATCGTCTTCCGTCACAAAACACGCACTCGTCTCCCATTACCAAAATCCTTAGGGGACTCCAACGTAAATATACTCCGAGATTTCCTTAGAACATCAAATATTATAACTACGCATGAAAAGAAGAGGTATCTAGTACACGTCAATTTTTTCGTTCGTGAATCTGTATGGACAATTCCTTGTACAATCAATAAGTGAAGATCAATAGAAAAGATCGTTATACCTGATTGTAATACAAGAGTTCTTGGACGATCTCAAAAATCAATATCCAAGATCAACTTAGTATATACCCAAACTGCAAAAGATCCGAAATCCGACAAGTACGAGTTTTTTAATATATATTTCAAGATATATTGATTTCACAAGAACAAGTCTTATATAATATCAAACAATAAGGGCTCGAAGACTATATATGTTGATTACTTACTACTTTTAATAATCCTATTATAAAAATAAACAATATAATATGGAAAGAGAAATAACACAAGACACCAGGATTTTGTTAACTAGTAAACTGCATATGCAGAATAACCACGGACCTAGTCCAGCTTGAACACCACACTGTATTAATCCGTTACAAACACTAGCCTACTATCAAACTTCGGGTTGGAATTTAGTTGAGGCCAAATTCACCCTCCAAGAATCTTAGTCGTGGTTGTGCTCATGTACGTCTTTGGATCTTGCAAGACCCTACATAATTGATTATATTAGCTGACGTCCATTACAGCCTAAGGGTTGATTCACCATCAATGAAAACTTCTGATAATTATCTGCCTATAACAGAAAGCCTATTGATTTTACTTTAGATATTTCAATCAAGGTTTATAAATCTGCTTGCAGTAGAACATGTCTAGCGAACCTCAAGGATCTGGAACACTTACATTCTTATCAAAGAGCCTAGATCACTACCACCTCAAAACAACAATCCAAACAAATCAAAGAAGGATTTAGATATTTATCTTGTATAATCACAAATTCTGGGATGAAAAGAACTTTGTGATTTCTATATATCTTATTCCTGATCTATAGTTAGAGAACTACAATAGCCAGTGGAACAAGATCCGAATTCCAGAACTATCAGGTAAAAGATAGTCCAACCGAATTTCACGAATCCCTAAGTGAAGTCTTCAAAGTTGTAACCTAATGTTGTCTGAATACAGGAAACATAGGTTATTGAGGATCACTCTAGCTTAGTAACTAGGACACCATAGTGCAAGGAATTAAGATTTCTTATTGCAGAGAGTCCTTTATTTACATAGATTATCAAGGCTTTAAGTATGTTTGAATTAAAGCTAATATTGCTTAGATTCCAAGCTAAATAACTTCTCAAATGGCTGAAATTCCTAGTTAGGATTCATGTAAACATGTGAGAGATTTTCTTTGAATCACTAATAAGAATGCACTATGGTAATGTAGGTTACGGAACCATGCGCAACAGTGGTTCAGCAAAACCAAGTGAGGTCGTGAACCTTTGAACGATAACGGTGTTAATAAAACTCAAGACTAAACAGTAATCCAAAAGTCCAATAAGATTTTGTGAATAAAGGTGCTTTAGAAGTATTTATGAGAGATATAGAAAAAGTGCAAGAATACCTCAATAAGTAGTATACAAAAATAGAAGGGCACCTTTCAAATAGTATTCTTTTTGTTTTCACAAAAGGTTTACAAAAACATGTCCAAATTGACATAATATATGCAAACCGGGTTCAAATACCCTTGGCCAGTTCATGAACCGTGCACAATAGTGGTTCGGCAAGACCAAGCGAGGTCGCGAACCTTGAAGCTATAATGGTGTTAAGAACACTCAAGACTGAACAATAATCCACAAGCCCAATAATATTTTGTGAATAAAGGTGTCTTAGAAGTGTTTATGAGAGGTATAGAAAAAAGACAAGGTATACATGCTAGGTATGCATACGCTAGGAAGTTCGTGTACTTTTCCTTAATACTTAGTTCTCATAACTATGTTAAATATGACATGGTATGCACACATGGTATACATACTCCTTGGCAGTTAGTGTACTTAACCTTTAAAACTAAAAATGCTACAAAATTATGTATGCATACGTGGTATACATACCCCAAATAGTTCGTGGAATTTTGCCTCTCATATTAATATTCAATAGTCATAGGTATACATTATGCAAACCCACAACAGTTTGTGAACTATTAACTTTGAAATATTTCAAATAACAATTTAGACAAAAGTGAGAATGTTATAAATACCCTTCATTTTAATTGACCTCGCACAAATACACTTGAGGGGTAAAAATAACTTTTTTGAAGTCAACTTGAGAAAGTTGCTTCAACATTTGGAAGCAACTTGTATTAAGTTGCGTCCACTTCTGGAAACAACTTGTGCTAGTTGCTTCCACTTTTAGAAGGTATGGGCATTTTTTAAGTATAAGGGTATATTTTAAGAGGTAGATTTTGAGGGGTATTTAAATAAGTTTCCCAGGACAAAAATAATTAGTGAGCAATAAATTTCCCTTGACTAAGATTATTGCTAAAGATCTATGAATAACCATTGCTCGTAACAAATTTCGAAAATTTACACAAGACAAGCTTGAAATCCAAATTTCTTCTTCATAACAAAAAAATCTACTAAAATCATATGAATAGGCTCATAAGATAGAATGTAGATACTTCGAGTAAATAGGATAAATCCGTCACCATATAACTTTGTTGATGAAGTTCTCGCAAATATCTTTGTTTTCCCTTCGGTCTTTAATCTTCGAGGGTATTCAGTGATGTCTGATACTCAACTACCATGCTCAAGTCTTAGTCCGAGATTCGACTTTAGTAAACTTGAAATCAACATCATAGTTTTGAACATCTAACATTGACAACAAACTTAAGATAACAAAATTTGTGAGTTCAACCAAGCGGTGCTCTAACTAAAAGGGAGAGGGTACCAAGTACATCACTTACTTTTTCTTTAGGTAACATGTATGGACAAAACCTAATACAATTGCAATTAGATCTAAGGCAAATACCCTTGAACAATATGTATCTAGAGTTTATCTCTTATATCTTCCACAATCAATATGTTTAGACTAAAAGTTCGTGAACCAGATTGCAGAGAAGATTTCTTGGACGATCTCAAAAATCAACATCAAAGATCAATCTAGTCATACCCAAATCTAGTCCAGCTTGAGCACTATTGTATTAAGCTGCCACCGACACTATCCTACTATCAAACTTAACACTGAAATGTGGTTGAGATCGAATTAACCCTCCAAGAAATTCAATTGCAGTCGTGTTCCTTACGTCTCTTGAACCTCGCAATATTCTACGCACTTGATTTCCTTAGCTGGCATCCTTTACAGCCTAAAAGTTGCTTCAACCTCGGTGAAGAATGTTGATACCAATCTGCCTCTAACAAATAAGCCTATTTGATTCGCCTTTTGATTTTTCAATTTAGGTTTAGAAATTTGTTTGCAATAGATAAAGTCCATCAAACCTCACGACCCCGGAACACTTGCATTAGTTGACTGAGAAGCCTGGATTACTAACCATCTCTCTCAAGAACAATCCAAACAAATCAAAGAAGATTTTAGTTATCTAACTTGAGAAATCACAAATTCCGAGACGAAGAGAATTTTGTTATATCTATCTCATTCATGATCTGAGATTACTTAAAACCTCAAAGATCAATAAGAACAAGATCCGGATACACAGACTATCAGGTAAAAGATAGACTTACCAAGGTTTACGAATCCCTAAGTAAAGTCTTCAAAGTCGTAACATAGAATACAGTTCATGAAAAACCTAGGTTATAGAGGATGACTATAGGGTAGCAACTAGGACACAAGAGTGTTAGGGATTAAGAAATCCTATTGCAAGAGTCTCTTTATTTACATATTTCAAGGCTCCAGGTAGCTTTAATTCAAGCTAGGGTTGCTTGGAATTCAAGCAAACACTTTCCTAGTTTAGATTAAATTCTTATTAGAAATCCATGTAAACATATGAGATATCTTCCTTGTAATTAGACATAAGAATATACACTATGGTCCAGGGTTCTAGAACCGTGTAGAATGATGGTTCGTTGTAGCCTAATAGCCTTTGAACTTCTAAGCATAAATGGTGTTCAATAACACTCAAGACTTAAACCATGATCACAAGCTCATGATATTTTACGCAAAAAGTTGTCTTAAAAGTGTTTATGCGAGTTGTATCAAAGTTAAACATGTTTGTGAATAGTTCGTGAACTTCTGCTTAATTCGCCGCTGGGTAGGTATATATACTGTGTATGCATACCTATGAACATTAAAAGAACTCAGGTTCAATGGTACGCGTACCGGGTATGTGTATCTTGGACGTTTGCAAACTCAGATCCCAGGGTAAGCGTACTGGGTATGTGCACTTCCCCCAACCCGTTCCAGAGCTCATATTCATAGGGTACAGATACTGGTTATTCGTACCTCTCCTAATTCCCGAACTCAGAGCAATGGGTGTACGCGTACTTATCCTATAACCGGATTCCAAATATTTTCATAAGCTCTCTTTAAAGATTCAAAACATTCCCAATAGTCATACACAATAAATACCATTGTTTGGACTATTTCCAAATGATCAACTTGAAACAAAAACAGTTCATGAATAATAAATTGTTATTGACTAAGATTGTTACGGATCTACGAACATCCATTGCTTGAATCATATTTCGGGAGATTTATCAAGATAAGCTTGACTCGAAATTTCGGGACATAATCTCATAAGATAAATTGGTAAATGCCTTGAGTAAATATGATAGTTCGATCTTCACATACCTCTTTGTTGATGAATTTCTTGCAAATGTGTTTGTTTGTTCTCCAGTCTTCAACCTCCAAGGGTTATTCAGTGATGTCTGATACTCAACTACCGTACTTTATTTCGAGTATGATACTTCACTTTAGTATACTAGAAATCAAGATATATTTTCTAACATTGACAACAAGCTTGAGATAACAAAACTTGCGTGTCCGACCGAGCAGTGCTCTAACACTAAAAAATATTTTCGCTAATAGATTTATCGAAATTCGTGTAAGTATTGAGGTGCAAAGAAGGTGTGAGTTGAAATGTGTTAACTCATACCTTCTCTACACCTCAGCTTGCCCTTCTGCTTATAGTTCCCAATATCCTCAAAGTAACGATGAAGTTCGTGGTTCAAAGTTTCTTTTAGATTAATATGAATCAGTTTGCATAAATTACGTACGTTTTACACAAACACTATCAATGGTACTCAACAACAAGAACTTAGCTTTTGGGAGAAAACTGATGCAAAAGCTAGCACGAACGCTGCAATATAAAAGCGATCGTGATCCTACAGGGTTGTCATGTCACTTCCATATAATCAATGATAAAATCGCTTTTATATTACAATGATCGTGCTAGCTAATCGAGCCAGAATGAACGATGAAGTTGTCATCGATGTAGTAAGAGCAATTTCGGAAAAAAAATTATATTTTTATTTGACATGATTTCTTTAATTGAAAAAATCACGCAAGTTCCAAAAACGAAAATGTAGTGACGATTGGCACCGAAAACACAAGAAAATTTCGGATACGAGAGTCGTTACAATATTCTAAAATCGTTGAACAAGTATAATCTCATTCTATTGGATTGTCTGGAGCAAGTGCTAGCTAGATCCCCATAATCTCCTGTTGCACCAAATTCTCAAGGATCAGAAGTTGGTTCACCATTTTCTTCACCATATTTAAACTCACTTCAACACGTGCATACTTGGTAATCCCTCTCAAAATTCAAACTCAAATCTCATTGCTAGTAAAATCGCAAGTTTAAAAGTATTAAACACGTGCAAGAAGACTAAGAAAATAAGGCCAAGAAGCATAAAAAAAATATAACCTTTAACAATATTAACAAATCATGGAATAACCAATACATGCAATCGAAAAATAAAGAACAATTTAACGTACTTTAGTGGTAAATAATAATTATCAGTGTAATTTCGGAAAAGCATAAAATTCCTCAGACATTTCAAAAATGAAAAAGTAAAGATATGGTCTGCGGATAGAGACAAGTTACACAAAGCCTTGGACAAGAAACAAGAGCAACAATTTAGTTAACATTATCTACTTTGGTGAAGATGAGGAAGATCATGAACTTGATGAAGTTGAATTTCAAAATGATTAATAAATGTAATACTTAGTTTCCAACTATTTAAAAGTAAGTTTAAGACAAATGTAATAGTTTTAGTTTTATTTTAAAATTAGATTGGATTTAAGAATTATTTTAAATTAAATGTAAAAAGTTTATTTTCAGATTATATTTAGAATTTAACTTAAATGTAATAGTGTCTTTAAAGTTAAGCCAAATTTTGTTCATATTTCATAAACTAGTTAAAACAAAATCAAAATCAAAATGCTAAAACTCAAAGTATTACATAAACGAAATTAGTAAAATTGTTTTTTAAACTTGTGTTCAAATTTCGGTCTTGAATTCTATTACCCGCAACTCTATAATTTCTTGTAGATACCCCATATAATGGTTTGATATCAGATATCAAATCTTCATTATGATAATTTGCCTAAGAAGTACCTCGTCGGGTTTCCTCAATGATCATGTTTTACAAAACTATGCACGTGGGCATGACTCTATGAATTTCAACTGGATCAAAAGAAATGTATGACCCACAAAGATAGAGAACTTCTCATTTAAAATTACAAATGAGCACTCAAAATTCTTTATTAAATCTGGTTGTTTCTTGTTAAAATACTTGAACTTGCGATACTCGCAGACTGACTGTAGGCTAGAACAAAAATTGACCATTGTGGATAGATTCCATCCGCCAGATTATATCCATGAGTGTGGTTATTTTTGTTGATTGTGAATTTTATTTGAGGGCAAATTCTATCCTTCGGGTCAATATAAATAGTTTGTGCAAAACATTTATCTCATATTGTGAATTCGGAACTAAAAAAAAAAAGTTATATCCAACAATCACAAGTAGACACAAATATTATTGGGGACAACCCTTATACTGACCTACTAAAGCGAGAGAGCATCACTTACAAACCCAATGCATCTAATCAAGACTACCTTACGTTCCTGCAAAGCCTCTTTAATGTTTTGCTAGAGTGAGTCCACCATCTTGGCGTTCGGGTTTTCGTGAAACCTTGGACCAAAATGATTAACCACAGGTTTGAAAAACATTGAGAGATTTGCATGTGTTGTTGCTTTACTCACACAAATATACTCACCAGTGGCGTCGATGGACAACCATAACGTAAAACCCCTAAGGGTTGCAGTAAATTTTTATTCGGGACCGTGTCTTCAAATATGTCGTGTATCATACTGATAATTAAATATAGGTTGTACGTGACAAACGTATGTGATAATATTTTGAACCAAGTGTCTGGCCATGTAGAATCAACATTGAAAATCTTGATCAAAGTACACACAGGGACGGAGCCAGCCCATTGCAAGGGTGTACACTTGCACCCCCTGCTCAGCTGGCTTCAAAGACTAATTTAAGGCCTAATTGAAAATTTTTGGCTATCTACAAGCTTAATTGAAAAAATTTGGCTATCTACAAGCCTAATTTTTCTTCTTTGCACCCCTAAATTCTTTTTTGCAACCCCAAAATAATTTTTGCATCCCCACTTTAGAAATTTTGGCTTCATCCCTGAGTACACACATCGGACTTTGAGATCGTCGTGCATCATTTACTGCTACTATTCTTTCTTCCCTCGAAACATCCATCTTTTTGGGAATAATTTTCTTGGCTATGGAGGAGTAAGTGCATATAAGCCCTGACGTTGTAATGCTATATAAGCCCTGACGTTGTAATGCCAAAATGTATTGTTTCTTTCTCGTTTATCCTTATCTGACTCATTATTTAATTGTTGCTACATTTGTAAATACTTTCGTTGTACATTATCATACCAAGTAATACTCATTTCCATCTGCTCATCAGAAAAATCAAAATTAGATCCATTCATCAGAAATTATGTCAAATTGAGAAATTTATTTTAGAAAGAGATAAATTTTTGTGAATATTAATCTATGTTAAAGGAGAGTCGAGTTAGTTCCATTATGTAAAAGTGAGTTACATAGGATTTGGAGAAATAGCCGCTCAATAACGGCTAATACAATGTAAAGGTGAGTCACATAGGATTTGGAGATATAGCCGCTCAATAATAACGGCTAATACAAAGTAGTTGTTGACAGAATAATTTGTTTTATCAACAAATAATAATAAACCTTTACCGAAACGGATGAGAGAGACGCTCTGCAACTTTCTCCATTAACGTGAATTTTTCTTGAATCATATATCATCTCACTTTAATCAAAACCCTTCTTCTCATCGTTCTTAATCCTCTCAAGGTTCTGTGATTTAACAAGTTGTTGGATTTCTTCATATTTCAACGAAGATTTCCTCACTCTCAAATTTTCAGATATTTCAAATTTATTAGCCTCTGGAAAATTTCTGTATCTTTAAACTATCCCTTCTCTTACACCATGTCTCTTTCTAAACACTCTACCCTTCAACAAAATCAAAACTCTGATATGTTTAGTCAATTTGCAAATCTTCTTAACAAAGTCACACCAGCGTAGAAATTTGTATTGATATTCCTTTACAAAATCCATCGAATGACTAGGAAAATTGTCTAGTTCTATTGATCCTCTATACAAGAACATTTCAAATCTCCAATGTCAGAGAACTTCTCCATAAGTTATGGAATTCGTTTAATCAAAGTTCTATGAATCTGAATTCACGACTGAAACGTATCTTATCAAATTCGAATCTCATTCAGACTCTGAATTTATCAAGGGATCATCCCCTTGGGTGACAAGAGATGATTTACTGGCTTTGGAGAGGTGTATTCCTAATAAACTACCCCATGAATATTTATTTGATAAAGTAGAATTCTGGGCACAACTACACGGCTTACCGGTTAATTATCTGGATAGAAAATTTATCCAAGGATTAATAACACACGCTGGAAATCATAGAACCACCACCACTCAGGAGGCTCGCAATTGGGGAAAATTTGCAAGAATACGACTTCCGGTGAATATTAAACAACCACTCAGAGATTCTATCTCATTTCCTATATCAAATGGCAGGAAATAACTGTTGAAATCAGATATGAAAGACTTCCTATGTTCTGTGGTCTTCTGGGTCACCTGATGAAAATGTTCCCAAAGGTTCATCAACTTAAGGATAAAATTCACCAGGAATTTCCTCCAGAACTTCAACAACAGGCTTATGATCTCATTATTCCAAAATATAAGAGATCAATAAATGCCTCGGTGAAGAATTATGCCAACAATCTTGAAGAACTTGGAGAAGAGATTGGTCAGGAAGATGAATAACTGAATGTATGGCTAACCGGAGTTCGGCAGCAGCGGAGATTGCAGGGATGATGAGTCATCACTACAGCTCATCAATGACGGGGAATTTTCCATCCACGTCATCAGTTGAACCGTCGCTTAACACTGGGGATAACTTGCAAAAGCGGTTACCAGAATGTGGATTTGTGTTGAACAATAAAAATCAAATGGTTACTAAGCAGTTAAATTATAAATCAAAAGTATCCAATCAGGAATCATCTTCAATTTCATTCTTAGCTGCTCAACACATTCCAGTTATTGAAGCTTCAGTTACTTCTCATCGAGAAAGATATACTTTACCAGAAACTACTTGAATTCCTGCTCTACATCATATGAACTCAGAATTGGTTAAAGGAAAATCAATTGCTTTTCAACAACAACAAGTCTCTACTCAAATATGACAATTCACACTCCTTCCAAGTAGCTGAATCTTTCCAATTTGTTTCTAAAAAGCTAAAGTCCTCTACAACTGAGATTTCTAATAAATCTATCAATGATAATCTTCATCAACTTTTATCCAGGTCAAACCATAAATCACAGAACAATACAGTGGGCGGGTTCTATGAATCCCAGACAATCAACCAATATTACCAGGAAGCGTGAATGGAAATCGATGGCTAGAGAACTTCGCATTTCCCCTGCTCCAGAACCAATTACCATCAGAGATTCAAGTGGCGCTAAACGAATGCAAGATGGATTATGCAACAATTCTAGAGCAACACAACCAGAGATGGATACAAGACTCGAGGAGGATTCAGATGATCAAAGGGAGGTGGCGGCTAGCCCTAATTGGCTGCACGGTCCATGTTAGTATTTGTATGGAATTGTTGGGGGTTAGGGAATGACCCAACAATTTAAACTCTGCAATCATTCCTTAGAAGTACAAAACCTAATATTGTATTTCTATCGGAAACTAAATTATCTGAAACTGCTTCTATTCCAATCCTTCGTAAACTTGGATATTCAAATCATTGTGTTATGCCTGTTATAGGGCGCAGTGGGGGTCTTTGGTTATTATGGAAGGATGATATTCAAGATGAAGTTATCTCTTCTTCCAAAAACTTAATCCATCTTCAAGTGAAACAGAATGGCGCCTTTCAAAGTTGGAATCTATTGTATGTTTATGGTCAACTAAATAGATTGGATAGAGGAAATTTCTGGCAGAGTCTCTCAATTTACTCTCATCATGTAGAAGGTCTTAAGTGTTATATTGGTGATTTTAATGCAATTTCCTATGTAAGAGAAAAATATGGAGGTGATCAGTCCTTGAACTGCACAATAACTCAGTTCAATAATTTCATTAGAGACAATCATCTTCTAGACTTGGGATTTTCTGGTCCGGCGTTTACTTGGACAAATGGGAGACAATTTCAGGGTTTAATAAGGCAACGTCTAGACAGAGTAATAGATTCTTCGGATTGGTGTTTAATGTTCGAAAACTCAGGTGTTTTACATCTTCCAAGAATTTCAAGTGACCACTCGCCAATTCTTCTTAACACTAGTAGAAATATTCCACGGAGTCCTCCCTCATATAAGTTTGAAGCATTTTGGTGTTCTCATCCAGATTTTCTTAAGATGGTTTTAGAATCTTGGAATATCACTCTCTATGGTGATTTGATTGGAAAGTTGGTGTCTCTGGGTGGTTTTCTTCAAAGTTGGAGCAAACACAAAATCGGTTGTATTAAAAACACAATCAATAAGTTAAAAAAGAAACCGTTTCATCTTCAAGGTCTTAATCCAACAGTGGCTACGCTGCAACAAGAAAAGATCACTTCAGATCAGTTAAGCGAATACATAATCATGGAAGCTACATATACTGGGAACAAAGAATGAAACAAACTTGGTTGAAAACGGGTGATTAAAATTCAAAACAATTTCGTCGGATCAACAAAGAAGAAAAAAGAACAATATCTCCAACCTTCAAGCAAATAATGGGCAATGGCTCACTAATCCAAGTACTATAACAGAAGAGTTAATTTCTTTCTTCAAAAATCTGTTTCAAGAAGACTTGAGTATTCAACCTCCTCCGGACTTACAAGAAGCTTCTTTTATCCTGGATGATTCTGCAAATACTTCTGTTACATCAATTCCATCAACTGAAGTTTTATGGAAGGCAGTGAAAGACATGAATTCTTTTGGTTCACCTGGGCTGTATGGTTTTCCAGTAATATTTTATAAGAAATGTTGGTCAATAGTGGGAGAAGATACTACAAAATTTATTCAAGTTATCTTCAATACAGGTGTTCTGCCGAGTAAGTTAAATCATACTCGTATTACCTTAATACCTAAAGTCAAAACTCCTACCACTGCAGTGGAGTTTAGACCAATCTCATTATGCAATATCTTGTATAAGTTTGTTGCCAAAATTATTGCTATTAGACTAAGTCCTTATTTGGATAAATTTATTTCTTGGAATCAAAATGCTTTTGTTAAAAATAGACAAATTAGTGATAATATTGCCATTGTGAACGAAATATTTCACTCCATGCATAAGTCTAAGTCGAAACAGGGATATTTTGCTCTCGAACTGGACATATCTAAGGCGTATGATCGAGTTTCTTGGTCTTTTCCTAGTTTCATGCTTCATCAAATGGGTATTCATGGTCACTCTCACAATCTGGTAATGAATTGTGTCTCTACCTTTGCTTTTTCTATTCTTTTGAATGGTGCTCATTGTGGAAATTTTAAAAGTGGAAGAGGATTACGACAAGGTTTCCCATTATCTCCAGCATTATTCATCATTTGTTCTCAAGGTTTGTCTTTTCTGATGGAAAAATTTGAAAATTTAAATCTCTATGGTGGATATCAGTTCAACAACAGAGGACCTTCAATTAGTCATCTCATGTTTGTTGATGACTTATTCTTCTTTGGAAAAAACTCGGAGATAAATGTTAATCAGCTGAAGCAGATCCTAGATACATATTCTTCTTTCTCAGGGAAAATTATTAACTACTCCAAATCATCAATTCATTTCAATAATGGCTGCTCTTCTTTTCACAAGTGGAGAACTGTTCAAAAATTTAGAGTTAGGGAAATGGATGTAAGTGAAAAATATCTAGGATCATATATACCGAAGTCTGATTACAGCATTGAAACTCATGAGCCATTGATTTCAAAGTTTTATAATAAACTAGCAGGCTACAGATCTTTCTTTGTCAACTCAACTGGGATAACAGTTTTGTCCAAGAATGTGCTTTCTGTTATTCCTATCTACTCAATGGGTACCAGTAAATTGCCGAAGGGAGTAATTAATCATATATCTCATATCCAGCGAGCATTCTGGTGGGGTCATGATATAAATACAAGAAAGTGTCATTTCATTAATTGGGATAAAACGGCTAGAGCAAAGGAAGATGGAGGTTTAGGGCTAAGAAACATGGAATACGTTAATATTTCGTTAGTTTCAAAACTGGTTTGGAGATTCTTAATAAGTGCTGATTTTGCTTGGGTGCAACTTCATAAAACCAAATATCTGCAATCTGTCTCCTTATGGGATTGTGATCCAAAATCTGGAGATTCAAAGACTTGGAAGGATATGCTTTTGTTACGAGAGATTTTTGAAAACAAATGTTGCTGGTTGATCGGGTCTGGTGATTCGATACATATCTGGAGTGATCCATGGGTTCCAAATATTCCGGGATTTAGATCAACAAGATCAATCGACAATTCAGGTGGAAGTGGTATCAGATTTGTTTATCCAAGGTCAGAGGGTTTGGAATGTTGAGTTATTGTTACAGTTATTTCCGGAAAAACATGTGGAAGCAATATCTAGCATTTATATCCCGCAAGACGAATCAGTTAAAGATAAACTTATTTGATTGAAAACCAAATCAGGAGCCTTTAATACAAAATCTTGCTATAAAATCCTTGCAGATAATGTAGCCACAACTTCAACCATTTATTCTTTTCCATGGAAACAATTTTGGAAGAAAATGAATACTCAACCAAAAATTCATACTTTTGTCTGGAAGGTTCTTCGCAACGGGCTGGCAGTGTATGGTAATTTATCAAAGTTCAACAATCATATTCATAATGTTTGTGCTCTTTGTAACTCTGAAGAGAAAATGGTTCAACATCTGCTTTTTTCTTGCCAATTCTCCAAGGAAGTATTTCAATCCATCCCTTTATATATCAATATCCCAGTTGCTACTTCTTCGATGGATATTATCCAGCTTTGGTTAAGCCAGTATGACCAAGGAATTATGTTGAACCTAGGATCGTGCATCTTGTGGAACATTTGGAAAATGCGGAATGATAAAATCTTCAATAATACACAGCCATCACTGCCTCTTTGTATTCATAAAGCCCTGCAAGATTTTAAGAACTTTGATTTACATCATGCTCTGAATTACTGTTCTTCAGTCCATATTCAACAGCAGAATGTAATCCAATGACAACCTCCTCCAACCTTCTACATCAAGATCAACGTGGACGCAACATATCTAGACGGAAAAGGTGTCGCAGAGGCTGTAGTTACAGACTCTTCTGGTAGACATTTGGGTAGTGGAGCTTTTTGCTTTGATTCATTCTCCTCCAAGGTGGCAGAGGCAAAATCTTATGGTCTTGGCGCCCAATTGGAGAGAAGCGTACAACGCTCAAAAATCATTATTAAAAGGGATGCTGAGGACATTCCTAAAGCTATTATAGGGAGCACGAATGATATTCCATGGAGTATTCGTTCCACTGTTCTCTCAATTCAAGATCACGTCAAGGATTTTAGTGAAATTAGTTTCACAGCTGTTCCTAGAGACGCAAATTTAATTGCTCATGATTTAGTTCAATTTGCAATTTTATACTCTCAAAACAGATGGTGGGTTCATGATGAACCTCCTTATTGTATTATGCAACACCTTAATGTTTTTGAGGATTAATACTAATACATATATGTTTCCTTCAAAAAATAAAAAAATATGTTTTATGCCGATTTTTTCATAAAAAGAGAACCTTATTTTCAAACTCACGACCTTAGTAATGTGGGATTATTGATTTGAGATGTATCCGTATTCGTGGATAGGCAGAATAGAAGACTGGAAAAGTGGGCCCTTCAGTGTTTGTGCCTCAAGCGGGTGGACTCCTACTCTAACATCTGCTGACTACTGCGGCTGTCTATCATCAGCTCAAGAAGAATCCTGATTTTGGGCATACTGAAATCTTACTAGGCATACTGCATAAAGACAAAAAAGATTGTGAAATAGCAAAATTAGATTACCCCTTAACCCAAATTTTTTTTAATGGCAAATCTTCCCTTTACGTATTAGTGTTAGTAATATTGATTAGTGATTAAATATTTTGTTTAGTGATTAAGATAATTTTCAGAATTATAAAGGTTGTTTAGATAATTTTTTGGATCATGGTTCGGCGAAACAGGTTGAGGTTCGGCTCACATCTATGAGCCGAATCTACCAATTGATGAACGGTTCGGCTCATTGAATCTGTTTACTGCATGCGCCGAACCTATAATTTTCAATTCCAACCCTTTTGCTAGACACTAGTTCGGCTTATATGAAAGTTTCATAATAAGCCGAACAACATCCTGAATAGCTCGGAAAAAAAAAAATTACTGGTTCGGCTTATATTTCGAAAATCGTATGAGCCGAACATCAATTTGTTATTTTTGGGTTAAAATATTGTTATTAGTTCGGCATATATTGAGAATATCGTAATAGCCGAACCTCGTAAATGTGCTAGGTTCGACACATATTATGATTATCGAATACGCCGAACCCCCTATGCATCTCTATCTGTGACTAGGTTCGGCTTGAAATTTCATGGCAAACTGTTCATATACACTTACAGGAATCTTTTGTAAAGAACAGTTCGGCTAAAAACGCAACTCAATTTTGAGCCGAACCCAACACTGTAACCGTCATTTAATCGATGAAAAACAGCAAATAGGAGATTGGGTTTGTAAAACTTGCTTTCTTATCCTCATTTCCGGAGTTGGAGATGCAGTTGGTTCAATTTCTGGTTCAATTGGTGGTTGATTTTCAGTTTCTACACCTTCATCTTCAATTGGTTCTTCTTCTTCAATTGATGGATTAGAAGACGATTTGGTTTGCCTAGTCCCTGCTTTTCTTTGTACGAGTCATTATGTGGTTGAGTTTAATCGACGATCAAATTTTTACGAATCGACAATTAATCACGATGATGATTTTTTTTTCGCAGGAGGGGGAAGAGTTCGGCTAGAGGAGGAGGAAGAAGAAGAGATGGTAAGGGAAACTGATTTTGATTTTTTAGAAAAATGATTTTAAATTTTGTATTAAGGGTATATAGGTAATTGAACTACCCATAGGGTACCCCTTATAAGGTCACCCAAGATGGGACTATTGTTTTGTATGGCTAGAAAGATTTAGATATGCCCAAAATCAGGGTTCCTCAAGAAAATCGAAGGATCTTCCAAGAAAATAAGAACAACATTCAAATCATGCAGGAATGATGTTATCATCTATATATATATAACGTTGTGCTAATAAAGTTATACTGTACTTATTCGGTCGAAAATTATACATATCGGGGAACCCCCCTATATCTATATTACTCATGTTAACCAAGTAACCTGTTCAGTTCGTGCACTTGAATTTTTGTGCAAGGGTTCTGGTCTCTTGTTACAGAATTTGAAGTGTAGAGCTCTCTCTTCCAGCATCTTCTCCACCTCCTCAATTGGTAGGCCTTTGGTTTCTGGCACGTAAACAAGGACAAACAATAGTGCATTGACAGAGATTTACCCCAAATATAAAAAATGTCCATGAGATACCAATGGCTTCTGTTAATGAAAGGAAGGACTGAGCAACTATCAGGTTTGAAATCCAGTTTGCAGTGGCTGCTATTCCTCCGCAGACCCCTCTGAATCTCAGTGGATAGATTTCTGAGTTTACAATTCACAGTACAGTACCCATTCCTGGTGAAAAAAATATAATGTACAGAGCTAGTCCAATCAATGCCAACCAGCCGTATTTACTAGGGCAACCTCTTGTGTACCAGAGTCGATCATCGCTATGGCAAAGATGTTTCACTGTTGAATTTGAGATCAAACAAGCCCCTGGAGATAACTGCATCAAAATTGCAGGTAATTCTTAGTTGATAAATGTAACCTTCGATTGTGAACCAGGCACTATGTTTACAGTTTTATGAACCATGTTAGCATGTGTATACTTTGTGTTACTTCTAGATTGCGGATTATTATATTCTGCGCAATCTTAAGTACGAAGGCAAATTTTAATCGAAGCAAATGATATTGTGAGATTAAAATCTAAATTTGATAAACACCGTTAACAATGCAATGTGCAAAAGTATAATAAGTCTAATGTACCTTATTGCTACCAGAAGCACAGAATCCGCAATCTGGAGATCAAGCCTTCAAGCACTTCATGCAGTTCCAGTCAGTGGACCTTGCTGATCCATAACCGGGGCAACTGTAATTTGAGAAATGAGCCAACGGCTGGCGAATGAGAAGTTGTTTCATGGAATACAGCCGATAGAACTGCAAGAGATATGATGACACCACTCAAACTAATAACTAGAAGCTTCTTCCTCCCCGTCCGGTCAATGAAGTAAATACTGACAATGGATCCCAAGGCATTGAGACCCGCGGTAACAAGAGAGAGAAGCAATGCTGTTTGGTTAGATGCAATACCAGCTAGCTGAACTATGGTAGGACTGTAATACATAACTGTATTAATTCCTACAAATTGTTGGAAAATTTGAAGCCCAACACCTGCGATTAGACCTCTCCTAACAGTCTTGGTTTTCAACAGCTCAATGAAGTTGATTTTCTCTGAAGAGCCCTCTTTTGTTATCTCTTTTTCCACTGAGGCTTTCAGATCTTGAATCTCTTTTTCAACCTCATTTGGTGGGTATATTTTTCTTAATATTACTTTGGCTTCTTCCTCCCTTCCCTACTCAAAGAAGTACTAATTAAAAAAAAAATGAAGCAACATTACAGAATATAAAGGGTATGAGACTAGAAGAGAGAAGACATCTAGGCGAACACCTTTCTGTAAAGCCAACGTGGTGACTCTGGAAGAAGCCACATTAGCACGAACTGTAACAGTGCTGGGAGTCCAGCAATTCCAAGCATCCATCTCCACGTTCCAGGTGCCTATCAAAATCTTTGCAAGTCAATTTACTTCCCTGGTCTTTGAGAAACACAACTACACTTAAATCAATAATGTGCCTTGTTCTCAGTCACTAGTTTTACTTGTATCGAACTGCAGTACATTTTCCTTGGATAATTTTGAAAAGAAAATTTCAGGAAAGCCTTTCTGTTTGTACTTTTATGTCATACTTATTGTTTACCTTGGTGAAGGCTAAATTTATGAGGTAAGATAGAAACTGGCCTCCTGTTATAAGGAAGCCATTGGTACTGACTAAAGCTCCTCGTATTTTGGCAGGAGAAGCTTCGGATATATAGAGCGGGGGAGTCATCGAGGCCATTCCAACCCCAAGACCCACAAAAATTCGTCCTCCAATGAGCATAGCGGGATTCGCTGCTGCAGCCATGATTATTGACCCGAGAAAGAAGAGGAAGTCAGCAACAAGGATTGAGGTTTTTCTTCCAAACCGGTCTGTCATCCATCCTCCAATGGCAGCTCCTATTATGGCTCCTGCAACTGCCATGCTCACGATACTTTCCTGCAGTAAATCACATCATCAAGTAAGGTTAATAACCACATTACTTACTCCTGAAAATCTGGCCCAGCAAATAATAGGCAGAAAGGAGATATACAGAAAAACAATGTCTTTAAAATGGTGGAGCTCTTTGCAACTTAGTTTTGTGAATGGTTGATGGAGAAGAACTGATTATGTTTGATTTGGTTCCGGCCGGCCAGACACTTAAATTACAACAGAGCCCCACTGTATTTAACCTATGAATTTTAATAGGAAACTGTAAATGTGGTCATTTAGGTGGTAGGCATGCTTTCCTACTAAGCAAGAAAGGTTGCATTATTGTAGGTGACATTTCAGTGAAAGAGACTATGTTATGTCACATGATATGGTAAAGGAAATAATTTGGAGCTTCATTCATTCAAACATGATTTCAGTTCTTACTTGTAGAACAGTTTCCCTGTCAACAGCCTTGAAGTCATCTCTTATGTACAGAAGAACTCCTGAAATTACTCCTGCAGAAAGAAAGAAATAACATTAATGGAACAAACTTCATAACATACGTTAACAGACGTAGAATTTATCTTACTTAATTGGTGTTGTTTGTGTTTCTAAATCACCTGAATCTACATCATATCCTCATTTTTCTTGTTTGATGAGGTTCAGGTCCCAAGGAACAAAAGCCAACAACAGTGTACTACTTCCTCTAAAGTGTGTTAGCTTTTTCTGAATAGAAACATGCATCTGGCTGCTAGGGTCCCCAGTTATCAAGAGACAAATAAAAGAACTGACCTACTTTACCATACTTGTCAGGAAGTAGTTCCGGCTCAAATTCATATTCCAAGAGGTTGCGTCCAAAGAAATTTGAGGGGAAAAAAAAAAGACACAACATGTGAAAATAAGTAAAACGTGATTTACGAGTGCTAGATCTCTGCGTTCAACTTCGAAAGTTTGTTGATAGGATATATATTGTACATGATGACTTACACCATGTTTGTTTACTCCTGACTCATCTGAGTCGTCTGGATCTGAATCATCTGGATCTGAGTGAAATCACCTGACTCATCTGAATCTGAGTCGATATGTTTGTTTCGAATCAGATCTGACTCGTCTGACTCGGAAATAAGTGAGTCAGTGGTTTGGTCCCATGAGTCAGGGGTATTTTGTTACCTGACTCAAATGAGTCCGAGTCAGGAGTTATGTCTGAGTGAGAGGTCGAGTGAGATCTGACTCAAAATGGAAAACAAACGGTCTGACTGCTGACTCGGTCCGAGTCAGGGGTTGACTCAGATTCAGACGCCGAGTCAGCTGCAAACAAACAAGTTCTTAGTATTGAATATGTATCACAATTATGAATGTTGTCTTACACATCTATTATGAATTTATGATCCCCAAGCCATAATATATTCTTAGTATTGAATATGTATCACAATTATGAATGTTGTCTTACACATCTATTATGAATTTATGATCCCCAAGCCATAATATATGCATAACGAGTGTACCTATTCTTGTGGTTTCTCGTTTTTGTAGAAAGGATCAAGTTCTTGTGGTTTCCATTTTAGATAAACCGTACCGCGAAAATTGAAAATGAAATAAAATCAAACCATACATTTTTGTGATTTTAATATCTGGAATAAGTGCAAACATGAAAGAAGAAACATATCACGATCACCTCACCACCTGTATCGTAGCCAAAGAGGAGGCCACCGATTCCGGCAGAAAAAGCAAGACGAAGAACATAAGGATTCTTCCATGCTAGAGAAAAACACTCTTTGAAAGCTGAAGGATCAGTTCCTGGATGTATGCCTCCCTCCATGAATATTTTCTTGCACAGAGCTAGCGAAGATGTTCCGTGTCAGTAATTATATAGAAAGAGGTACATGCAAGAAAAAAAGAAGAAGAAGAGGAATATTCAAAAAAGTGGTTTAAGAATTAAGGAGAAGATAAGAAAAAAGAAGAAGTTTGGAG
This sequence comes from Papaver somniferum, assembly GCF_003573695.1. Classification (NCBI taxonomy): domain Eukaryota; kingdom Viridiplantae; phylum Streptophyta; class Magnoliopsida; order Ranunculales; family Papaveraceae; genus Papaver; species Papaver somniferum. The sequence goes on along the minus strand of NC_039358.1, from coordinate 131,262,263 downwards.
ATAATAGGAAAAAAAAGGTGAATGTGACTGAATGAGAAAGAAAATATGATGAGAAGTAGAGAAGCGTGATCGGATAAAATAAAGTGAGAGTAAGAGAGTGTTTATTTTTAAGGAAGGGTGTATTGAATCTCAATGGCATTTTGTATTAAGTCAATGGCTATTGAGTATTGACCTTTGTTTTGTTACTTGTGGAACTTTTTTTTGACCTTTGAGAGTTGATTCAAAGACAAAGGGAAAGAAACACATTTGATTAGATAAGCACATTTGGTTAGGTTTTGTAGTCAAGACCTAGTTTATTCTGATTTGGTTCTATTTGAGAATATAATTTTGGATGATTTTGGCACAAACTCTCAACTTTTTCAAGACATGCAATTCACGAATATAGCTCTTGTTTTGTGGGCTAACTTAGCCACTTTTTTGTTATCTTCTAGTCTCTTCGGCATATGTGATGGAAATGGCCGAAAGGCTATACATTTTCTTTATTTTTTTTTTAACCAGAGTTAGACATGTCTTCACGACACGCAACGAGGAAATATGGAATCTGGATTACCAAAAGGGCATACCGTAAATCAAATCTAAAAAATGCATGATATTTACAGTATTAAGTTTGTGTGGGAAGTGAAACAAAATAGTTGGTTTTAACCATAAAACAGTCGGGTACAAGTAAGTGTGTATGTGATAATAACAGTTCACTCTTTTTAGGTAGACCACGTAGCCCAAACTTGATGGGATGCTAGATGCATTATTGTAGTGTAGCGGATAGAGCTGGCAAACGGACGGGACGGGGCTGGCTTGTGACCAACCCGCGGGTTACGGGTTAATACAAGTCTAAGCTTGCGGGTTGAAATTCTTCACGGGTGGTCATTCATCCAACCCGTGCCCATCCCCGTCCCGGGTAAAGCTTGCGGGTTCACGGTTGCTCACGGGTTAACTGATTTTTGTTGAGTCAACTCGCCAGAAATCGATTTCTGGGCTATTTCCTTCCACATTCAGGCCATCTAAAGTTCCTTTCCTACAATCTAAGTACCTAACATTCATCCAATTCATTTGGTATATCAATTCAAAAACTCAAAATTGCAAAACTAAACTAATTTTGCATTTAAAGAAACACAGACACATTCAGGCCATCTAAAGATCCTTCCTGCAACCTAACATTCATCAAATTCGAACTCAATTCAATCAACGGATTCAACACCAATGAAATTTACTCATCTTCTCAAACGGGAAAAGGGAAAACACATATAATAGGTTTTTACTGTTCAGGGAATTGAAAATCATCGATTCCACAAAATCAAACAAGAAAATGCTAGAAATCTAGCTCCAGTTCACACTAAAAACAGACTACGTATTCTTGCTATAAGCCTCTAACCTTCATCAATCTCTTCAATCTTCATCTTCAACAGAGAACAACAACTTCTTGTTCTTAAACAACAGAAATTTTTCATAGTACTGATCACCACCTCTTACAAATTGTACATACAAATTGAATCACAACCCTAGTCTTCTTCTTCTATCATAAACTCAATTCTCTTCTCAATTTCATAAAACCACAAACTCAATTGAAGCCCTAATTTCTTCTGGATTTCTCAATTCCAGTTCTTCACTGAAATTAATCCTAACTATTAGTATGAATGTATGATAATCTTCTTCTTCATATTCTACTTTTAAAACCCACCCTTAATCAGTCAGTTTCACTTCCAATCTCCAACTCAGAACCCACATCAGTAGCCGACTAGATCACTAGAACTCAACCCAAAAACAAAAAGAAAAAGAAAAGTGAAGAAGCAAATAGCCACATCAGTTACTTGAGCTCAGATCCATTATTGTTAAGCTTAGATTTACACATGCAAAGAAGAACAAATGAATAAAAGAAAGTTAAAAGAAGATGGAGGTGGTGCTGGATGCGCAGAGGAAGAGAGCAGAGTGGAGAAGAAAAAAGATAGGAAAGAAAGAAAACGAATTTTTTAGGGTTTTTTGAGTTTTATATCACAAACGAACGGACATGATTAAAGGTAGTAATCATACGGTTGAATTATTAGGAGCGGACGGGTTGACAGGTTTAACACACGGATTTACGGGCCGGGACGGGTTAACCCGTTTTCTTACAAGCCGCTAATTCTCCAACCCGCGCCCGACTTGTTTAGGGCCAAGCCGGGACAGGCGCGGGTTTTTCACGGGCCGGGCGGGTCAACCCGCGGGTTTTTGGCTGGTTTGCCAGCTCTAGTAGCAGACATCATCAACTGAACTTTTGGGTCCATTTTTTGTTTTGTGTTGTATCTAGAACTCAACTGCCATTCTGCCAATGGGAAACTGGCACCGTTCTTGTGAAATGATGGACCGACCAGATTTCAATATTTGGCTTGCCTGTTAACATAGTATTCGCATGTTCAACTATGACCTAAATCTTATGTCAATGTGCTTAGTTCTTGAGTGCTCCACGGGATTCTCAGTAATTCGAATCGCACTTGAGTTATCACAAAAAAAAATCATTATTCCAGTATTGATTCCATAATCAGTAAGCATTTGTTTCATCCATAAAAGTTAAGTACAGCACGAACCTGCAACAATGTATTCGGCTTCACAAGTTGATAGAGATTGCGAATTTTGTCCCTTGTTGTACCAAGCAGCAAGGTTTAGTACAACATAGTAAAATCCTCCTGATGTACTTTTCATGTCTTCTACACAACCTGCCCAATCTGCGTCAGAATACGCTACTGTAAGATCTGTGTTAGTATGAAACGTATAAGAGAGACCATAACCGATAGTATGTTGTACATATCTTATGATCCATTTAGCAGCTGCAAGATGAGATTCTTTTGACTTAGCTTGAAATCTAACACAACAACCAACGCTAAAAACGATATCCGGTCTTGTTGCCGTTAGATATAGCTGGAACCTATTATTCGCAAATGCGTAAGTAGTTATTTCATACAGCTGGTGGTATACACAGTGAAATATAGCACCAAAACAAACTCTCCCAGCGACAAATACAAAACTGAAGAAAACCTTTAACCTTTTAACCAAGAAACATATCCTCTGTGTATTGTTTCGGAGCGATAAGAGGATACTCGAAATATGATCTATTCCAGAATTTCCACGTTATTGACCATCACCAAGAGATGTCAAACCATAAATTGCAACTGACAAGATTCATTCAAAAAGAAGAATAAAGAAAGTGAATTTTTCCCGCACAAAAACTTAAGAACACAAGAACAGAGCCTGAGCTGAAGGAAGCTCTTCGAAAATAGGCAGATAGACACAATGACCCTCCCCACCTTACCACCCTCTTAGAAGCACATAAATGTGACAGCTGAAGACACTCTTGAAAATGTATGTAGCTTCTCACAGAAATTCGTCAACCGTGTCGTTGTCTTACCAGGACCCCACTCACAGCAAAGAATCACTCTTTCCAAGACTGCTGCATTCCTTAGCAAAAGCTCCATAAATTTGAGTTCATTAATACGCCCTTGGACAGGTATAAGCTTAACAAACTTCAGGTGATGCATCATGCATGGCAGTGATACCTCTGTTTCCCAATCATCTCCTACATTTTGTGGATCAGAAATTATCTAGGACAACACAAACAAAATAACAGTTGAAAGTAGCACTGTAAGTACTGTTTAAAACAGGCCAATGTATAATATAATAGAATGAAACAAAATAAGAAGCGGAGCTAGCAAGAACCATGAAGTTTATGAGTTATTACCTCATCACAGAATGGATATACTAGAGGCTCGTCTGAATAATCCTGATAATGAGAAAATGAAGAAAAGAAATGCAATAAGGTGGCATTCATGTTGAGAGCTGAAGGAATAAATATATAATATATCAGTTTGGTTACCTTGTTTATTTGGATGTAAAGCGATTCAAGTTTAGGAGAAATCTTGAGTAAATACGCTATTGCAGGAAAGCAGTTTTTTCGAAGGTATGTTTGTAACTCCAAAATTTGTAAATTAGATAACTGAGGTGGTTGACATTCAGATAATTTAGACGCTCCTGAGATAACCTGCGCATACACATGCGAATAAGAGAAGCTTGAGTTCAATCATGTTGTTATGCTGTAACACATTTTAGAAACTGCGCAATCTATTATTTGAGTAAAAGAGTCTAAGAAAAGAACCGTACTTGAAGGAAGCAATCTGGTAAAATTAAATCTTTCACATTACGAATTCCTCTCAGCAAGTTCATCATACTTTGCGAAACGTGTTTTTTGCACACAGCAGAATCCATTAGATAGGAATCATATTCCTCATCATTGTCTAGTAACGTCATCCTAAAATCAGCAGTTACAAGAGAAGAAAGGCTCCTCTAGGGCATAATTATGTGACAAACATCTTCCGCAAATAAATGATGTAAGGTTTGGAGCATATAACCGGATCATGTTACCTTCTTCTGAACCATAATCATTGCTATTCACTTTAAAGTACTTAAGTTTAGGAGCATACACATTATCCAAATTGACACAACATCTTTTTATGATCAAAGATTTCAGAACTGGGCAGCTAGAGAAGAGTTTATTCGTTAATTCTCTCTTATAAATTGAAAGACCAGACAGCTTCAAATATTTAAGCATAGGTAAATGAAAATTCATTGATTTAGGTAAACTTATGATAGAGTCAAAACTAAGACCTAGATCCAAGCTTAACTTCGTCAGCGACTTACAAGAGAAGAGGGATTGAGGAAACTTAAACTTTTGATATTCCCATAGAGACAAGATAATATGGAGATCTTGAACATTACGACTTACGGCACCAAGGATCCATGTGTTAACACGAGTTGCAATTTCAGGATCACGCTGACTCCAATCAAGATGAAACTTTTTTATATCAGAGCTGTCGCGAAGCATGAGTACTCTATCCACAAAACTAAATTTTTCATCTTCACTTTCCAAAAAATTGCAAAAATCCGAATCGAGGTTTATAGTAGAAAGAGAGGTCCAAAAATACCTCCATCTTTTCGCCAAAACACTGGTTCGGAGTACATATGTCATATCAAGAAAAGATAAGATATGATGAATTAAACAATCGGGTAAATTGCTAATTCTATCTTCTCCATTATTTTCATTATCAGATAAGATGGGTGCATCACTTGTTTCTTCCTCCATGGTTTATGTGTATCAATTTGCTTACTCAGAGTAAAAAATGTAACCTAGAAAATCACATACACAAAATAATCAAATAAACGGTATGTATGGACTGTTCAGTACTCTAAATCGGAATCATTCGACTTTTTTTATTTTAGATCACTCGCAAATAAAACATAGGGTTTAAGAAGTATCTGTAATCCAAATCTTGTTCCTGGGTTAAAGAGAGAGGGAAAGAAATACCTCAAGTCGGCACCGTACATAAATAAATGCCAGAAATGTAGCAGCTTCGGATCTATGTCTGGAGTCTGATTACAGACCAAATAAGATGAACTTGAGAAAGAGTCTAGGTTTTCACATTTCGCGAAGTAACGCTGTTTCAGGCGCCAGGCATGGGGAAATGGTGGGAACAGCACTTTACCTAACACACCCTTCAAACTCGATAGACCGAACGGGGGTTTTATCCCACGGTTCCCGCGTGTCACAGCCTTAAAATGCCTCTGCAAATTTATTGGGCCTGTATCAGGCGACACGGTGGTTCTATGCACAATTCTATCGGCCACTAATCGGTCTTATAAGTTTATAGCGCGTTTGGATACACATCCGGAAATAATATTTGGATTTTATTAGGGTATCGACCCTAAACTCGTCATAAGTCCATGGGTAGAACTCAATTCGAAAACCGATTGACTAGATGAGGGAACTCATTAACTTATAAACTACCCAATTAAGCCTCATCTAACCAATGTGGGACTAAGGTCCCAACATCCCACCACGCTTCCAGACCCAACGTCCTCGTTGGCCCACTCTATCGACAATGACCCGGCGGTAGCCCTTTCCTTTTGGCGGCTCCACTCGACTATCAGTATTCAATGCGGTGACAACTACACCCATACATAGATGCCCTTACACCTTAATTCAGCCTATAGGTCACCTGTTCTGTGGAGCGGGTATGGGTCGTGGTGGTTGGCTCTGATACCAAATGTTAGGGTACCGACCCTAAACTCGTCATAAGCCCATGGGTAGAACTCAACTCGAAAACCGGTTGACTAGATGAGGGAACCCATTAACTTATAAACTACCCAATTAAGCCCCATCTAACCAATGTGGGACTAAGGTCCCAACAGACTTCTAGAAGTCAAAAAGCAAGAAAGTAGTTTGGGTGTAGAATTTCAGAACGACTTCTGTAAGCAGAAAAGTCGACTTTTTGTGAAATAAAATATCTGGACTTATGACTTTTGCTTCCGACTTCTACTTCTGGAGAAGCAGAAGTCAGAAGCAGAGTTGTATCCAAACGCGCTATTACTCTACCAAGTGCAAATAGTAATAACCTCTCAGATTGGCAACTGAAGACTTGGGACTTTCTCAACACTTATCGCATCCCATACTGCATAAGAGGGTTTGTCATGCTAATTAGCTTCACGAGATTAAGAACCAGTAGAACAATAAACAAAAGGGTTGTGTAAGTTGAATCCTTTACATTGCATAAGGGGAAGATAACAAAATCAGTCAAAAACCGAAGCTTCACTCTGAACTAGGCCTGTCAATATATGTCCGATATCCGGAATCCGTTTCCGATTATTCGAGATCCTATAGGATTTTATCCGTTTTATCGGATATCGGATATCGGATAAAAAAAATTATCGGATATTTCTTCCTTAACCTATCTATATCGGATTAGGCCATATCCGTTTGGTTAACATCCGATATCCGATAGAATTAGGGGTATAATTGTAATTTCATATGTTAATCGATTATCACTGCCTGGATTGAGTTCAGTTGAGAACCGAGTCATTTTTTTCGTTTTCTTTTTTTCCTTCTCTTCTCTTCTCAGTTCTCAATCGATCACTCTCTGTCTCTCCCGATCAATCACTCACTCAGTTGCTTTGCTTATCAATCAGACAATCACTCACCCGCTCAATCAGGTACTTCTATTTCCATATTCGATTTTTGTGTTCGATTTTCATGAAATTAGGGATTTGCAAAAAATTTAGGGTATGATGAAATTAGAGAAAGATTTGAGATGGGTTTATTCTTAAATAAGAATATGAGGCCTAACAATCTGAGATTATGAAAGTTTATGAAAGTTTTATGGAAATAGGGAAACTGATGAATATCTTTTGATGTGAGCTTTCTTCTAATTTTTGGTTTTTGAATTTTAGATGTTGGATGGATATAGGGTTTTTAGTAGTTTAGATCGATTATTGTATGATTTTCCCTTCTTTTTTTTTTGATTTGAGAAAAGTGAATTAGGGGTTCAGCAAATGCATCATAGAGATTTTTAGAATAATTAGGGGAATGTGATTATGTGACCACTGTTCTTGAAAATGATTTGGTAATGTTGTATCATACACATGATAGTATTGGATGAACTAGGGACTGGGGAACAAAGACTAAGCTTTCAGTGTCTTTTCTTTAAGCTGGTATTATTAGTGCTCTGTAGCATTGATGCTTGAGAGTTTCATGTGTCTTAGTTTCCCTCTTTGTATGATTCCTGCTCAAATTAAATTAGTGAAACTGGATACAGAAATCTAGCTTAGTAGCTTTTACTTCTAGTTAGCTATAGTGAAAATATCTTTTGTAACTTACTGTTTTATTTCTTGTGTCCTTCCACTGCCTTCTAGCTTATGATACAATATCCTTCTCACCCTATGGGCATCTACATTTCAATACAGGAAATTGCAAAAATGTTTAAAAAACCAGCCAAGGGAAAGACAGTTGCAACCTCAAAGTCAACCCCTTTGCCTCAAACTACATCAAATGCTATCATTTCCAGGGATGGTTCACAATCACAAAGTGTTCAAGCTTCAGCAATTGGCTCAACAGAACCAGAAGAAAACCCAACTGATGATAACATCAACATGCCAAGCTCTCATACAGGTGGCTCAGGTGATGAAGATAGAGAAGATGGTGAGGATCCACTGATAACTGCTCTGAAGAAAAAGCTTAGATCAACAAGGTCACCAGTGTGGGATGAATTTGAAAGGGACTGTAAAGTAAGATACAACAGTAAAAAGAATGCGAGGGAAGCTGTTGTACTAGGTACATGCCATCATTGCAAGAAGATAGTTGATGTTGGTAGTCTCAGTGGTACTACAAGGTTGTCTAATCATCTAAAGATTTGCCGAGACAGACCACAGAACAAGGCTGGACAACAACAGATTGCTACTTCACTGAAAACAGCAGGTAACAAAGCTTTAAAACTAGCTAATTGGAAGTATGATCCTGCTATTTCTAGGGAATACATGATTAAAATGATTGCTAAGCATGATTACCCTCTGAACATGGCTCAACATTTTTACTTTAGAATGTATTGCAAGTCTTTGAACCCTGCTGCTAAGATCATGAGTAGAAACACAACTAGAAGTGATTTGATGAAGTTTTTTCATGAACAAAAACAAGAATTACAGTTAGTATTGGATAAGTTGACTTCTAGATGTAGTCTTACAACTGATATGTGGACTGCTAAGCATACTAAAGATGGGTATTGTTGTGTGACATGCCACTACATAGATGATGAATGGAATTTGGTTAAGAAAACATTAGCTTATATTGTAGTGCCATCACCACACACAGGAGATGTTCTCACAGAATGTATCAAAACTTGTACTCTTGAATGGAACATAGATAGGAAATTCCTTGCTTTAACTGCTGATAATGCTGCTGCCAATGGTGTTATGATGAGAAACTTGATTTCGTGGCTAAAGAGTAAGAATTGTCTAGTTCTTGATGGGGAATTGTTTCACATGAGGTGTGCCAACCACATTCTTCATTTGGTTGTCCTAGATGGTATGAAAGTTGCTGCTAAGTTTGTGCAATCAATTAGAGATTGTGTTAAGTATGTTAAAGCTTCACAAGCTAGGAAAGATAGGTTTGAATTGGCTATGTCACAGGTTAGGTTGTCTGGAAAGGCAGTTAGTCTAGACGTGGACACTCGATGGAACTCAGTTTTTGTTATGCTTAAGAATGCAATCGGGGTGAGAAAAGGGTTTGAAAGATTAGCTGTCCTTGATCATGAATTCGACTGTATACCAAGTGAAGATGAGTGGGAACAAGGGGTAATTATTTGTAGGTGTTTAGAGGTGTTTAATGATGTTTCTACCAGGTTTGCAGGGATGAAGTATCCAACTGCAAATCTGTACTATAGTGGGGTCTATGAAGTTCACAAGTGCATCAAACAATGGGAAGGCAGTGATTATGAGTATATCATACAAATGGGGTTGAAGATGAGAGAGAAGTTCGATGCGTATTGGCTCGAAAGTAATTTGGTTATGGGCATCGGTGTTGTGTTAGATCCTAGATACAAGGCAAGATGGGTAGAGTTTCGTTATAAGAAGTTGTATGGAACTGGCTATGCAGTTGAGTATAACAAATTCAAAGAACAATTGACATCTCTTTTCAATGCGTATGATTCACAAAACTCAAATGCAGATGAACACTATTTTGGTGGCCGCAGCTCTGTCTCTAGCTCAAGTGTGATGGATTCAGACAATCCAGATGAATTATGTGATCCTGAATATGTTGAGTTTATGATGGAGAACATTGACTTTGAGGTGCAGAAATCTGAGTTGGACAAGTATTTAGAAGAACCAATGCTTAGCAAAGGCTCACCAAAAGATGAGTATTTATTTGAAATCTTGAGTTGGTGGAAGCTAAATGCACCTAAGTACCCAACTCTTGCAAAGATGGCAAGAGATGTCTTGGCTATCCCAGTCACCAGTGTGGCATCCGAATCAATGTTCAGTGCTGGTGGTAGAGTGCTTACAACACACAGAGCTTCATTAGATCCAGAGGTTGTTGAAGCATTGTTATGCTTAAGCGATTGGTTGCCAGATTTCATTTGTGATGAAGGTAAACATTTTTTTCTTCTTAAACTCAGTGCATAGTTCCTATTATTACTACTTAGACAATTGTTGTGTATCTTATTCTATCTGAATGTTGACTTGTTAATTGTTATAATGCAGATATGGAAATTTTGGAAACCGAAGACGAATGAAGACAAGAGAGACCCTGTTTGAATATCTGTTAAGTTGTAATGGAGTCGCAGGTGGTTGAAGTTGGCAGTGATATGCATTGCAGCTGGTTAGACTGGTGGAATTCTTTAGCATTTGCTTGTGCTTCTTTTCATGTATGTGTCATGTGTGTGAGTAAGAGACTTACATTCAGATGAAGACAATTCAGATGCCATCTTATGAGTATTGTTTCCAAGTTTTATGTATGACAGTATGAGAATAATTTCACCTTTACAGATTTTTTTGTTACTAACGGATATTATCGGATAAATATCCGTTATCCGATAGCTTAACCTGAGATAACCTGCGCATACACATGCGAATAAGAGAAGCTTGAGTTCAATCATGTTGTTATGCTGTAACACATTTTAGAAACTGCGCAATCTATTATTTGAGTAAAAGAGTCTAAGAAAAGAACCGTACTTGAAGGAAGCAATCTGGTAAAATTAAATCTTTCACATTACGAATTCCTCTCAGCAAGTTCATCATACTTTGCGAAACGTGTTTTTTGCACACAGCAGAATCCATTAGATAGGAATCATATTCCTCATCATTGTCTAGTAACGTCATCCTAAAATCAGCAGTTACAAGAGAAGAAAGGCTCCTCTAGGGCATAATTATGTGACAAACATCTTCCGCAAATAAATGATGTAAGGTTTGGAGCATATAACCGGATCATGTTACCTTCTTCTGAACCATAATCATTGCTATTCACTTTAAAGTACTTAAGTTTAGGAGCATACACATTATCCAAATTGACACAACATCTTTTTATGATCAAAGATTTCAGAACTGGGCAGCTAGAGAAGAGTTTATTCGTTAATTCTCTCTTATAAATTGAAAGACCAGACAGCTTCAAACATTTAAGCATAGGTAAATGAAAATTCATTGATTTAGGTAAACTTATGATAGAGTCAAAACTAAGACCTAGATCCAAGCTTAACTTCGTCAGCGACTTACAAGAGAAGAGGGATTGAGGAAACTTAAACTTTTGATATTCCCATAGAGACAAGATAATATGGAGATCTTGAACATTACGACTTACGGCACCAAGGATCCATGTGTTAACACGAGTTGCAATTTCAGGATCACGCTGACTCCAATCAAGATGAAACTTTTTTATATCAGAGCTGTCGCGAAGCATGAGTACTCTATCCACAAAACTAAATTTTTCATCTTCACTTTCCAAAAAATTGCAAAAATCCGAATCGAGGTTTATAGTAGAAAGAGAGGTCCAAAAATACCTCCATCTTTTCGCCAAAACACTGGTTCGGAGTACATATGTCATATCAAGAAAAGATAAGATATGATGAATTAAACAATCGGGTAAATTGATAATTCTATCTTCTCCATTATTTTCATTATCAGATAAGATGGGTGCATCACTTGTTTCTTCCTCCATGGTTTATGTGTATCAATTTGCTTACTCAGAGTAAAAAATGTAACCTAGAAAATCACATACACAAAATAATCAAATAAACGGTATGTATGGACTGTTCAGTACTCTAAATCGGAATCATTCGACTTTTTTTATTTTAGATCACTCGCAAATAAAACATAGGGTTTAAGAAGTATCTGTAATCCAAATCTTGTTCCTGGGTTAAAGAGAGAGGGAAAGAAATACCTCAAGTCGGCACCGTACATAAATAAATGCCAGAAATGTAGCAGCTTCGGATCTATGTCTGGAGTCTGATTACAGACCAAATAAGATGAACTTGAGAAAGAGTCTAGGTTTTCACATTTCGCGAAGTAACGCTGTTTCAGGCGCCAGGCATGGGGAAATGGTGGGAACAGCACTTTACCTAACACACCCTTCAAACTCGATAGACCGAACGGGGGTTTTATCCCACGGTTCCCGCGTGTCACAGCCTTAAAATGCCTCTGCAAATTTATTGGGCCTGTATCAGGCGACACGGTGGTTCTATGCACAATTCTATCGGCCACTAATCGGTCTTATAAGTTTATAGCGCGTTTGGATACACATCCGGAAATAATATTTGGATTTTATTAGGGTATCGACCCTAAACTCGTCATAAGTCCATGGGTAGAACTCAATTCGAAAACCGATTGACTAGATGAGGGAACTCATTAACTTATAAACTACCCAATTAAGCCTCATCTAACCAATGTGGGACTAAGGTCCCAACATCCCACCACGCTTCCAGACCCAACGTCCTCGTTGGCCCACTCTATCGACAATGACCCGGCGGTAGCCCTTTCCTTTTGGCGGCTCCACTCGACTATCAGTATTCAATGCGGTGACAACTACACCCATACATAGATGCCCTTACACCTTAATTCAGCCTATAGGTCACCTGTTCTGTGGAGCGGGTATGGGTCGTGGTGGTTGGCTCTGATACCAAATGTTAGGGTACCGACCCTAAACTCGTCATAAGCCCATGGGTAGAACTCAACTCGAAAACCGGTTGACTAGATGAGGGAACCCATTAACTTATAAACTACCCAATTAAGCCCCATCTAACCAATGTGGGACTAAGGTCCCAACAGACTTCTAGAAGTCAAAAAGCAAGAAAGTAGTTTGGGTGTAGAATTTCAGAACGACTTCTGTAAGCAGAAAAGTCGACTTTTTGTGAAATAAAATATCTGGACTTATGACTTTTGCTTCCGACTTCTACTTCTGGAGAAGCAGAAGTCAGAAGCAGAGTTGTATCCAAACGCGCTATTACTCTACCAAGTGCAAATAGTAATAACCTCTCAGATTGGCAACTGAAGACTTGGGACTTTCTCAACACTTATCGCATCCCATACTGCATAAGAGGGTTTGTCATGCTAATTAGCTTCACGAGATTAAGAACCAGTAGAACAATAAACAAAAGGGTTGTGTAAGTTGAATCCTTTACATTGCATAAGGGGAAGATAACAAAATCAGTCAAAAACCGAAGCTTCACTCTGAACTAAGCCTAACTCTCAATTATGCTAACAAAGGGTTCTTCTACAAAACGAAGACAACTGGACTTATCATTCTTTGGATTATTTATATTGCTGGAGCAATGCCAAACTCATATGCAACTGATTGGACATCCTACAGGCATACATATGTCCCTAGGAAGTTTCCATAATCGCTAATATATTTTTCAACAGTTACGTTTTTGTGTTTTTCGACAATTGATGCTACACTTGTACTCGAAGGTCAGGAAGTGTCGAACAAAGTTATAAACCTGGTTTATAACCGTTCCAATCCATCCCTTACTCGGCCATGCGTGTGATGCTCATAAATAGAAAGTTTTCCAGTTTTTTTTGCATCTCTTGCACCAGAAAATGCTCTTGGTTTAAGGACTTTCATTTTTGGAAAATCTCCACCACCGACTATGATGTTGGTAGTTTCCACCACCCTTTTCAAAATTAATTTCTATCTCAGCATTGAGTTCAGGTGGTTGAATTCATGAACATGGTCTTTGCAATTCCAACTTGGCCCACCAGGGCGCCACATTCCTTCGCTACGCCATCGATTGAAACCGGCATTTAAGCAAGCTTAGTTTCAAATGCTTTCGCTCGATTAATTAAGATTGGATTTAGATTTTGGTCATTGGCTCTGCGTGCCCTTTTGCTAATACGCTCTTCAATATCATTTAATTGATCAATCAAGTTATCGACTTCTTAATACTAGTACATGAACTAATAAGTGCTTAATTCTTATATATTTACTATTCAAATTTGTGTTTATTTAGTTTTTTATTTTGTACATATTTATAGTTTTTGTTTAGTTTTGCATTTTTTAGAAAAAAAAAACAAAAAGCTCGATGGACTAAAATGCGGAAAGCTGCGGGTAAAATAGAGGAAATGAAGTGATTTATGATTAAATGGGCTAAGCCCGAAAGGAATTACACGGAGAGTCATTTCATTAAGTCCAATTATTTGGATATGGGAGTGTAGCAAACATGTCAACGCATGTGGTAAACATACCAAAGCGTGTGTATAAAGTGTAGCGCGCATTCATTCACAAATATGGATAATTACGTCGACATCATTTGCAGAATTAATATAATATTTTCTACCTGTGGAGAGAAATAAGAGATAATCTCGTAATAAGGAAGAAAATGAAGAAATTAATTGGAAATCCACATATATCACATAATAATTCATCAGAATATCAGATTATTTTGAGTTACAAATTGCACAGTATTTTTTTTCTTCTGATCAGATAGATGTATCTGAAACAGTACAGTGAGAGTATGTTACCAGGCTGTACAGACTCACATTCTTATAACCTGAACATCTTTGGGTTTGTCTGTATCATCATTCCCTAAACATGTTTTTAACGATTAGCTAGATAAAATGCTTCCAACTGTAGCTAAAAAATAAATCTTTAGCTGGTTGGCAGACACAGCCTGCACCCACAATCAAAACTCCATGTCCAGTGCGCAAAGTCGTGCCCCTTCTCTGTACACTGACCTTGCCGTTCTTCATAAAAAAATTATTCTCATTTTTAACTAAATTTCCTGTATCTATCCACATTTGCACTAGCAAAGGAAAAAAGATACAAGAAGAAAAGTAATTAACAAATGCAACAAAGAGCAACAACAGCTTCCACCAAAAGAAAACAACAAAAAATCTGCGCTAGCTCCTTCTCCGATTCAGAGCTATGATGCTTCTCAACAATTTCACTGTAAACAATTTCCAAATTTTTGTCGATGTTTGTTTATGTTAGCTAGCAGTGGTGCTGCTGATAAACACACTGAAGTGTGACTGTCTTCTGTACTACTAATATTTTTGGCTAACCAAGGCCCAGTAGGGTTATGTTTAATACTAGCACTCACTCTGAATGTTTTTGGGGCGTTGCTGAAGTCCTCATTTAACTTCATTTCTAGGGTTTGATTTTTGCCGCAGTCACTTGTTCTCTTCTCTTTCTCAGTTTTTAGGGTTTTATTTCCAGAGTGACTGCAACCACTAATTTTTCCTAAAGCCTGAGGTGTGCATAATCTTGTCTCTTTTTATCAGGCACATGAGACAAGATGCACTAACCAACACAATTAAGTTGTGTTGGGGTGAACAATAATCTGTCCACCATAACCTTTTCGAAAGGAATTCAGAGAGCCCTGTTTCTCAGAGTGTTTAGACCATAATTTTTTCTTTAATGATCTAGTCTTTTCTTTGGAAACTAACTTCTTTGAAGAATAGATGCGTTTACATACCTCTGATGATTTTTGAACAAGTTTGAGCTTGTGTGCTAATAGATTCGCTCTTCGTTGAAGTTTGTTGACATATCTCATTTTGTGTTTGTACTTAAAACACTTTGAAAGTTCATGACCTTTGAGAGAACAATAAGAGCATGTCAACATGGAGGATGATTCAGACGCCCGAGATGTGTAGGCATCTAGACACATAGTGGAACTTGAAAAATCATAAAAACAGTTTCCAGTAGAAACGAGTAGATTCATTTTTTCTTCCAGACCGGTTGAGATTTCTTCTGAAAGAATATCAAGATTGATGTATGTATTGCTACAATCAATATTTTCACAAAGAAGTGCAACACTTGACTTTTAGTCTTCATTGGAATCATAGTTGTCAGACATTTCATCAAGAGTTGCAGCTAGACCTTTGTTCCCATTGTATTTTTTACGATTTAGACACTCATTTGCAAAATGACCAAAACCTTTACACTTAAAGCACTGTAGCATATCCTCGTCATCAGTATCGTCAGTATCCCGGTTTCTGGGAGGAACACGATTATGAGGTTTAACTGATGACTTAGGTTTATCTCTAGTAAACTGTTTTCTTCTCTTCAAAATAAGGTCTCTAAACTGTCTCGTGATCAATGAGACTGACTTGTCAAGGTCTTCATCTGAAGAATCATCCCCAGAAAGATCATCTTCAGAGATGCCAACTCTTTTACTTTTATCAAGTAATTTAGTGTTCTTTTGTGTTTTGAAAGCAATATCATTTCTAGATTTGGATATATGCTCATGATCAAAGATCTTTAACTTCCCAACGAGAGTATTTCCAGAAAGCACATCAAGGTTATTTCCTTTTACGATGGTGTGTTTCTTAGAATCGTATCTAGATGGCCGCGATATAAAAATCTTCATACAATGTCCTTTTCAGGAATAGGCTTACCAAATGAAAAAGATGAATTAACAATTTCAGACACTTTGTGATTAAACTCATCAAATGAATCTTCATCTGCTATATGAAGGTTTTCCCTATCAGAATTTAGGTTTTGAAGCTTAACTTCTTTTTCACAGGTATTCCCTTCAAATACGGTTTCTAAGATATCCCAAGCATCTTTAGACCGAGTGCACGTAGTCACATGGTGTTGAAGGTCTGAGGTAATGGCATGGATGATTGCATTCAACCCGTCAGAATTTTGCTTTGCAGCAAGAATCTCGGCAACATCATAATCACCAATATCCTATGAAACAGTTACAGTGCCTATTGTAACAACCGGAGGAATATGGCCAGTAACAACGTAAACCCATGATTGAAAATCACGCGCTTGAAGAAATACACGCATCGCAATTTTCCACCATAAGTAATTCGAGCCATCGAAGACTGGTGGTACGCTTATTGAGATAGCATTTCTGTCCGTAGAGTCAGATCGCTACAAACAGAGACTTATGAGGTCTTAAACGTGTTTGCCTGCTCTGATACCAATTGAAAAAGCGGGGGTCTAACAACATCACCCAATATTTATGGACTAACTCCAATATACTTTCAAGAGAATCAACGAGACAGTCAGACTCAATCTCAAGAAAAAGCATATCAAAGAGTTATATCTCAATTTCTCGATTCAATCTGCAATCAAACAAATGGGAATTTGCGAGCCTGATTGAATACAAGAGAAATAACTTGAACGGTACCAAAGACCAATGTTCAAGGATCAATCAACCACCAAATGTTGGATTTACTAATTGATCGATTCAACGCACAACCTGTGATGTTTCAATTATATAATAAAATAAAATACGGATTAGAAATAACACAGACACCAGAAGTTTTGTTAACGAGAAAACCGTAAATGCAGAAAAACCCCGGGACCTTGTCCAGATTTGAACACTATACTGTATTAATGCGCTACAGACACTAGCCTACTCCAAGTTAACTTCGAACTGGAATGTAGTTGAGCCCTAATCAATCTCACACTCATCAAGGTACAGTTGCGTTCCTTACGCCTCAAGAACCACGTCGGATTCTGCGCACTTGATTCCCTTAGCTGATCTCACCCACAACTAAGAGTTGCTACGACCCAAAGTCGAAGACTTGATAAACAAATCTGTATCACGCAGAAAAGTCTATTGAATATAGATAAATCTGTCTCCCATAAAAATACCTACGAATTTTGTTCCATTTTTGATAAATCAAGGTGAACAGGAACCAATTGATAAACCAGACTTATATTCCCGAAGAACAACCTAGTATTATCAATCACCTCAAAATAATCTTAATCGATTAACGAAACAAGATATTACGGAATCATAAACGATGAGACGAAGATGTTTGTGACTACTTTTCAATTTGGCCTATCGGAGATAAAATCTCGAGAAAATCTTAAAGAAGATAGTGCTCAATCACAATAGAAAACAACAAGATCAGAATATGCAACTATAGAGAATATAGTTGGGTCTGGCTTCACAATCCCAATGAAGTCTTTAAGTCGTTAACCTACAGGGTTTCGTGAAAAACCTAAGGTTAAAGGAGAATCGACTCTAGCTTATGCAACTAGTATTACACAGGAGGTGTGGGGATTAGGTTTCCCAGTTGCTAAAGCCTAATTAAATGAGAGAAGATAAACTCTTATTTTAATCATTGAAACATCCTTAGAAGATGACAATGGTGATCTTACACATACCATTAGCTTCAAGTAATTTTCAGGTGATCGAATGGTCAATACGAAACTTTTCGAGCTAACATCAAATGACTGTCTCACACAAATTATATAAGATGTTCAAGGTAATTTTCACATGATCATCTTTTGACTTATTATTTAGTTTCTAACATATGGATTTTTTCCAACTAAACTCGTCAAGAAAACGATGAACATAACTAAAGCAAAAAGCTTCCGAAATGTATTTCGAGAATTAGATAAGCGAGATAAACTCGGCTCGAAATATCAAGTGTGTATAATGTAAAAGTCTATATAGCTATACGACTTAGTCTCATTAGAAGATAGAATAGAATGGACTTCTGAGTGATAGATAAGTTTTAGTCTCCACATACCATTTGTTGATGAAGTTCCTCCAAGCTCATTAGTAGATCTTCTTCTTCAATTGGTGAACGTCGTGAAGTCTAAGCTCAACTACACATTTTATCCTAATCCGAGACATAGCTATAAGTAGACTAGAAATCAAGTATATAGTTTTGATCAACTAAACTTGACAAAAAAGCTTGAGATAACAACGCTTGCGAGTTCGACCGAGCAGTGCTCTAACAATCTCCCCCTTTGTCAATTTTAGTGACAAAAATTTGAATACATATGGATCACAAAATAAATAAACTTTGTAGCTTCTCATCGATCATGCTTGATATCCTTGGCTCTTAAACTCTCCTTGAATTCTTCGTTACTCCAAGTACTCAATCGATTCTGAACGTGTTCAACTCAGCATCATTGTTGTTGAAGATCCATAGCCATAACAATAAGAAAACATATGGTCTCAATCATTGTTATACAGTGTTATAGTATTATTATAGAGAATCAAAGTCCGATTGTATCACAACTTTGAAATAATACTATGGTGATATGTATCACTCCTTCTTAGTCAATACTTCCATCTTACAATGAAAACCATTCCCCCTTACATAATGATATGTAAACCATATGTATGTAGTGTGAACTACCAAATAATTCTCCCCCTTTTTGTCAATATAAATTGGTAAAGGTACGAAAACTACGGTGTTAGAGTACTACTCGGTCGAACTCTCAAGAGTTTCTATCTCAAGCTTGTTTGTCAAGTTTAGTTGTCAAAACTATAAGTCTTGATTTTTAGTCTACTTATAGTTATGTCTCGGATTAGGATAGAATGTGTAGTTCAGCTTTAGACTTCACGGCGTTCATTGATTAAAGACGAAGAACTACTAAGGGGAGCTTGTGGAACTTCATCAACAAATGGTATATGGAGACTTGAACTCATCTATCACTCAGAAGTCTATTTCTATTATATCTCCTATTGACACAAAAGTTGTATAACTATATAGACTTTAGTTTATACATATTTGATATTTCGAGTTGAGTTTAACTCGCTTACATATTTCTTGAAATATGTGTTGGTAAGCTTTCGCTTTAGCCAAGTTCATCTTTTATTCATGACGAAAGTCAAAAGATGATCATGTGAAAATCACCTGATAACATCTTACATGATTTGTGTGAGGCAGTCATTTGATGTAGACTCGGAAGGTTTCGTATTGACCATTTGATCACTTGAAAATTGCTTTGAAGCTAATAGTTTGTGTGAGACAGCTATTCTCGTCTTCCAAGAATGTTTAAATGTTTGAAATGGGAGTTTAGAACAATTAACCATTGATTGGATTTGGGATTGTGAAGCCAGACCGATACTACTTTCTCGTAGTTGTGTGATCTGATCTTGCTGATTCTATCATTTTGAGTACAATCGTAACGATTGGCTTGAGATTTATATCTACGATAGGAAAGATAGAAAGTAGTCACAAACATCTTCGTCTCATCGTTTGTGATTCCACAATATCTTCTTTCGCCGCGTCAATTAAGATTATTGTGAGGTGATTGATAATACTAGGTTGTTCTTCGGGAATATAAGTCCGGGTTATCAATTGGTTTGTGTTCACCTTGATTTATCAAAAGACGAAACAAAACTCGTAGGTATTTTTGTGGGAGATAGATTTGTCTATTCTGTAGACTTTTCTGTGTGATACATATTTGTTTATTAAAGTCTTCGACTTTGGGTCGTAGCAACTCTTAGTTGTGGGTGAGATCAGCTAAGGGAATCAAGTGAGTAGTATCCTGTTGGGATCAGAGACGTAAGGAGCGCAACTGTACCTTGAATCACTATGAGATTGATTGGGGTTCAACTACAGTCCAGACCGAAGTTAGTTTGTAGTAGGATAGTGTTTGTAGCGGCTTAATACATTGTGGTGTTCAATCTGGACTAGGTCCCGGGGGTTTTCTGCATTTGCGGTTTCCTCGTTAACAAAATTTCTGGTGTCTGTGTTATTTCTATTCCGCATTATATTTTGTTATATAATTGAAATATCACAGGTTGTGCGTTGTATCGATCAACTGTGAAATCCAACCTTGGTTGTTGATTGGAAATTGATTGATCCTTGGATATTGGTCTTTGGTACCATCCAAGTTTATTATCCTTGTATTTGATAAAGACTCGCAAATTCTTATTTGCTTGAGTAAAGATCAAATCAAGTGAGAGAGATATTAACTCCTCAATATACTTTTCTCTAGATTGAGTCTGACTGTCTAGTTGATTCTTTAGAAAGTATATTGGAGTTTTTCCATACAGATTGCTAAGCGAAATATTGGGTGTGGTTGTTGTACCCCCCGCTTTTTCAATTGGTATCAGATCAGGCAAACACTTTCAAGACCTTACAAGTCTGTGTTTGTAGCAATCTGACTCTATGGACAAGAGTTCCTCAAATGCTCAAAATCAGAACATACGTCTTAATAAACTTCGTCTAAGGAAAGATCAAGTATTGCCTACTGATAACAGAAAAGGTGATGTTACCTTAAGTGAGAATAAAATACCAGAAGAAAGGGATGATGTTAATGATAATCTAAAGGAAATAATTAAAGATTATAAAGAAACCATCAACATGTTGTCTACTCTCTCAAGGCAAAAAATCCTCTGGTAAGGACTCAAACTATGTCTCGTATTTTGATGACAGTAAGTTTTATGATAATTTCTCACATCAAAAAGGTTTCCTTCCTAAATTTGAAAGGAAAAAGAGACTCGATCGTAAACACATTTCATTTAATGAGCTAATGGCTCGTGCTTGTGTTAAGTAATCACAAGATTGAAATCTCACTTACAATAATCCTAGCTGAGTGAGAAATGTTTAGGTATACTCTTTGCCAAAGTGACACTGATTATCTACCTAATTTCTTATCGTTCTTAGATGGATTATCAAGTAACACTTTATATGACTATTTTTTATCTGCTTCTTTTTTTTTGGCTCTATGCCTTCAAATTGATCTTTTTGAAAAGCAAAAGTATGGATGTTGTCTGTCAACAAGATGCTTCACAAACAGCCTTTTTGGAAGGAGCTTTGTGGACCCTCTTCTCGCGGGTATACAAACGGTTTTGGGACTCTCTCACAAACCAATTTTGTAAACCCTAAGTCTCTTGAAACTTGTTTATATACCTACCCTATTAAGTTGAATTATCTCACTCTAGGCTCTCTATCATCAATGGCCTCATCATCTTGCTCTTGGGATTTGCATGAAGACTTCGTTGATAATGCGGTATATTTCGAGTTCGATAAAGAGAATGGGACTTTTGTCGAATTTGAAGGATCTGCTCCTCAATATCCTGATTCCTACTCGGATATCGAGGAGGTTGAAGAGATTTCAGCTGAAGTGGTTCTCGATTTTCTCAAAAACTTTGAGGATGCAACGCAACAACTTGTTGATACAATGAAGTGTCTTGATATGGTAAGAACTGAGTTGAAAAAGGTTAACTCTGACCTTGTTCTCGTGAAAACTCGTGTTAAAGGACTTCTCAATAAGGATATCCACTCTGATGATGTTGTGGATGTTGTCAATCACAAGCTTAAAGATCTCAAGGCTCATGAGGATCCAGAATCGTCTATTTGACTTCAGTTCGTGTTCGACTTTGGCATGGTTTTACTTAGCTTGTTGATGCTTTATTCCTAGTAAATCTTCTATTTTTATTGTTTTTATTAGAAGAATAACTAGAGTTTGGAATAGCCATTATTGTGACTACACATAGCTATGTCCAACGTTTTCATCTTCATGTTTTTAGATTTATTGGTTTAAATTCCAAAATTGTTTGGAAGATGATTTTTGCAGTATTAATCTTTATGGTTTTATATATTGCAATTTATTATGGGATATGAATGTTTGCATCCGTGAACTGTGTTTGTCCCATACCTTGTCAAAAGTTAAGTCCTTTATATGTCGATATGCATGTGTTGAAAAAAGAAGGAACGGACTTTTGACAAATACAATAGTTAAGCCTATTATGTCAATTATTGATGGAAGATAGGTTAAAATCTTTTGTTTACAAGGATTATGTCTATTGTATGTCATTGTGCAAATGGTGATGGAAAATAGAATGAATCCTTGATTATTCCACAGTATTTGGTCGACCTCCGGTCTACAATTGTTGTGCATATAGTGTGTTGTTCCATAAAGTGTCTTATGTTGAGCACAATCGACTGAGTTGTTCTTAGTTGTTGCTCCGTGAGGTATTTTATGTTGAGCATGTTCAACTAAATTAATCATCCTCGTTTGGTTATTTAGTTGTTGCTCCGTAAGTTTTCTTATGTCGAGCATGCCCAATTAAATTGATTACTTTTAGTGATTAATTTGGTTGTGTATTTCGATTAGATTATTTATGGGTTCTTTTGTGATTAATCTAATTGAGTATTTTTGAGTCTCCATAAGTTCACTTATGTTGAGCATTTCCGATTAAATTAATCACGGGTTCTCCTGTGGTTACTTTAATTGAGTATTTTGTATTCAAATTCATACTTGTATGTGATTTGTTATGTCCAAAGAAATCCTTCTTTTCTTTTGAAATTAAGGTCGCTCTTGTTGTTCCTTCGGGAATGACATATTATGGGGGAGAGTTCTTAATTAAACTTGTGCTTAATTGTCAAATCTTTGTGGGGAGTGCGGTTGTGGAATATATAGGGGTTATCTTGTATCTTTATAAACTCCTTGATGAATGCATTTATCTTCGGCTATATGATTGCATCTAAATAAGATGATATGTGCTTTCTTTTGGTCATGAAATGTCTCTTTCGGAAATTTCATTAGGATCTAGTTTTCGTACCTTTGCCAATTTTATTGACAAAAAGGGGGAGAATTAATATGTAGTTCACACTATAGATACATATGGTTTTCGGATCATTATGTAAGGGGGAGGGATACATATCACCATAGTATTGTTGCCGAAGTTGTGATGCAATTGATATTTGATATTATATAATGATACTATGACATTGTATAACAATGATTGAGAACTCTCGTTTTCTCGTTGTTATAGCTACGTATTTTCAACAACGATGATGCTGAAGTTACAACCTTTGGGATCATTGGAGTACTTGGAAGTGACGAAGATTTCGAGTAATGTTGAAGATTAGGCATGTGGAATAGGAGATACAAAAGTTAATTCATTTATTTTTGTATCCCATATGTATTCATAGTTTTTTCACTAACATTGACAAAGGGGGAGATTGTTAGAGCATTGCTCGGTCGAACTCGCATGCGTTGCTATCTCAAGCATGTTTGTCAATGTTAGTGATCAAAACTATAAATCTTGATTTTTAGTCTACTATAACTAAGTCTTGGACTAGGATATAAAGTGTAGTTGAGCTCAAGAACTCCATAGAAATCATCATACAAGACGAAGGACTACTCAAGGAACTGGTGGATCTTCATAGACTAAAAGGTATGTGGAGACTTGAACTTATCTATCACTCAAAAGTCTATCTACTCTATCTCCTATTTTGAGACAAAAGTCGTTTTGCTATATAGACTTTGATTATACACATTTGCTATTTCGAGCCGAGTTTATCTCGCCTATCTATTTCTCGAAATATGTGTTGGTAAGCTTTTTCTTTGGCCAAGTTCATCTTTACCTAGTGATGAAAGTCATGACACGTTTCAATCACCTTGAAAATTGCTTACTTTGACGAAATGTCCTCTAAGAATGTTTCAATGTTGAAATGAGAGTTTAGATTAAATAACCAATGATGGATATAAGCATTGTATGGTAACACATATATGTATAAGTCTTTTTTCCTTGAACCGAAGTTTGTGAACTTTGTTGATCAAGAAAACCGGAACAAGAGCCATGAACTGGCGGAAGTTCTCGACCCGAGAAAATCTGCTGGAGTTTGAGAACTCCTTCCGGGAACTTAAGTCCGCGAACTAAGTCTGCGAACTTAAGCTGGTTATATCTAAAGACGATTGTTTGCGAACTTATTTATATTAACTAAGGAATGCTAAATGAAAATCGTGGCTATATATTTCATGAACCGGTTCGAGTGAATCAAATCGTTTTTGCTTCGATTGTGTCTTGTGTAGTTACATAAGATTTCCTTGCAATTGAACAACTCTCTAACTAGTTCATTTGAGTCATTTGAACTATTTATGGTGAAGAAGAACATGGTTGATATGAAAGTGCTCATATGGATAACCATTGGTTAACTATTGTTGAACAAATAAATGCTCATGTTTGGCTACAGTTACATAAACCCAAAATAGTACATTTCATTTGTGTGTAACAAGCTAAGTTTTCGATTTAACGGTTGAAAGATATTAGCTTGAATCTAATCAGGTTTTCATCTAACGGTGAATATTGAATGCTTTGTTACTAAGCTAACATTGATTGCAAACCCTGATTTGAAAGACTATATAAGGGAGAACTCTAGCAACTGGGAAACATAATCCCCACACCTCTTGTGTGATACCAGTTGTATTAGCTAGAGTCGATTCTCCTTTAACCTTAGGTTTCTTCTTGAAAACCAGGTTAACGACTTAAAGACTTCATTGGGATTATGAAGCCAGGCCGATACTACTTTCTCGTAGTTGTGTGATCTGATCTTGTTGATTCTATCGTTTTGAGTACAATCGTAACGATTGGCTTGAGATTTATATCTCTGATAGGCAAGATAGAAAAGTAGTCACAAACATCTTCGTCTCATCGTTTGTAATTCCACAATATCTTCTTTCGCCGCGTTGATTAAGATTATTGTGAGGTGATTGATAATACTAGGTTGTTCTTCGGGAATATAAGTCTGGGCTATCAATTGGTTCCTGTTCACCTTGATTTATCAAAAGACGGAATAATACTTGTAGGTATTTCTGTGGGAGACAGATTTATCTATTCTGTAGACTTTTCTGTGTGATACAGATTTGTTTATTAAAGTCTTCGAATTTGGGTCGTAGCAACTCTTAGTCAGGGGTGAGATCATCTAAGGGAATCAAGTGCGTAGTATCCTGCTGGGATCAGAGACGTAAGGAGCGCAGCTGTACCTTAAATCAGTATGACATTGATTGAGGTTCAACTACAGTCCGGACCGAAGTTAGTTTGTAGTAAGCTAGTGTGTGTAGCGGCTTAATACAGTGTGGTTTTCAACCTGGACTAAGTCCCGGGGTTTTTCTGCATTTGCGGTTTCCTCGTTAACAAAATTTCTGGTGTCTGTGTTATTTCTATTCCGCATTATATTTCGTTATATAATTGAAATATCACATGTTGTGCGTTGTATCGATCAATTGTGAAATCCAACCTTGGTTGTTGATTGAAAATTGATTGATCCTTGGATATTGGTCTTTGGTACCATCCAAGTTTATTATCCTTGTATTTGATAAAGACTCGCAAATTCTTATTTGCTTGAATAAACATCAAATCAAGTGAGAGAGATATTAACTCCTCAATATACTTTTCTCTAGATTGAGTCTGTTGTCTAGTTGATTCTCTAGAAAGTATATTGGAGTTTGTCCATACAGATTGCTAAGAGAAATATTCGGTGTGGTTGTTGTACCCCCGCTTTTTCAATTGGTATCAGAGCAGGCAAACACGTTCAAGACCTTACAAGTCTGTGTTTGTAGCAATATGACTCTATGGACAAGAGTTCCTCAAATTCTCAAAAGCAGAACAAACGTCTTAACAAAAATCACTTTTCCATATTTGTCAAAAATGTCACATCCATTAGCATTGAAGACAACCTTATGGCCTTTGTTACAGATTTGACTAATAGAAAGGAGATTAGCAGTCATACCTTTAACAAATACGACATCATGTATTTTAGGAACGCCGAGCAATTTGATCGTCCCCTTCTTACTTATGTAACAACAACTTCCATCTCCAAACGTTATTGGTCCACCATCAAAGTCGTTTATGTTGATAAACCACAAGAGGTTTCTAGTCACGTGCATGCTACATCCACTGTCAAGGAACCATTGAAAAGGTGATGTTGACTTTAGAGAAAATCCCCCATGCTAGTGCTACTCAAAAAGTTAGGCTTTCGTATTGATTGTGTTTTGAGAGAAGACACAAGTTGTATAGCATTCTGTTTGTGGGTGAAAACCGTTTCTGCTGATTTCGGTAATTTCGTGTGAGTGCGGGTGAGAAACAAATCTAAACCCGAAACAATATACTGCACGGGAGTACTTTTGATTCGAGAAATCAATCTGTACAATCCTGGCCTAAACCAAGAAACGATCTTTCCAGGCTTGCTTCGGTCACAAAGTGAAGGAGAAGGGTTGGTCTTAGGGAGGGAAGCGAAGAAAGTGTTGAGGCCAGAATAGTTGATTTTGGAAGTGTGGGTGTTTTGCGACTTGTATCCGAAAGTTGAACTAGCAAGCTGAATGGAAAGCTACCAGGTGATTTCTTGATGTGTATTGTTCTCCTGACTAAACACTTGTTGTTTGGTGGAAATAGGTGAAACCTATTTATACAAGTCGTAATAAAACGTACCCTGGCCTCGTAAGAAGTGGAAGCGGTTGAGTGGTGGAAAATTGGTAACGGGTGATGTCTGGAATTGATGTTTCCATAATGAAGATGTGTTTCACCACTTATTTCTTTCCATTACTAACCGCCTCACTCTTATGATACTTTCTTGTAACGGGCGTATTGCACGCCGTACGCTGTAAACCGCCAGACCAATTTCCTGATGAGCATCCCCCAGTTTGTGACATGTTTTGATGTCTCGAGTGTTTTCATTGGAACACGTGTAGCATGTTGCTATGTGCGGAAAGTTAAGATAGAGAGGCTTGCCAGTTCAGCGACGACCTTCGACGACTGAGATTTTGCATCTCAGGAGGAAGGGTAGCCTTTGATCGCGGCTACCTTCCGTTTGGCGGCCAGTGGCGTGGCCGTGGTGCTGGCATGGCTTGCGCATGCCTTTGGCGTGGCCAAATTAGGGTTTGACACAAACCGTGGAATTTGGCATTGCGGCAAGAAGTTGCCACAGGCTTGGTGGCGAACTTGTTAAACCCCCGCTTTTTCAATTGGTATCAGATCAGGCAAACACGTTCAAAGACCTTATAAGTCTGTATTTGTAGCGATCTGACTCTATGGACAGGAATTCTATCTCCATAAACGTACCACCACGCTTCGATGGCTCAAACTACTTATGGTGGAAAATTGCTATGCGTGCTTTTCTTCAAGCTCGTGATTTTCAAACATGGGTACGTGTTTGTAAATGGCTATGATCCTCCGGTTAATACAGAAGGCGATGTATCTATACCGAAGGATATAGGTAGATATAGTCCAGAAGAAATTCTTGCTGCAAAGCATAATTCTAACGGCTTAAATGCTATCATACATGCCATTACCCCATTCCTTAAGCACCATGTGACTATGTGCACAAAGTATAAGGAAGCCTGAGATATCTTAGAAACCGCATTTGAAGGAAATACCAATGAGAAAGAAGGTAGGCTTCAAAACCTTAGTTCTGATTGGGAAAACCTTCGTATGTCAGATGAAGAAACGTTTGATGAGTTTAATCACAAAGTGTCTGAAATTGTTAATGAATCTTTTGCATTGGGTAAGACCATTCCTGAAAAGGATATTGTGATGAAAATTCTCATATCGTTGTCATCTAGATACGATTCTAAGAAGCATGCCATCATTGAAGGAAATAATCTCGCTATGCTTTCCAGAAATACTTTGGTTGGGAAGCTAAAGATCTTTGATCATGAGCACACGTCCAAGCCTTGTAAGGATGTTGCTTTCAAAGACCTAAAGAACACTAAATTACTTGATAAAAGTAAAAGTGTTTATATCTCTGAAGATGATCTTTCTGAGGCTGATTTATCATATGAAGATCTTGACAAGTCAGACTCGTTGATCACAAGACAGTTTAGGGATCTTCTTTTGAAGAGAAGTAAACGGTTTTCCAGAGATAAATCCAAGTCGTCAGATAAACCTCAAAATCGTGTTCCTCCTAAAAATAGGGATATTGATGAAACTGATGACGAGGATATGTCTCGGTGCTTTAAGTGTAAACATTTTTGGTCATTTTGAATGTCCAAATCGAAAGAAGTACACTGGGAACAAAGGTCTTGTTGCAACTCTTGATGAAATGTCTGACAACTATGAATCTAATAAAGACGATAAATCAAGCGTTCTTCTTTGTGAAAATATTTATTTTGATAATTGTAGCAATACACACATCGATCCTGATATTATTTCATAGGAAAACCCAACCAATCAGGAAGATAAAATTGACCCCTTCTTTGAAAACTCTATGTATGATGTTTCAGGTTCCACTATGTGTCTACTTGCTTGCACATCTCAGATGCCTGAATTATATTCAAGATTGACGTGCTCATATAGTTCACTCAAGGGTCATGAACTATCAAAGTGTTACAAGTACAAACACAAATTGAGACATGTCAACAAACTTCAACGAAAAGCAAATCGATTAGCAAGCAAGCTTAAACTCGCTCAGAAGACTGCTGAGGTATGTAAATTTTATCTTCGTCTAAGAAGTTAGTTTCCAAGACAAAACAAGACCATTAGAGAAAAAATATGGTCAAATCGTTTTGATAGACAGAGTCTGTGGATTCTCTCAAGAGAACATGGTGGACAAATTGTTGTTCACCGCAACACAACTTGATTGTGTTGATTTGTAAATCTTGTCTCATGTGCCTGATCAAAAGAGACAAGATTGTGTACCTCTCAGGATTTAGGAAAAGTTTGTTTTCCTATTTTCTTAGTTTTGTTGTTTTTGGAATTCCTGTCTATCAATAAAGGAGGGTCATTCTCACAATTCTACTCTCTTTAGGGTTCAGAATTGTGCGTGCACGAACCTGTTAAAGTTAACCCTACATTCCTTTTTCCTTCCCTGAAACTTCTTTTATTAAGACTACTTGTTGAGATTGTGATTTCCTCTCATAAACCCATACGTTTATGGATACTCCAAGCATCATGTCTTCTGATGGAAAAGATGTTAATATGATTGTCAAGCCATCAATCATGAAGGAAAAAGAGAAATCTCCATTATCTCCGACATTGAAAAGAAAAAGAAGGAATGTGAGAAGCCTAGAGTTGTTCCTTCAAATTCTCAAAGTTTTCTGATGTTCTTGAAGTGTTGAAGGAGACGCAAAAGGAGATTCAACAAATAAAGGCTTTTGTGTTTAAGACTCATGAGATTCAGAAGGCCCTGGTTCGACATCAGTCAAGAAGGTTTATTGATATTAACTCCTATCTTCATGAACCTTATGTCCCAATGGTTGTTGACGACAAGGAGTTCGGGGACGATAAAGAATTCTTCAAAGGTCTTAACATCTAGTAATCTTCTATTAAGAATTTTATTTTCTTGTTTTGTTTAGAAGATAACTAGAGTTTGGAATATCCATTATTGTGATTACACATACTATGTCCAACGTTTTCATCTTCATGTTTTTAGGTTTATTTGTTAAATTCTAAAATTGTTTGGAAGATGATTTTTGCAGTATTAATCTTTATGGTTTTATATATTGCAATTTGTTACGGGATATGTGTGTTTGCGTCCGTGAACTATGATTGTCCCATACCTTGTCAAAAGTTAAGTCTTTCGTATGTCGATATGCATGTATTGATAAAAGAATGAATGACTTTGACATACAAAAGTTTGAAGCCTATTATGTCATTATGCAAATATTGATGGAAGATATGATGAACTTTTGTTTACGAGGATTATGTCTATTGTATGTCATTGTGCAAATAGTGATGGAAAATAGAATGAATCCTCGTATTCGCAGTATTGATCTTCCCTGATCCATATTTTATGTATATACTGTGAAGCTCCGTAAGTTCTCTTATGTCGACAATTCCGATTAGATTAATTATGGGTTCTCTTGTGGTTAATCTAATTGAGTATTTTTGGATTCAAATCATATTCGTATGTGATTTGTTATGTCCAAAGAAATCTTCTTTTCTTATGAAATTAAGGTCGTTCTTGTTGTTCTTTCGGGAATGACATTTATGGGGGAGAGTTCTTAATTGAATTGTGCTTAATTGCCAAATCTTTGTGGGGAGTGCGGCTGTGGAATATTATAGGAGTTATCTTGTATCTTTATAAACTCCTTGATGAAAGCATTTAGCTTCGGCTATATGATTGCATCTAAATAAGTTGATATGTGCTTACTTTTGGTCATGAAATGTCTCTATGGAACCTTTGCCAATTTTATTGACAAAAAGGGGGAGAATTAATATGTAGTTCACACTACAAATACATATGGTTTTCGGATCATTATGTAAGGGGGAGTGGTTTCCATGTGAGATGGAGTATTGACTAAGGGGGAGTGATACATATCACCATAGTATGTTGTCGAAGTTGTGATACAATTGAACTTTGATGTTGGATAATAATACTATGATACTATAACAATGATTGAGAATTCTTGTTTTCTCATTGTTATAGCTACGGATTTTCAACAACGATGATGTGAACTTACAACCTTTGGAATCATTGGAGTACTTGGAAGTGACGAAGATTTCGAGTAATGTTGAAGATTAGGCATGTGGAAGAAGAGCTACAAAAGTTTATTTATCTATTTTTGTATTCCATATGTATGATAGTTTTGTCACTAAAATTGACAAAGGGGGGATTTTTAGAGCACTGCTCGGTCGAACTCGCATGCGTTGTTATCTCAAGCATGTTTTCAATGTTAGTGATCAAAACTATAAGTCTTGATTTCTAGTCTACTATAGCTAAGTCTCGATAGAAAGTGTAGTTGAGCTCAAGAACTCCATGGCGATCATCATACAAGACGAAGAACTACTCAAGGAACTGGTGGAACTTCATCGACTAAAAGGTATGTGGAGACTTGAACTTATCATCACAAAGTCTATCTACTCTATCTCCTATCTTGAGACAAAAGTCGTTTTATATAGACTTTGATTATACACATTTGCTATTTCGAGCCGAGTTTATCTCGCTTATCATTTCTCGAAATATGTGTTGGTAAGCTTTCGCTTTGGCCAAGTTCATCTTTACCTAGTGACGAAAGTCATGTTATGTTTCAATCACTTGAAAATGGCTTTGACGAAAAATGGTTTGTGAATAACAACTATATAACGTCCTCTAAGAATGTTTCAATGATTGAAATGAGAGTTTAGATTATAAACCATTGTTAGATACAAACATTGTGTGGAAACACATACATGTATAAGTCCTTATTCCTTGAACCAAAGTTGTGTACTTTGTTGCTCAGGAAACCGGAACAGAGTCCGCGAACCCAGTCGCGTACTGTCGGAGGTTCTCTTCCCGAGAAAATCTGCTGGAGTTTGTGAACTATTTACAAACTTATTCCGGGTACTTAAGTCCGCGTACCTAGTCCCGTACTTAGGTTGGTTATTTTCTAAAAACGATTATTCGTGAACTTATACTTATATTAACTAAGGAATGCAAGTTTGCAAACCGTGGCTATAAAGTTCATGAATCGATTCGAGTGAATCAAATCGTTTTTGCTTCGATTGTATCTTGTATACTTCTATAAGATCTAAGCAATTGAAAACTCTCTAACTAGTTCATTTGAGTCATTTGAACTAGTTATGGTAAGAAGAATATGGTTGATATGAAAGTGCTCATATGGCTAACCATTTGGTTAACTACTGTTGAACCAACAAATGTACATGTTTGGGTACGGTTACACAAACCTAAAACGTGCATTTCATTTGTGTGTAACAAGCTAAGTTTTCGATCTAACGGTTGAAAGATATTGCTTGAATCTAATCAGGTTTTCATCTAACGGTGAATATTGAATGTTTGTTACTAAGCTAACATTGATTGCAAACCCTGATTTGAAAGACTATATAAGGGAGAACTCTAGCAACTGGGAAACCTAATCCCCACACCTCTGTGTGATACTAGTTGTATAATCTAGAGTCGATTCTCCTTTAACCTTAGGTTTCTAAGACCGAACCCCTGTAGGTTAACGACTTGAAGACTTCATTGGGATTGTGAAGCCAGACCGATATACTTTCTTGTAGTTGTGTGATCTGATCTTGTTTGTCAATAGTATCTAGTACAATCGTAACGATTGGCTTGAGATTGGTATCTCTGTAGGTAAGATATAAAGTAATCACAAACTCTTCGTCCATCGTTGTGATTCCACAATATCTTCTTTCGCCACGTCGATTAAGATTATGTGAGGTGATTGATAATACTAGGTTGTTCTTCGAGAATATAAGTTGGTTATCAACTGGTTCCTGTTCACCTTGATTTATCAAAGACGAACAAAACTCGTAGATATTTGTGGGAGACAAATTTATCTATTACCGTAGACTTTTCTGTGTGATACAGATTTGTTTATTAAAGTCTTCGACTTTGGGTCGTAGCACTCTTAGTTGTGGGTGAGATCAGCTAAGGGAATCAAGTGCGTAGTATCCTGCTGGGATCAGAGACGTAGGAGCATAATTGTACTTTGGATCAGTGTGAGATTGATTTGGGTTCAACTAAAGTCCATACCGAGTTAGTTTGTAGTAGGCTAGTGTCTGTAGCGGCTTAATACAGTGTGTGTTTAATCTGGACTAGGTCCCAGGGTTTTTCTGCATTTGCGGTTTACTCGTTAACAAACTTCTAGTGTTTGTGTTATTTCTTTCCCGCATTATATTATATATCTTTATAATTGAAATATCGCAGGTTTGCATTTGAATCAACCAATTGGGAAATCCGACCTTTGGTTCTTGATTGAAATTGATTGATACTTGAATATTGGTCTTTGGTACCGTTCAAGTGATTTCTCTTATATTCAATTAGACTCGCAGATTTCCATTTGCTTGAGTATGAATTGAATCGAGAAAGAAAGATATAACTCTTTGATATATTTGTTAAGATTTAGTCTGGTTGATTCTCTTGAAAGTATATTGGAGTTAGTCCATACAGATTGCTAATTGAAATATTGGGTGTGGTTGTTATAACCTTTCTTTTTCAATTGGTATCAGAACAGGCAACACGTTCAAAGACCTTATAAGTCTGTGTTTGTAGCGATCTGACTCTATGGACAGAAATTCTATCTCCATAAATGTACCACCAGTCTTCGATGGATCAAACTACTTATGGTGGAAAATTGCTATGCGTGCTTTTCTTCAAGCTCGTGATTTTCAAACATGGGCACGTGTTTGTAAATGGCTATGATCCTCCGGTTAATACAAAGGCGATGTATCTATACCGAAGGATATAGGTAGATATAGTCCAGAAGAAATTCTTGCTGCAAAGCATAATTCTAACGGCTTAAATGCTATCATACATGCCATTACCCCATACCTTAAGCACCATGTGACTATGTGAACAAAGTTTAAGGAAGCCTGAGATATCTTAAAATCCGCATTTGAAGGAAATACCAATGAGAAAGAAGGTAGGCTTCAAAACCTTAGTTCTGATTGGGAAAACCTTCGTATGTCAGATGAAGAAACGTTTGATGAGTTTAATCACAAAGTGTCTGAAATTGTTAATGAATCTTTTGCATTGGGTAAGACCATTCCTGAAAAGGATATTGTGATGAAAATTCTCATATCGTTGTCATCTAGATACGATTCTAAGAAGCATGCCATCATTGAAGGAAATAATCTCGCTATGCTTTCCAGAAATACTTTGGTTGGGAAGCTAAAGATCTTTGATCATGAGCACACGTCCAAGCCTTGTAAGGATGTTGCTTTCAAAGACCTAAAGAACACTAAATTACTTGATAAAAGTAAAAGTGTTTATATCTCTGAAGATGATCTTTCTGAGGCTGATTTATCATATGAAGATCTTGACAAGTCAGACTCGTTGATCACAAGACAGTTTAGGGATCTTCTTTTGAAGAGAAGTAAACGGTTTTCCAGAGATAAATCCAAGTCGTCAGATAAACCTCAAAATCGTGTTCCTCCTAAAAATAGGGATATTGATGAAACTGATGACGAGGATATGTCTCGGTGCTTTAAGTGTAAACATTTTTGGTCATTTTGAATGTCCAAATCGAAAGAAGTACACTGGGAACAAAGGTCTTGTTGCAACTCTTGATGAAATGTCTGACAACTATGAATCTAATAAAGACGATAAATCAAGCGTTCTTCTTTGTGAAAATATTTATTTTGATAATTGTAGCAATACACACATCGATCCTGATATTATTTCATAGGAAAACCCAACCAATCAGGAAGATAAAATTGACCCCTTCTTTGAAAACTCTATGTATGATGTTTCAGGTTCCACTATGTGTCTACTTGCTTGCACATCTCAGATGCCTGAATTATATTCAAGATTGACGTGCTCATATAGTTCACTCAAGGGTCATGAACTATCAAAGTGTTACAAGTACAAACACAAATTGAGACATGTCAACAAACTTCAACGAAAAGCAAATCGATTAGCAAGCAAGCTTAAACTCGCTCAGAAGACTGCTGAGGTATGTAAAATTTTATCTTCGTCTAAGAAGTTAGTTTCCAAAGACAAAACAAGACCATTAGAGAAAAAAATATGGTCAAATCGTTTTGATAGACAGAGTTCTGTGGATTTCTCTCAAGAAGAACATGGTGGACAAATTGTTGTTCACCGCAACACAACTTAATTGTGTTGATTTGTAAATCTTGTCTCATGTGCCTGATCAAAAGAGACAAGATTGTGTACCTCTCAGGATTTAAGAAAAGTTTGTTTTCCTATTTTCTTAGTTTTGTTGTTTTTGGAATTTCCTGTCTATCAATAAAGGAGGGTCATTCTCCACAATTCTACTCTCTTTAGGGTTCAGAATTGTGCGTGCACGAACCTGTTAAAAGTTAACCCTACATTCCTTTTTCCTTCCCTGAAACTTCTTTTTATATTAAGACTACTTGTTGAGATTGTGATTTCCTCTCATAAACCCATACGTTTATGGATACTCCAAGCATCATGTCTTCTGATGGAAAAGATGTTAATATGATTGTCAAGCCATCAATCATGAAGGAAAAAGAGAAATCTCCATTATCTCCGACATTGAAAAGAAAAAGAAGGAATGTGAGTAAGCCTAGAGTTGTTCCTTCAAATTCTCAAAAGTTTTCTGATGTTCTTGAAGTGTTGAAGGAGACGCAAAAGGAGATTCAACAAATAAAGGCTTTTGTGTTTAAGACTCATGAGATTCAGAAGGCCCTGGTTCGACATCAGTCAAGAAGGTTTATTGATATTAACTCCTATCTTCATGAACCTTATGTCCCAATGGTTGTTGACGACAAGGAGTTCGTGGACGATAAAGAATTCTTCAAAGGTCTTAACATCTAGTAAATCTTCTATTAAGAATTTTATTTTCTTGTTTTGTTTAGAAGGATAACTAGAGTTTGGAATATCCATTATTGTGATTACACATAACTATGTCCAACGTTTTCATCTTCATGTTTTTAGGTTTATTTGGTTAAATTCTAAAACTGTTTGGAAGATGATTTTTGCAGTATTAATCTTTATGGTTTTATATATTGCAATCTGTTACGGGATATGTGTGTTTGCGTCCGTGAACTATGATTGTCCCATACCTTGTCAAAAGTGAAGTCTTTCGTATGTCGATATGCATGTATTGATAAAAGAATGAATGAGCTCTTGACATCACAAAAGTTTGAAGCCTATTATTTCATTATGCAAATATTGATGGAAGATATGATGAACTTTTGTTTATGAGGATTATGTCTATTGTATGTCATTGTGCAAATAGTGATGGAAAATAGAATGAATCCTCGTATATTCTGCAGTATTGATCTTCCCTGATCCATATTTTATGTATATACTGTGAAGCTCCGTAAGTTCTCTTACGTCGAACAATTCCGATTAGATTAATTATGGGTTCTCTTGTGGTTAA
The DNA here is from genome assembly GCF_003573695.1 of Papaver somniferum. NCBI lineage: Eukaryota > Viridiplantae > Streptophyta > Magnoliopsida > Ranunculales > Papaveraceae > Papaver > Papaver somniferum. Next base: position 131,226,244 of record NC_039358.1, on the reverse strand, counting down.
TCTAATTGAGTATTTTTGGATTCAAAATCATATTCGTATGTGATTTGTTATGTCCAAAGAAATCTTTCTTTTCTTATGAAATTAAGGTCGTTCTTGTTGTTCTTTCGGGAATGACATTTTATGGGGGAGAGTTCTTAATTGAATTTGTGCTTAATTGCCAAATCTTTGTGGGGAGTGCGGCTGTGGAATATTATAGGAGTTATCTTGTATCTTTATAAACTCCTTGATGAAAGCATTTAGCTTCGGCTATATGATTGCATCTAAATAAGTTGATATGTGCTTACTTTTGGTCATGAAATGTCTCTATGGAACCTTTGCCAATTTTATTGACAAAAAGGGGGAGAATTAATATGTAGTTCACACTACAAATACATATGGTTTTCGGATCATTATGTAAGGGGGAGTGGTTTCCATGTGAGATGGAGTATTGATTAAGGGGGAGTGATACATATCACCATAGTAATGTTATCGAAGTTGTGATACAATTGAACTTTGATGTTGGATAATAATACTATGATACTATATAACAATGATTGAGAATTCTTGTTTTCTCATTGTTATAGCTACGGATTTTCAAGAATGATGATGGTGAACTTACAACCTTTGGAATCATTGGAGTACTTGGAAGTGACGAAGATTTCGAGTAATGTTGAAGATTAGGCATGTGGAAGAAGAGCTACAAAAGTTTATTTATCTATTTTTGTATTCCATATGTACTGATAGTTTTGTCAGTAAAATTGACAAAGGGGGGATTTTTAGAGCACTGCTCGGTCGAACTCGCATGCGTTGTTATCTCAAGCATGTTTTTCAATGTTAGTGATCAAAACTATAAGTCTTGATTTATAGTCTACTATAGCTAAGTCTCGATAGAAAGTGTAGGTGAGCTCAAGAACTCCATGGCGATCATCATACAAGACGAAGAACTACTCAAGGAACTGGTGGAACTTCATCGACTAAAAGGTATGTGGAGACTTGAACTTATCTATCACGGAAAAGTCTATCTACTCTATCTCCTATCTTGAGACAAAAGTCGTTTTACTATATAGACTTTGATTATACACATTTGCTATTTCGAGCCGAGTTTATCTCGCTTATCCATTTCTCGAAATATGTGTTGGTAAGCTTTCGCTTTGGTCAAGTTCATCTTTACCTAGTGACGAAAGTCATGTTATGTTTCAATCACTTGAAAATGGCTTTGACGAAAAATGGTTTGTGAATAACAACTATATAACATCCTCTAAGAATGTTTCAATGATTGAAATGAGAGTTTAGATTATACAACCATTGTTAGATACAAACATTGTGTGGAAACACATACATGTATAAGTACTTATTCCTTGAACCAAAGTTTGTGTACTTTGTTGCTCAGGAAACCGGAACAGAGTCCGCGAACCCAGTCCGCGTACTGTCGGAGGTTCTCTTCCCGAGAAAATCTGCTGGAGTTTGTGAACTATTTACAAACTTATTCCGGGTGCTTAAGTCCGCGTACCTGGTCCCTGTACTTAGGTTGGTTATTTTCTAAAAACGATTATTCGTGAACTTATACTTATATTAACTAAGGAATGCAAGTTTTCAAACCGTGGCTATAAAGTTCATGAATCGATTCGAGTGAATCAAATCGTTTTTGATTCGATTGTATCTTGTATACTTCTATAAGATCTAAGCAATTGAGAAACTCTCTAACTAGTTCATTTGAGTCATTTGAATTAGTTATGGTGAAGAAGAATATGGTTGATATGAAAGTGCTCATATGGATAACCATTTGGTTAACTACTGTTGAACCAACAAATGTACATGTTTGGGTACGGTTACACAAACCTAAAACGTACATTTCATTTGTGTGTAACAAGCTAAGTTTTCGATCTAACGGTTGAAAGATATTTGCTTGAATCTAATCAGGTTTTCATCTAACGGTGAATATTGAATGTTTTGTTACTAAGCTAACATTGATTGCAAACCCTGATTTGAAAGACTATATAAGGGAGAACTCTAGCAACTGGGAAACATAATCCCCACACCTCTTGTGTGATACTAGTTGTATAATCTAGAGTCGATTCTCCTTTAACCTTAGGTTTCTACCGAGACCCTGTAGGTTAACGACTTGAAGACTTCATTGGGATTGTGAAGCCAGACCGATATTACTTTCTTGTAGTTGTGTGATCTGATCTTGTTGTTTCAATAGTATCTAGTACAATCGTAACGATTGGCTTGAGATTGGTATCTCTGATAGGTAAGATATAAAAGTAATCACAAACATCTTCGTCTCATCGTTTGTGATTCCACAATATCTTCTTTCGCCACGTCGATTAAGATTATTGTGAGGTGATTGATAATACTAGGTTGTTCTTCGAGAATATAAGTTTGGTTATCAACTGGTTCCTGTTCACCTTGATTTATCAAAAGACGGAACAAAACTCGTAGATATTTCTGTGGGAGACAAATTTATCTATTACCGTAGACTTTTCTGTGTGATACAGATTTGTTTATTAAAGTCTTCGACTTTGGGTCGTAGCAACTCTTAGTTGTGGGTGAGATCAGCTAAGGGAATCAAGTGCGTAGTATCCTGCTGGGATCAGAGACGTAGGAGCATAATTGTACTTTGGATCAGTGTGAGATTGATTTGGGTTCAACTAAAGTCCATACCGAAGTTAGTTTGTAGTAGGCTAGTGTCTGTAGCGGCTTAATACAGTGTGTGTTTAATCTGGACTAGGTCCCAGGGTTTTTCTGCATTTGCGGTTTACTCGTTAACAAAACTTCTAGTGTTTGTGTTATTTCTTTTCCGCATTATATTATATATCTTTATAATTGAAATATCGCAGGTTGTGCATTTGAATCAACCAATTGGGAAATCCGACCTTTGGTTCTTGATTGAAATTGATTGATACTTGAATATTGGTCTTTGGTACCGTTCAAGTGATTTCTCTTATATTCAATTAGACTCGCAGATTTCCATTTGCTTGAGTATGAATTGAATCGAGAAAGAAAGATATAACTCTTTGATATATTTTGTTAAGATTTAGTCTGGTTGATTCTCTTGAAAGTATATTGGAGTTAGTCCATACAGATTGCTAATTGAAATATTGGGTGTGGTTGTTATAACCTTTCTTTTTCAATTGGTATCAGAACAGGCAAACACGTTCAAAGACCTTATAAGTCTGTGTTTGTAGCGATCTGACTCTATGGACAGAAATTCTATCTCCATAAATGTACCACCAGTCTTCGATGGATCAAACTACTTATGGTGGAAAATTGCTATGCGTGCTTTTCTTCAAGCTCGTGATTTTCAAACATGGGCACGTGTTGTAAATGGCTATGATCCTCCGGTTAATACAAAAGGCGATGTATCTATACCGAAGGATATAGGTAGATATAGTCCAGAAGAAATTCTTGCTGCAAAGCATAATTCTAACGGCTTAAATGCTATCATACATGCCATTACCCCATACCTTAAGCACCATGTGACTATGTGAACAAAGTTTAAGGAAGCCTGAGATATCTTAAAATCCGTATTTGAAGGAAATACCAATGAGAAAGAAGGTAGGCTTCAAAACCTTAGTTCTGATTGGGAAAACCTTCGTATGTCAGATGAAGAAACGTTTGATGAGTTTAATCACAAATTGTTAATGAATCTTTTGCATTGGGTAAGACCATTCCTGAAAAGGATATTGTGATGAAAATTCTCAGATCGTTGCCATCTAGATACGATTCTAAGAAGCATGCCATCGTTGAAGGAAATAATCTCGCTATGCTTTCCAGAAATACTTTGTTTGGGAAGCTAAAGATCTTTGATCATGAGCACACGTCCAAGCCTTGTAAGGATGTTGCTTTCAAAGCACTAAATAACACTAAATTACTTGATAAAAGTAAAAGTGTTTATATCTCTGAAGATGATCTTTCTGAGGCTGATTCATCAGATGAAGATCTTGACAAGTCAGACTCGTTGATCACAAGACAGTTTAGGGATCTTCTTTTGAAGAGAAGTAAACGGTTTTCCAGAGATAAATCCAAGTCGTCAGATAAACCTCATAATCGTGTTCCTCCTAAAAATAAGGATATTGATGAAACTGATGACGAGGATATGCCTCAGTGCTTTAAGTGTTAAGGTTTTGGTCATTTTGAATGTCCAAATCGAAAGAAGTACACTGGGAACAAAGGTATTGCTACAACTCTTGATGAAATGTCTGACAACCATGAATCTAATAAAGACGAGAAATCAAGTGTTGCACTTCTTTGTGAAAATATTGATTTTGATAATTGTAGCGATACACACATAAATCTTGATATTCTTTAATAGGAAAACTCAACCAATCTAGAAGATAAAATTGACCCCTTCTTTGAAAACTCTATGTATGATGTTTCAGGTTCCACTATGTGTCTACTTGCTTGCACATCTCAGATGCCTGAATTATATTCAAGATTGACGTGCTCATATAGTTCACTCAAGGGTCATGAACTATCAAAGTGTTACAAGTACAAACACAAATTGAGACATGTCAACAAACTTCAACGAAAAGCAAATCGATTAGCAAGCAAGCTTAAACTCGCTCAGAAGACTGCTGAGGTATGTAAAATTTTATCTTCGTCTAAGAAGTTAGTTTCCAAAGACAAAACAAGACCATTAGAGAAAAAAATATGGTCAAATCGTTTTGATAGACAGAGTTCTGTGGATTTCTCTCAAGAAGAACATGGTGGACAAATTGTTGTTCACCGCAACACAACTTAATTGTGTTGATTTGTAAATCTTGTCTCATGTGCCTGATCAAAAGAGACAAGATTGTGTACCTCTCAGGATTTAAGAAAAGTTTGTTTTCCTATTTTCTTAGTTTTGTTGTTTTTGGAATTTCCTGTCTATCAATAAAGGAGGGTCATTCTCCACAATTCTACTCTCTTTAGGGTTCAGAATTGTGCGTGCACGAACCTGTTAAAAGTTAACCCTACATTCCTTTTTCCTTCCCTGAAACTTCTTTTTATATTAAGACTACTTGTTGAGATTGTGATTTCCTCTCATAAACCCATACGTTTATGGATACTCCAAGCATCATGTCTTCTGATGGAAAAGATGTTAATATGATTGTCAAGCCATCAATCATGAAGGAAAAAGAGAAATCTCCATTATCTCCGACATTGAAAAGAAAAAGAAGGAATGTGAGTAAGCCTAGAGTTGTTCCTTCAAATTCTCAAAAGTTTTCTGATGTTCTTGAAGTGTTGAAGGAGACGCAAAAGGAGATTCAACAAATAAAGGCTTTTGTGTTTAAGACTCATGAGTTTCAGAAGGCCTTGGTTCGACATCAGTCAAGAAGGTTTATTGATATTAACTCCTATCTTCATGAACCTTATGTCCCAATGGTTGTTGACGACAATGAGAATTCTTCAAAGGTCTTAACATCTAGTAAATCTTCTATTAAGAATTTTATTTTCTTGTTTTTTTTAGAAGGATAACTAGAGTTTGGAATAGCCATTATTGTGATTACACATAGCTATGTCCAACGTTTTCATCTTCATGTTTTTAGGTTTATTTGTTTAAATTCTAAAACTGTTTGGAAGATGATTTTTGCAATATTAATCTTTATGGTTTTATATATTGCAATTTGTTATGGGATATGTATGTTTGCGTCCGTGAACTATGATTGTCCCATACCTTGTCAAATGTTAATTCTTTCGTATGTCGATATGCATGTATTAATAAAAGAATGAATGAGCTCTTGACATCACAAAAGTTTGAAGCCTATTATGTCATTATGCAAATGTTGATGGAAGATATGATGAACTTTTGTTTATAAGGATTATGTCTATTGTATGTCATTGTGCAAATAGTGATGGAAAATAGAATGAATCCTCGTATATTCTGCAGTATTGATCTTCCCTGATCCATATTTTATGTATATACTGTGAGGCTCCGTAAGTTCTTTTTCGTTTAACAATTCCGATTAGATTAATTATGGGTTCTCTTGTGGTTAATCTAATTGAGTATTTTTGGATTCAAATTCATATTCGTATGTGATTTGTTATGTCCAAAGAAATCCTTCTTTTCTTATGAAATTAAGGTCGCTCTTGTTGTTATTTCGAGAATGACATTTTATGGGAGAGAGTTCTTAATTGAACTTGTGCTTAATTGCCAAATCTTTGTGGGGAGTGCGGCTCTGGAATATTATAGGAGTTATCTTGTATCTTTATAAACTCCTTGATGAAAGCATTTAGCTTCGGCTATATGATTGCATCTAAATAAGTTGATATGTGCTTACTTTTGGTCATGAAATGTCTCTATGGAAATTTTTATTAGGATCCCGTTTTCGTACCTTTGCCAATTTTATTGACAAAAAGGGGGAGTGATACATATCACCATAGTATTATTATCGAAGTTGTGATACAATTGAACTTTGATGTTGGATAATAATACTATGACATTGTATAACAATGATTGAGAATTCTTGTTTTCTAATTGTTATAGCTACGGATTTTTTAACGATGATGCTGAAGTTACAACCTTTGGAATGATTGGAGTACTTGGAAGTAACGAAGATTTCGAGTAATGTTGAAGATTAGGCATGTGGAAGAAGAGCTACAAAAGTTTATTCATCTATTTTTGTATTCCATATGTATTTATAGTTTTGTCACTAAAATTGACAAAGGGGAGGGGGATTGTGAGAGCACTGCTCGGTCGAAATCGTATGCGTTGCTATCTCAAGCATGTTTGTCAATGTTAGTGATCAAAACTATAAGTCTTGATTTCTAGTCTACTATAGCTAAGTCTCGGACTAGGATAAAAAGTGTAGTTGAGCTCAAGAACTCCATGGCGATCATCATACAAGACGAAGAACTACTCAAGGAACTGGTGGAACTTCATCGACTAAAAGGTATGTGGAGACTTGAACTTATCTATCACTGAAAAGTCTATCTACTTTATCTCCTATCTTGAGACAAAAGTCGTTTTACTATATAGACTTTGATTATACACATTTGCTATTTTGAGCCGAGTTTATCTCGCTTATCTATTTCTCCAAAATATGTATTGGTAAGCCTTCGCTTTGGCCAAGTTCATCTTTACCTAGTGACGAAAGTCGTGTTATGTTTCAATCACTTGAAAATGGCTTTGACGAAAAATGGTTTGTGAATAACAACTATATAACGTCCTCTAAGAATGTTTCAATGATTGAAATGAGAGTTTAGATTATATAACCATTGTTGGATATAATCATTGTGTGGAAACACATACATGTATAAGTCCTTATTCCTTGAACCAAAGTCTATGTACTTTGCTTCTCAGGAAACCGGAACAGAGTCCGCGAGCCCAGTCCGCGTACCGTCGGTGGTTCTCTTCCCGAGAAAATCTGCTGGAGTTTGTGAACTATTTACAAACTTATTCCGGGTACTTAAGTCGGCGTACCTGGTCCATGTACTTAGGTTGGTTATTTTCTAAAAACGATTATTCGTGAACTTATACTTATATTAACTAAGGAATGCAAGTTTTCAAGCCGTGGCTATAAAGTTCATGAATCGATTCGAGTGAATCAAATCGTTTTTGCTTCGATTGTATCTTGTATACTTCTATAAGATCTAAGCAATTGAACAACTCTCTAACTAGTTCATTTGAGTCACTTGAACTAGTTATGGTGAATAAGAATATGGTTGATATGAAAGTTCTCATATGGCTAACCATTTGGTTAACTACTGTTGAACCAACAAATGTACATGTTTGGGGTACGGTTACGCAAACCTAAAACCTGCATCTCATTTGTGTGTAACAAGATAAGTTTTCTATCTAACGGTTGAAAGATATTATCTTGAATCTAATCAGGTTTTCATATAACGGTGAATATTGAATGCTTTATTACTAAGCTAAAATTGTTTGCAAACCCTGATTTGAAAGACTATATAAGGGAGAACTCTAGAAACTGGGAAACCTAATCCCCACACCTCCTGTGTGATACTAGTTATATAAGCTAGAGTCGATTCTCCTTTAACCTTAGGTTTCTACCGAGACCCTATAGGTTAACGACTTGAAGACTTCATTGGGATTGTGAAGCCAGACCGATACTACTTTCTTGTAGTTGTGTGATATGATCTTGTTGTTTCTATCGTATTGAGTACAATCATAACGATTGGCTTGAGATTGATATCTCCGATAGGCAAGATATTAAAGTAATCACAAACATCCTCGTCTCATCGTTTGTGATTCGACAATATCTTCTTTCGCCGCGACGATTAATATTATTATGAGGTGGTTGATAATACTAGGTTGTTCTTCAGGAATTTAAGTCCGGGTTATCAATTGGTTCATGTTCACCTACATTTATCAAAAGACGGAACAAAACTCGTATGTATTTCTATGGGAGACAGATTTATCTATTACCGTAGACTTTTCTGTGTAATACAAATTTGTTTATTAAAGCCTAAGACTTTGGATCGTAGCAACTCTTAGTTGTGGGTGAGATCAGCTAAGGGAATCAATTGCGTAGTATCCTACTGGGATCACAGACGTAGGAGCATAACTGTACCTTGGATCAGTGTGAGATTGATTGGGGTTCAACTACAGTCCATACCGAAGTTAGTTTGTAGTAGGCTAGTGTCTGTAGCGGCTTAATACAGTGTGTGTTCAATCTGGACTAGGTCCCGGGGTTTTTCTGCATTTGCGGTTTCCTCATTAACAAAACTTATGGTGTTTGTGTTATTTCTTTTCCGCATTATATTGTTTATCTTTATAATTGAAATATCACAGGTTGTGCGTTTGAATCAATCAATTGGGAAATCCTACCTTTGGTTATTGATTGATACTTGAACATTGGTCTTGGTACCGTTCAAGTGATTTCTCTTGTATTCAATTAGACTCGCAAATTTCCATTTGCTTGAGTAAGAATTGAATCGAGAAAGAGAGATATAACTCTTTGATATTGTTAGAGCATTGCTCGATCGAACTCGCATGCGTTGCTATCTCAAGCATGTTTTTCAATGTTTGTGATCAAAACTATAAGTCTTGATTTCTAGTCTATAATAGCTAAGTCTCGGACTAGGATAGAAAGTGTAGTTGAGCCCAAGGACTTCTCAAGGAACCGGTGGAACTTCTCGACAAAACGATATGTGAAGACTTGAACTTATTTGTCACTCAAAAGTCTATCTATTCTATCTCATACTTCTTGAGACAAAAAGTCGTATGCTATATATATAGACATAAATTATACACATTTGGTATTTCGAGCCGAGTATACCTCGCCTATCTATATCTCGAAATGTGTTGGTAAGCTTTTCGCTTCGACCAAGTTTATCTTCACCTAGTGACGAAAGTCATGATATGTTTCAATCACTTTGAAAATTGCTTTGACGAGAAATGGTGTAACAACTACATAACGTCCTCTAAGAGTGTTTGAATGATTGAAATGAGAGTTTAGATTACATAACCAATAATGGACATAAGCATTATTGTGGAAACACAGTTATGTATAAGTCCTATTCCTTGAACCAAAGTTTTCGAACTTTGTTGATCAAGAGAACCGGAAGAATGGCAAGTGCCAAGTCCGCGAACTCAGTCCGTGAACTGCCGAAGTTCTCAAACCAGAGAATTTATGCTGGAGTTGACAAAATACTTGCGTGAGCTAAGTCCGCGAACCCAGTCCGCGAACCGGCGAAGTTCTCATCCCGAGAATTTCTGCTGGAGTTTGTAAACTTTGTCCGGTGTCTTAAGTCCGCGAACCTAGTCTGCGAACTTGAGAAGGTTATATATCTGAAGATGATTTCTAAACTTAAACTTTAAAAAGACTAAGGAATGCAGTTTGCAAACCGTGGCTATAAAAGTTCATGAACCGATTCAAGTGAATCAAATCATCTTTGCTTCAATTGTGTCTTGTGTAGTTATATAAGATTTCCTTGCAATTGAACAACTCTCTAACTAGTTCATTTGAGTCATTTGAACTAGTTATGGTGAAGAAGAATATGGTTGATATGAAATGCTCATACGGCTAACCTTTTGGTTAACTATTTTTGAACCAACAATGTACACGTTTGGGTACGGTTAACAAACCTAGAAGCGTACAGTTCATTTGTATATAACAAGCTAAGTTTTCGATCTAACGGTTGAGAAATATTAGCTTGAATCTAAATCAGGTTTTCATCTAACGGTGAATATTGATTGCTTTGTTACCAAGGCAAAACCCTGATTTGAAAGACTATATAAAGGAGACATCTAGTATTGTGCAAAACTAATCCCCATACCTTACGTGTGATACTAGTTTGCGTACTAGAGTCGGTTCTCCTTTAACCTTTGGTTTTCTTCTTCTAAAACCAGGTTAACGACTTAAAGACTTCATTGGGATTGTGAAGCCAGACTGATACTACTTTTATCGTAGTTGTGTGATTTGATCTTGCATCTTTTATCGTACGAGTACAATCAGATTGATTGGCTTGAGATTTGATATATCCGATAGGCAAGATATAAAAAGTAATCACAAACATCTTTGTCTCATTGTTTGTGATTCCACAACATCTTGTTTCGCTACCATACGATTAATATTGTTGTGAGGTGATTGATTAATCTAGGCTGTTCTTCGGGAATATAAGACCGAATTATCAATTGGTTCCCGTTCACATTGATTATTATCAAAAGACGGAACAAAAACTTTAGGGTTTTTCTGTGGGAGACAGATTGATCCTTTGATAGACTTGTTTGTGTGAGACTGATTTTTTTATTGTCAAAGCCTGCGATTTTGGGTCGTAGCAACTCTTAGTTGTGGGTGAGATCAGCTAAGGGAATCAAGTTAGAAGTATCCTGCTGGGATCAGAGGCGTAGGGAGTACAATTGTACCTTGGATTAGTGGGAGACTGATTGGGGTTCAACTACAGTCCAGTCCGAAGTTAGCTTGGAGTAGGCTAGTGTCTGTAGCGGCTTAATACAATGTGTGTTCAATCTGGACTAGGTCCCGGGATTTTTCTTCATTTGCGGTTTCCTCGTTAACAAAATTTCGGTGTCTGTGTTATTTTAATTTCTGCATTATATTGTTTTATCTTTATAATTGAAATAATACAGGTTGTGTGTTAGATCAATCAATTGGAGAATCCGACCTAACGGTTGTTGATTGATGTTAATTAACACTTGGATATTGGTGTTTGGTAACATCCAAGTTATTCCTTGTATTTGATTAGTACTCGCAGTTTCTGTTTGAGGAAATCAAGTTATTCCTTGTCGATTCTCTTAAAAGTATATTCGAGTTTGTCCATAAAGATTGCTAAGCGAAATATTGGGTGGTGTTGTTAGACCCCCGCTTTTTCACTTGGTATCAGAGCAGGCAAACACGTTAAAGACCTTACAAGTATGTGTTTGTAACGATCTGACTCTATGGACAGAGGTGCTATCTCTATTAACATACCACCAGTCTTCGATGGCTCTAATTACTTATGGTGGAAAATTGTTATGCGAGCTTTTCTTCAAGCGCGTGATTTTCAATCATGGGTATGTGTTGTTAAGGGCTATGATCCTCCGGTAAATACAGAAGGAGATGTATCTCTACCTAAGTATACTGGTAGTTACAGTCCTGAAGAATCTCTTGCTGCAATGCAAAACTATGACCGATTGAATGCTATCAGACAAGCCATTATCCTAGATCTTCAACACTATGTGTCTACCTGCACTAAGTCTAAAGATGCCTGGGATATCTTAGAGACTGTATTTGAAGACAATAAATACGTCACTAGGAAGCATGCCATCCATGGAGGAAATAACCTCACCACCCTCTCCAAAAATGCTTCTTATGAAAAGGTAAAAATTCTTGATCAAATTTCTACTCAAACCATTGCCTTCAATGCCGTTTCCAACACAAGTGAAACCTCTAACTTGTCTTGGGCTGATGAATGTTGCTCAAATGGTGAATGGTTCGATAAACCATTATTAACATAAAGGATCAATCAATTTGTAAAAAGGAGCATTAGATGTGATAAACATCCACTGTCAGTTTTTACTGCTAATGGTTCTAAGAGAGAAAAATCCTCATGTGTCAACGTTCTGAATACGTCTGAAGGATGTGATGAACCCTCAGCTCATGCAACAGAAACATCCTCATACTCAAGTTCCGATCCAGAATTTGAGTCTAACACAAAGATTTTTGAATTCTTGAATAGAGAGGTTCTTCAAGAAAAAACTCAATTAAAAACTTCATTGAAGAAACTAGAATCATTAATCCAGGTGAAAACTCTTGAGATAGACTGTCTGAACTCACCAGAACCATTACTCTAAAGGAAAAAGAGATTAACACTATTAAGGATGATCTATAAAGATTATCTGGAAGCTCTGACAAAATTTCAGCAATGTTATTTGGTCAGAAGTCCTTTGGAAACACAAATGGTATAGGATTTAAAGGCAAAACTGCTGGCCTTGTCAACCATGTTGTCTCTATTAATCATGGAATAAAGGGTGATGGTTGTGATAAACAGAAGGCATCTCAACAAGACAAAGGATCTTTGATTTGTTCGTTTTGTGGAAATGAAAATCATGATCAAAGCACGTGTTGGAGATTCAAGAGGAAAAACAAAAGAATTTCCAGACTGCAAAGGAACATGCAAAAGATGAATCTGGATAGTCAACATGGGTATCAGAAAACCAATGCTCCCAGAATCAGAAGAGGTAGGAAATATGTTTATACAACAAACCTTGTCAAACCACTATGTGGCAAACAAGGGGAGCGGTTGGCTCACAACGTCTCTATCTAACACTATAGACGTTCGCATCCTCATCTTTAACTTGAGAAAATGGGGTTTCACGTCTTTGTGGCACAAGTACTGTATTTATTGTTGTTAAGAAAGTCTTCCTATAACACTATAAATAATGGATCTTTAAACCACAGAAGACTTGTTCTTCTAGGGTTTTAGTCGTTCACGAGCTGTGTATTTGTTATAGTCTTTTCATTCCGTAAGAAGATACAGGGTCATGGCGCCAGTGACTAGAGGCACAACAAGTATGGATTCAGTTGAAGCAGCTAACATATATCGGTGTAAAGGAATTTCTACCACAAGGATGAAGAAAGTGAATGCTTCAAATAATGGTAATGGTTCTTCCTCAACCTGGTTCTTTTCCTTTTTTCAAAGAGATGATAACTTCAGAAGCCTGGTAAAAGATTTTATCAGCAAAACAAACGAGTTAAAATCTCGAATCACTTCATCCTTGGAAGAGTTAAGTTACTATGAACGAATGTTATCTCTTACAACAAACTCCATACGAGAACTACAAAGAGAACTTAGTGAATTAACAAGTATTTCTGGAGAGTTGAAGGAACTGAACGATCCTGTTATTAATGGGTTCTTCAACGGTGAAAAGGAATTCTCTGAAGAGGCTTTGATGAAACTAATTGTTGCCTAGTATGTCTTCTTTTTGGTTTGGTTGGAAGAATAACTAGTGCTTGAATAGCAATGATTGTGACTACACATAGCTATTATTTTTCATCTTCTTGTGTTATTTTTTAGGTTTATTGGTATAAAATTCTAAAAATATTTGGAGGATGATGTTTTTGCAGTATTAATCTTTATGATTTTTTATATTGCAACTTGTTATGGGATATGTATGTTTGCGTCCGTGAACTTGAAGGTCCCATACTTTGTCAAAAGTAAAGTCGTTCGTGTTCGGTATTCACGTACTGGTAAAAGGATGAATGGACTTTTGACAAATACAAAAGTTAAGCCTATATTGTCAATTATGTTGATGGAAGATAGGTTAAAATCTTTTGTTTTCAAGGATTATGTCTATTATTATTGTTATGCAAATAATGATTGAAGATAAAATGAATCCTTGTGTATTTCGCAATATTGATCGTCCCTGATCCATATTCATATGTATTATTGTGAGGCTCTGTAATGTGTCTTATGTTTAGCACGATACAACTAAGTTGATTATTTTTGATTAGCTTTGTTGGTTGTTCCGTAAGGTACTTTATGTTGAGCATTTTGAACTAAATTAATTATCTTGTTTGGTTATTTAGTTATTGCTCTGTAAGTTTTCTTATGTCGAGCAAAACAATTGACAATTAAATTGATTACTTTCGTAATTAGTTTGGTTGTGTATTCCAATTAGATTAATTATGGGTTCTCTTGTATTAATCTAGTTGAGTATTTTTGTGTCTACATGAGTTTTCTTATGTTGAGCACAAACAATTGAATTGATCACTTTTTGTGTTTAATTTAATTGCATATACCGATTAAATTAATCACGGGTTTTACTTGTGATTAATTTGATTGAGTTTTTGGATATAAAAAAACATTCTTATAGTTTTTGGTGTCCAATAAAATCCTTCCTTTCTTTTGAAATTAAGGTCGCTCTTGTTGTTCTTCGGGAATGACATCAAATGGTGGAGAGTTCTTTTGAACTTGTGCTTAATGGTCATATCTTGAGGGGTGTGCGACTGTGGAATTTTAGAGGGGTTATCTTGTATCTTTAAACTCCTTGATGAATGCTATTAGATTCATCTATATGATTGCATCTAAATAAGATGATGTGTGTTCTTTCGTTTTAGTCATGAAATGTCTCTTACGGAAATTTCATTATAATCTCGTTCTTGTACCTTTGCCAATTTTATTGAAAAAAACGGGGAGAAATATGTAGTTCACACTACAAATACATATGGCCTTCGGGTCATTATGTAAGGGGGAGTGGTTTCCATGTGATACGGAGTATTGACTAAGGGGGAGTGATACATATCACCATAGTATTATTGTTGAAGTTGTGATACAATTGAACTTTGACGTTATGTAATAATACTATGACACTGTATAACAATGATCGAGAACGATGCTTTCTCATTGTTATAACTACGGATCTTCAACATCGGTGATGCTAAGCTTACAACCTTTGGGATCATTGGAGTACTTGGAAGTGACGAAGATTTCAAGGAATGTTGAAGATCAGACATGTGGAATAGGAGCTACTTAAGTTTCTTTATCTTTTTTTGTATTCCATATGTATTGAGAGTTTTGTCACTAAAATTGACAAAGGGGGAGATTGTTAGAGCATTTATCGGGTGAACTCGCATGCGTTGCTATCTCAAGCATGTTTGTCAATGTTAGTGATCAAAACTATAAGTCTTGATTTCTAGTTTATTATAGCTAAGTCTCAGACTAGGATAGAAAGTGTAGTTGAGCTCAAGGACTTCATGGCGATTCATCATACAAGTAGAAGAACTACTCAAGGAACCGGTGGAACTTCTCGACAAAAAGGTATGTGAAGACTTGAACTTATATGTCACTCAAAAGTCTATCTACTCTATCTCCTACTTCTTGAGACAAAAATTCGTATGCTATATATATAGACTTAGATTATACACATTTGGTATTTCGAGCCGAGTATACCTCGCCTATCTATATCTCGAAATATGTGTTGGTAAACTTTTTGCTTCGACCAAGTTTATCTTTACCTAGTGACGAAAGTCATGATATGTTTCAATCACTTTGAAAATTGCTTTGGCGAGAAATGGTGTAACAACTATATAACATCCTCTAAGAATGTTTCAATGATTGAAATGAGAATTTACATTACATAATCAATGATGGACATAAGCATTGTTGTGGAAACACAGTTATGTATAAGTTTTATTCCTTGAACCAAAGTTTTCGAACTTTGTTGATCAAGAGAACCGGAAGAATGGCAAGTGCCAAGTCCGCGAACTCAGTCCGTGAACTGCCGAAGTTCTCAAACCCTAGAATTTTTGCTGGAGTTGTCAAACTACTTGCATGAGCTAAGTCCTCGAACCCA
The DNA here is from genome assembly GCF_003573695.1 of Papaver somniferum. Lineage (NCBI taxonomy): Eukaryota > Viridiplantae > Streptophyta > Magnoliopsida > Ranunculales > Papaveraceae > Papaver > Papaver somniferum. The sequence continues at coordinate 131,210,526 of NC_039358.1, read as the reverse complement.
GTCCGCGAACCAGCGAAGTTCTCATCCCGAGAATTTCTGCTGGAGTTTGTAAACTCTGTCCGGTGTCTTAAGTCCGCAAACCTAGTCTGCGAACTTGAGAAGGTTATATATCTGAAGATGATTTCTGAACTTAAACTTTAATAAGACTAAGGAATGTAGTTTGCAAACCGTGGCTATAAAAGTTCATGAACCGATTCAAGTGAATCAAATCATCTTTGCTTCAATTGTGTCCTACGTAGTCACATAAGATTTCCTTGCAATTGAACAACTCTCTAACTAGTTCATTTGAGTCTTTTGAACTAGTTATGGTGAAGAAGAACATGGTTGATATGAAATTCTCATATGGCTAACCTTTTGGTTAACTATTGTTGAACCAACAATGTACACGTTTGGGTACGGTTAACATACCTAGAAGTGTGCAGTTCATTTGTGTATAACAAGCTAAGTTTTCGATCTAACGGTTGAGAAATATTAACTTGAATCTAAATCAGGTTTTCATCTAACAGTGAATATTGATTGCTTTGTTACCAAGGCGAAACCCTGATTTGAAATACTATATAAAGGAGACATCTAGTATTGTGTAAAACTAATCCCCACGCCTTACTGTGATACTAGTTTGCGTACTAGAGTCGGTTCTCCTTTAACCTTTGGTTTTCTTCTTCTAAAACCAGGTTAACGACTTAAATATTTCATTGGGATTGTGAAGCCAGACCGATACTACTTTTATCTTAGTTGTGTGATCTGATCTTGCATCTTCTATCATACGAGTACAATCATATTTATTGGCTTGAGATTTGATATCTCCGATAGGCAAGATATAAAAAGTGATCACAAACATATTCGTCTCATTATTTTTGATTCCACAACATCTTGTTTCGCTACCATACAATTAAGATTGTTGTGAGGTGATTGATTAATCTAGGTTGTTCTTCGTGAATATAAGACCGGATTATCAATTGGTTCCTTCTCACCTTGATTATTATCAAAAGACGGAACAAAAACTTTAGGGTTTTTCTGTGGGAGACAGATTGATCCTTTGATAGACTTGTCTGTGTGAGACAGATTTGTTTATTGTCAAAGCCTGCGATTTTTGGTCGTAGCAACTCTTAGTTGTGGGTGAGATCAGCTAAGGGAATCAAGTGCGCAGTATCCTGCTGGGATCAGAGGCGTAAGGAGTACAACTGTACCTTGTGGGAGACTGACTGGGGTTCAACTACAGTCTAGTCTGAAGTTAGCTTGGAGTAGGCTAGTGTCTGTTGCGGCTTAATACAGTGTGTGTTCAATCTGGACTAGGTCCCGGGGTTTTTCCTGCATTTGCGGTTTCCTCGTTAACAAAATTTCTAGTGTCTTTGTTATTTCAATTTCCGCATTATATTGTTTTATCTTTATAATTGAAATAATACAGGTTGTACGTTAGATCAATCAATTGGAGAATCCTACCTAACGGTTGTTGATTGATATTGATTGACACTTGGATATTGGTCTTTGGTACCATCCAAGTTATTCCTTGTATTTGATTAGTACTCGCAGTTTCTGTTTGAGGAAATCAAATCAAAAGAGAGATATAAACTCGTTGATATACTTTTAATTGATTAAGTCTTGTTGATTCTCTTAAAAATATATTCGAGTTTGTCTATACAGATTGCTAAGCGAAATATTGGGTGGTGGTGTTAGACCCCCTCTTTTTCAGATATACTTTGTTAAGATTGTGTCTAGTTGATTCTCTTGAAAGTATATTGGAGTTAGTCCATACAGATTGCTAATCTAAATTGTAGCGCTCCCAAAGCTAGCAGCTGACTAACCCAAGAGATTAACTAAATAAAGAGGTACTAAGGATCTAAATCATATACTTAAACATTCAATTAAGAAATCTGCTATAAAACTTAACCCAAAAACTATCCCCTCTCTGAAATATATATACAAGAACTACTTTCAAGTGATACATATACAATAATCATTTGGTTTACAAATAGAATACACAACATAATAAACATAGCAGAAGTTAACTAATTAACGGAGTCAAATCCTTGAAGCTTTCGCTGTGCAACTCTGATCTGTCTCTGAAACTGAAAGTGGGAAAGGGTGAGCACATCATCCCTAAAAGGGGTGCCCAGCAGGAATAACATTTAACTTTAAAGAAATCATGAGCAAGATTTGGAAAACAATACATGTTTTCCCAAACATCAACAAGTGACCAAGTCACTTGAAATAAACATACTTGTATATGGATAAACTTCTTCTTCAAATAAAATATACTAGTGATGCCGGTCTTTTCCACACCTACATAGCTATATTGATGCCGGTTTGTTCCACACCTAATAAGCATAAAAGCTGAAAGTAAATAGATATAAATACGAAGGAGCGTATCCTATATACCACAGGTGGAAATGCTTATTTCCCAAAACAATTCATAATGACCAACATTACAAGTCCTTAAGTTAGATATTTCTCAGGCATATGACTCTGTCAGTTGGAAATACTTATATCCCAAGAAGAGGTGGGAATGTTGGGCTTAAGTTGGATATTTCTCAGGCATATGACTCTGTCAGTTGGGAATTTCTTATAAAAGTTTTAAGGAAATATGGTTTTTCTTCCTCATGGTGTGACTGGTTAATGGCATTATTTCAGTCTGCAATAATTTCAGTCATGGTGAAGGAGGACCATGTGGTTTTTTCTCAGTTGGGAGAGGTTTGAGGCAAGGAGATCCATTATCTCCCATTCTTTTTGTGCTGATGGAGGATGTGCTGAGTAGAAATGTATCAAAATTAGTTGGAATGGGTAGAATACTTCCTATGGTAATAAGAAAAGGTGTTCATCCAACTCACCTTTTCTTTGCAGATGATCTATTTATCTTTTGAAATGGTGCTAAGAAGATCTTAAAAAATTTATTATCTTTGCTAGACGATTACCAGCTCAGTTCAGGGCAAGTCATAAACAAAAGCAAGAGCAAGTGTTTTGCGGATGGAGTTACAACTGCAAGAAAACAACAAATAAGTGAAGTGGTAAATATGGAGTTATCTCATTTTCCAGATAAATATTTGAGTGTTTTCTTAGCTCCAGGAAGAGTAACTTCTTCAATGGTGTGGCCTATAGTGGAACAACTTCAAAGAAAGCTTGCAGCTTGGAAAGGTAAATTGCTTTCATTTCAAGATAGAGTTATTCTTGTCAAGTCAGTGTTGTGTAGCATTCCTATTTATTCAATGGCTGTGTATAAATGGCCTTCTTCTATTATAAAGATTTGTGAGAAGATCATTAAGAACTTTCTATGGTCTGGTGATGGTGAAAAAGGAAGTTCAAAATTATCTCATGGAAGAGAGTGTGCACTCCTTTTAAAGAAGGGGGTTTAGGAATACACAGACTTGAAGTGATAAACAAACTGTTGTTGATGAAAATGTTGTGGAAAATTCTTAATACTAAAGAGGAGTGGGCTCAGTTCTTTAATGCAAAATTTAAGGATAAATATGGACTTTGGATTACTTCACGGAAACAATCATCTATTTGGAAAGGGATAAAATGGGCTTGGAATTATTTAAAAGAGGATGCAAGGTGGACTGTAGGTAATGGAGCCAATATATCAGTTTGGTTTGATACATGGGTTGGAGATTCACCATTGGTAAATCAGATTGGTTTCTCTGATTTGGTTCAAAATAATATGAATATGAGGGTAGCAAGTTTGTTAAATGGGAGACATTGGTGCATTCCTCCTGAGTTACAAGAATTACTACCCATATCTTGCTTGCCTGAAATTGGAAATGGTGATGATCAGATAATATGGACTGGGCACAAAAGTGGTAATTTTGTTACTTCAGCTGCAGTAGAGAGAGTTAGAAACAAAGAACCAAAACTGGTATGGCCTGACTACATATGGAAATCTTTCTTACACCCTAGTATAGCTAGTAATATTTGGAAGCTATAGCAAGGTGTCTATATGGATGATGAGAAAATGATGAAAATAGGCTATGACATGGTATCTAGATGTTGTATATATCATGAACAATGTGATAATATGTTTCATACACTTTGGAAGTGCAAATTCAGTCTGGAGATTTTGTCTTGGCTTGGATCTATTTTTGGTTTTAAAAATCCAAAATCTTTTGAAGACATCAGTGTAGCTGCAAAAAATAAGTGCCCAATCATCAAAGAGATTTGGATGACTACTTCCTGTACTACAATGAAAGATCTGTGGTTTCAAAGAAACAAACAGCTGTTTGAGGAAGTTCAGCCAAATTGCAATGCATTCAAATGTAGGATTTTCAATGGAACCAAGAATTGAAGCAGTACAAGAAGGAAGCTACAGAATGAAAGGCAATCAATGGAACCAAGAATTGATTTTCAAGTTTTGTCATTCTTCAAAATTGGTAATAGAAAGATTAAATACAACTGCATCAAAGAAATCTACTGGCAAGCTCCTGAAACAGATTTTACTCTGTATTGTTGTGCTGGTGTATCATTTGGAGATCCAGGTAAAGCTGGTGTTGGGATTATTGCTAGAGATTGCAGAAGTCAGGTAATTGGTACTCTTACAGGGGGTCTTGGTATAACTCCTTCTTCCATTGCAGATGCATTTGCTATATTATGTTCTATTGAATGGGATGCTTTTAATGGAAGTACCAAGGTAATTATACAATCAAGTTCAAATACTACTATTGAAATGTTTAAAAGTGGTGATATACCTTGGTACATCAGAGTAAGATGGTTAAAAGTGATTGATAAGTTTGAGAAAATGGAATTATTACACTGCATAAAGGAAGTTAAATTTTCAGCAATCACATTAGCAACCAATGGGGTAGGCTTGAAAGCAGGAGAAAGAAATATTCACATTGGAAGACCCCCTTCTCTTAAGAGGATTGAGCTGCCAAGAGTGGCTTATTATTACTTATGTTGAATTCTACTTAAATTCTTAAGTCTGTATTGATTTAGTTTCTACTTTTTAGTTTGTATAACTTTGGGCTTAATTTTAGCCTTGTTATTTTTCAATAAAAATGTGATTTAGAAAAAAATAAAAAAAAACATTACAAGTCCTTTCCAATTCATGAAAAGATTCAAAGAATCAACAGAACAATCATAACACAAACTAAACAATGTAAGAAATGCACAAATAGACAATGCATGAGTTTGTTAAACATAAACTTTTGTAAAAGAAACAACAATGGTTTCAAAAGAGTTAAAAGTATTCCCCCCTATTTTAATGACAAGCCACGCCTACCTCGAGATCCACGATCTACTGGTTCATCCTTTGAATCGATCGTTGTTAAATAGACTAACTGTTAATCACACAAGCACTCTAAGAATTTATCCAAAAGGATCATACAAGGCTCATACAATTCTATCTAATAGTTTTAAGCCTATTTATGACTTTACACCTTTTTATTATCTATCTTCATCATATCTAAGGTTTACTAATTCAGTTAGGTTGATTCTAAAGTCCAATAGCTAAGTCTTATGGGTACCTATAACTTTGTAGAAGGAACCAAAGGTTATCCAGACCATAAAGGTCCAATACATCAAAATTAGGGGTGAGCATAAAAATCGGAACCGCGGATTTCACCCGTATCCGTCAGCAAAATTGCGGATTTCACCCAAACCGCAAGACGTATGGACCGGACACGGGTGAGATTCTCAAATCCGCATATTTTAGCGGGTTGGGTGCGGTTGGATATTGACAACCGCGGATTCACCCGCACCGTGGACAGTCAGGGAATTTAATAGAATTATTGAGGATAATATGGGAAGTAAGAGGTTTTATATATAAACATCCCTATCTTCTAAAACCTAAGTCACGCTCATTGCTATTGTTTTCTCTTTTCTCTCTAGTCTCTTCAATCTCGTAATTCAGGTCGAAGGAAGATTTCGTATACCAAAGACAAGAACTTGTTTGTTCCTATACATTCATCACAATCAAAAACTATATCAGATTTGTTCCCAAATTATGGAAAGACAGAAGAAAACTAGTTAACTGAAAGTGAAAGGGGTTTTTTTTTTCTTGGTGTCCTTGATTTGAGATTGAAGGTATGATTTCTACCTTAACTACTCTTATTTCAGCTGATTGATTTGAGTATGATGGTTTATTGAACAATACTTCTGTTTCCATCTAATTTTGTATCTATAAAACCTAGGGTTCATTAGAAATTGATTTGTAGCTTTGAATCACGGCAGGATTGGAACTTGAAATAAAGATGGAGGTGCTGATTTATTTGCTTGTGGAATCTCTTCCACAAATGTTATGTGTGATTTCAGTGTTATGCTTTGTTACTTTGATATAAGTGGTAACCATACTAGAACTGCTCCATGGAAGATCAGCATGCCTCCATCTGTACCATCATACTTGTTGTAGCTCGGGGGTAAGCTTGAGCTTGATTCTCTTCGTGAACTGCTCCTTATGATTCATTGGTTGAAATCTCAATTATTTGCTATAGTCTAATTTATTTGCTAGTCTCTTCCAGAACTAGCATATCACTGGCATGTGCAAACCACTTGGGGTGTTGAGATCGTGTATATGTGTTTATTAAGTAAAGGTCTGTCATAGTTGTTTTCTTTTCATTAACAAGATAAGCAGTGGGAGTTAGGCAATGATGCTGTCGTAAACAGCGTCTGAATAGTATACTTTGCCGTGAATTTGTTAGGTAATGCGTTGTATAGTGTACAGTTCTTATTTTGCAACTGTTTACTGACTACTCTATAACTCCTCATTTTACAGAGGTGGCAGAAATCTTGAAGGATATTCCAGACATATCTATTATGGATTGAATGAACTAGTACTCAAATCCAAGGACTCTTTTTTGACAGCAGAAGTTCCATTGGCTTGGCACCAGACTTGTTGCATTTGATAGTTTACCTTCGGTTGTTGAATTAGTACATATTCTTTTCCCTAAAAAAGAACACAATACTCTTTTGTGTTAACTTCTTTTGTATCAAAATTCTAGTTCCTAAACTTAGTATTTTTTGTTTGTTTTACTTTTTGGTTTACATTTTTATTTTCCCTGACTAAATCCGCGGTTAATCCGCATCCGGTCCGTATTATCAGTTGATCAGCGGATGTGAAATCCGCGGGTGATTGGGCCGGACATGGTTTGATTTTCATATCCGCAACTTTGACGGTTTGGACGCGCGGGCAATCCCTAATTCGCAACCGTCCGTCCGTTGCTCACCCCTAATCAAAATAGGAACACTAAACCTAAAACCAATTCCACTAAAACAAAGCCCATTACACAAGACCTGGTACACTAGTGTCAACTAACGGTCTCTAACAGTCAACATGGTCAATTAATGGTCAATGTCTAAGTCCAGGTCAAAGTTTGATAAAGTCAATAGTCAATGGGTCAAGGTCAGGTCAACTGGTTAACTTAATCAAAGGATTCAACTCAGTCAATTAGACTGATTCAGGTGAGTCAGGTGAGTCGACTCAGTCAGACAACTGAGTCAGACAGAAAGGAAATCTAAGTCGGACTGAATTTGTTCAGTCCTACAACTAACACTTCAGGATTGAGCCAAAGAGCAGACTAAACGTTCTTACATCATTATATTCCTATAATCCTCATTACAAACATATACATTGCAATAAAACTTTATGATTTAACTTCAATTGCAAATTTAGCTTTACCTGCGAATGCAGTTGCAAGCTCTCAATGAGACTACCCATTCTGATTCTACAATTACTAATGCCAACATAACACTTCAACTCCAAACCTCGGATTACAGCTGACAGTTCCGCTTACACCTCCTACCTGCATTACAGTTCAGATATACTCAGCATCTCCCATTCCCTGTGTCAATCAACATACCACCACCTTCACCAGATTGTAGTATCACCACCTACAGGCCTGCAAGGCCACTACTGCATACCAACATACATGATACAATCAGTCTCATATTCTTGTACACTCTATTATCTACGGCTCAACTCAACAAAACCATAAGTTATAGAAGTTCACTACTTCAAACCAACAACTACAAGACTAATTCCCTAACTGAATTAACATCAGCACAACAAACTCCAGTTCTGAAATTTCAACCACACAGACATCGCCACCATCTTTATCCACTCACATTCTCTACAACTCTCTGTTCTTCGAATTCAACATTATCAGCTCTACCAACACAATTTTACACAACACCTATATCTCCAGTTCATACCCATCATAATCCCTTTCCATTGACCACTTCATGTATTCAAACAACAACACAATCATAGTGATTATAAACATCTACACATACCCCTGCACCATACATCACCACCACAGTTAACTCAGCCCAACCACACATTTATCTCATAACCATTTCAATTCATAGAGTTCAACCCCTACATAATTCTAATACATCCATAAACAGATTCATACCATAACAGCTTCATTCATAGTTCAAGGAAATACTAATAAACTCAATATTGAAATTGAACTGATTTTACTAATGAGAGCAATTACCTCAATTAGTGCTGCTCAGGCAACTGGGGTCGAATTCTTCCTTCTTTTGCCTCAATTGAACACTCATCTCAAACTATAAACACTCAACAATCTTCATCACCATCCTTGATTTACAGAGGAACCCTAATTGTGTAATGTTTTAATCAATCTTCAGAACAACACCACAACTTCCATCAGACACCAATTAAGAGTAAACCCATCTTCCAATCACATCTTATTCATCATCAATCACAACTCTAGACAATCTTATGAGAAACCTAGTGTTTATGGTGGTTTTTAGCTTAGGGTTAAAATCGTAAAACCTTGCATCTGATGTGACGACACTATGCAAGGAAACAGAGCCACGTGTGCTAACCTCTCCACTGGCAAATTTGTTGAGCCGCTCAACATATTTACATGAAATTTATCCAGACTGGCGAATCCCAGATGTTCTGTAAATTTCGGCGCCTCGCGCATATTCACTTAATATAAGTTCCTCTGGATGCCTTCTATGCTATGTTCCCCGGCTGAACTCTTAATGTTGATATGGCATGACGATTTGTGTTCACTCGCAGCAGAGTAGCATTAATCTCCAAGTATCAAGAATAAGATCTTTGCATAAGGTATTCAATCAGAAAAGCATGTTGCTCTCTGGAAACGAACTTAAAAGAGCTCTGTGTCGACACATAGAATTCAGTCAACCTGACTAACTTGCAGAAGTTAGGGTTTCGCGCCTCGCGCAATATACCAGACCTTGTTTGTCAAAATTTCCTCCGCAACGCGCTGGAAGTGTGGACACACCCTAGCTTTCCGGCCCCACTTCCCATCGACCAATCAGGTCGCCCTAAATGCGCCACGCGCATTCCGAACAAGGCCGGCCCCATGTTACCTGCCGACCCCCTTTCCATCGACCAATCAGCGCACTAGAAGTGTGGCCTCGCCCTAGCTTGCCGGCCCCACTTCCTATTGACCAATCAGGTCGCCCTAAAGGAGCCACACTCTCACCAGAAGTGTGGTCGCACATTTTGTTTGGTCGGCCCCCTTTTGTGGCCAATCAGGTTACTCCAAATTTTCCACCATACATTAAAGGACAAACGCACCTTGCAGCGCCAACATGCTGCCTTGGCAACATGCCATGCTACTTCGGCAACATTCCAACACGCTACCTCGGCAACATGCCATGCTACCTTGGCAACACGCCATACAACTTCGCAACATGCCAACTTCGTGGCAACCTGCCATAAATAGCCACCCACGACAATTTCTACTCCTGTGGACGTTTCCACACTATGGCTTTGCCATAGTTCCTTTGGCATAGCCATGACGCCATTTTCACAAAAGTAGCGCCATGCCGCAGCTGCACGCCACGTGCGCTAATTAGGGTTTCGACAAACCCTAATTCGAGCAAATTGCTACCAAAGCCAATAATGTTCCCAGAGCAACGGGATTGGCGTGGAAACAAGGCCAATGTTGCCACGCCACATGTGGGTCCGACTCCACGGCACTTTGTCCAGGCCAAATCCTCCCAACGGCGCCAAGACTTGTCCAGGACAAATCCTTCCAACGACGCCAAGACTTGTCCAGGTTAAATCCTCCCAACGGCGCCAAGACTTGTCCACGACAAATCCTTCCACGAAGCCAAACCCTAACTTTGGCTGTGGAGCCAATTTTTAGCTTTGGACATACCGCAACATCACTGGCACACCACTATGTCGCGGCTACTAGCACGCCGCTATGCCGACATGCCATGGCGATGCCACCGGCATGCCATTAGCATGTGTCCATAATCAATGTCCATCCTTCTTCGTGAGATGCAATCTCAGCCATCCAAGTTCACCACCGAACTGATGGACTTGTGGCAACTTTTAGGTGACCAACCGCCTAAACCCAGCGACCATGGCTACATTAGGTGCCACCTGCGCCATCGTGCACCCGACATGCATAAGTCATGCCGCAATTCCACTGCGCCATTTTCAGGAACCAACACAAGGTAGCCACAATCAACGGCTACCCTTATTCACAAGATGCGATCTCGGCCATCGAAATTCGCCAACAAAACGGTAAGCTCGCGACAAGTTTTAGGCGACTAGCCAAGACGAGCCTAGCATTACATGTTATTTACCTGCGACAAGCCTCTCAATTTTAACTTGCCACACATAGCAAAGCGCTACATGTTTTCTACGAAAACACTCGAGACATCAAAATATGTCACAAACTGGGGGATGCTCATCAGGGTATTGGTCTGGCGGTTTACAGCGTGCGAAAAGCAGACTCCAGTGCCATGGCCGAACACGAACTAATGGTCAAATAGACGGTTCAGAATCCTCACGAGTCTTGATATCTTTGAGCTTGTGATTAGCAACATCCATTGCATCTTCAGACAAGATATTCTCTTTGTGAAGATCATTGATGTGAGATTTTATGAGACCGAGGTCAGATGAAACCTTTTTCAACTCATTTTTCAACACATCAAGACTTTTCAAAGTATCAAGGAGCTGCAGTTTTGCTTCCTCAAAATACTTAAGAAAGTCATGGACCACTTCAGCAGAAATCATATCATCCCTCTCAACATTCTCATGAGTATACGCATAGTAACACGAGGCATTGGGATGATTTTCATCTACAAGGGTTCTTTTCTTCCTCCCTTCGGATTCAAAACCAATACCTTTATCAAGAAAGCCTTTAACAAAACCACACGATTGTGAAGAGGACGACATTCTTGAGAAACAAAAATAACCTAGAGTACGCAAACGTGACTCACGGGTTTGGTATTTAAAGGTTTCTTAGGGAAGAAGATTTTTAGGGTTTTCAACTGTTGACTAGTGATGGCAACGCACGTACACATACGAATACAACAAGACCCACAAAGAAAAAACTAACAAAAACCTTTTTCTACAAAAATGGCTCAATAAATTTCATAACAGGAGAAAATCTAGAGCACAAGTGTAGCAGACCATAAATACAAAAAGTCTTGCATCAAAACAGAGAAATGATACTAGACAACACAAATACTTTTTAGGCAATATTTTCTGTAGACACTAGTTTAGCTATAAACGATAAGAGGATAACTCAACTAGACAGAACATCAAATCGCCACAGAATACCTGACTTTTACACATCTTGCTCAACAGGATTTTTATGAGCAAGTTCTCAACTCTTGTGATTAATTGGCACAAGTATGAGCACTGAGCTCATTAAGAGAATTGTGTTTCTGATCAAGTCTCTTTTTCCTTCTAAATTTAGAGAGGGATCCCTTTTAATGTGAGAAATTATCATAAAACTTACTATCATCAAAATATGACACATAGTTTGAGTTCTTACCAGAAGAATTTTGACTTGCGGAGGATGACAACATAGCGACAATTTCTTTGTATCCTTCAACTATCTCCATCAGGTTATTTCTCATATCATTAATTTTTCTTCTTTCTTCTGAAATTTCATGCACGGCAAGGTTAATGTTATTTCCAGAGGAAACGACTTGATCTTCCTTGGACGATTCTTGTTAAGACTCTTATTCTGCTTTATAGCATTTGAGGAACTCATCAAACTGACCTTCTTGGTAACATACACAGGGTAAGTACGAAAACCAACTGGTTTAGACATACGAATGTCAGTTACACCTTTGAGAATTAAGTCTAAGGTGCGTTGAAGTTGAACCAAGGAGGTTTTATTCAACTTAGAGTTTCTCTTTTGTTTAGTAGAGCCTTTTGCATTGCAAAAGAGGCATAATTTCTGATCACAAAAGTGATTAGACAAGGTAGTCTTAACAACCTCGTTAGGAGATTTCTTCCTTCCTTATGATGTGGAACATCCTTGATCAATGGGAAATTCAGACACATTCTTTACACCAGGAAGGGATTCCAATTTTACTTCTGGAGCTGGAACGTTTTCAGGCGTAGCAAAAGTACTTGGTATATTAGACTGCTTAGAGCATCCTTGAATAGAGAGTTTACTCAAGTGATGTTCAATTTCCAAAGCATCCTTTTTGAGGCTAGCCTCAAGAGTCATACGTGAAGAATGTTCTTCATTATTTTATTTGCAGTCTCTTATCAGACCAAGCAGAACATCGACATGATGTTTTAACCGATTAAATCTATCAACTTGGATTCTAGCAATATTTAGAATCAAGACACTCTCTTCAGCTGTTTCCCGTTCATTTGGAGAGATAGACTCTTTTGAAGGGTAATCAGAAATACTCATGTCGGAGCCTGTCTGTCTTGTTGGAACACATGGTTCGTCTATATTCGAGATTGAGGAATCTTTCTCTTTAGTAGAATTAGACAAGACAAAGCATTTATTTCTGGCGACGCGTTTATCAAAGATACCATCGTTCATCCTCAGATCGCTACAAACACAGACTTATAAGGTCTTAAACGTGTTTGCCAGCTCTGATACCAATTGAAAAAGCGGGGGTCTAACAACCACACCCAATATTTCACTTAGCAATCTGTATGGAAAAACTCTAATATACCTTCTAGAGAATCAACTAGACAGTCAGACTCAATCTAGATAAAAAAATATTAAAGAGTTTATATCTCAATCTCTCGATTTGATCTTTACTCAAGCAAATAGAAATCTGCGAGTCTTCATCAAAGAGAGATAACTTGGATGGTACCAAAGACCAATATCCAAGTGTCAATCAATTTAAATCAACAACCAAAAGGTCGGATATTATAATTGATTGAACTAACACACAACCTATATTATTTCAATTATAAAGATAAAACAATATAATGGGAAATTGAAATAACACAGACACCAGAAATTTTGTTAACGAGGAAATCGCAAATGCAGAAAAACCCCGGGACCTAGTCCAGATTGAACACACATTGTATTAAGCCGCTACAGACACTAGCCTACTCCAAATTAACTTCGGTGTGGACTGTAGTTGAACCCCAACCAATCTCACACTGATTCAAGGTACAGTTATGCTCCCACGCCTCTGATCCCAGCAGGATACTGTGCACTTGATTCCTTAGCTGATCTCACCCACAACTTAGAGTTGCTACGACCCAAAGTCGAAGACTTTAATAAACAAATCTGTATCACACAGAAAAGTCTACGATAATAGATAAATCTGTCTCCCACGAATATACCTATGAGTTTTGTTATGTCTTTTGATAAATCAAGGTGAACAGGAACCAATCAATAATACCAGACTTATATTCCCGAAGAACAACTTAGTATTATCAATCAACTCACAATAATCTTAATCGACGCAGCGAAAAAAGATATTGTGGAATCACAAACGATGAGATGAAGATGTTTGTGACTTCTCTTCTATCTTGCCTATCGGAGATATAAGATCTCGAGCCAATTATTACAATCGTACTCGTAACGATAGAAGATGCAAGATCAGATCACACAACTACAAGAAAAGTAGTATTTGTCTGGCTTCACAATCCCAATGAAGTCTTTAAGTCGTTAACCTGGTTTAGAAGAAGAAACCAAAGGTTAAAGGAGAATCGACTCTAGCTTAGCACAACTAGTATCACACAGAATGTGTGGGGATTAGGTTTCCTAGTTGCTAGACTTCTCCCTTGTATACACTTTCAAATCAGGGTTTGCAATCAATTTTATCTTAGTAACAAAGTATTCAATATTCATCGTTAGATGAAAACTTTATTAGATTCAAGCTAATATTTATCAACCGTTAGATCGAAAACTTAGTTTGTCACACACAAATGAAATGTCCAATTTTGGGTTTATGAACCGTAACCAAACATTAACATTTTTTGGTTCAACAAGTCAACCAAATGGTTAGCCATATGATTACTTTCATATCAACCATATTCTTCTTCACCATAACTAGTTCAAATGACTCAAATGAACTAGTTAGAGAGTTTTTCAATTGCTTAGATCTTATGTAACTACACAAGACACAATCGAAGAAAAATCGGTTTGATTCACTCGAATCGGTTCATGAACTTTATAACCACGGTTTGCAAAAGCATTCCTTAGTTTATTTAAATATTATTTCAAGAACAACCGACTTTAGATATAACCTGCTCAAGTTCGCGGACTGGGTTCGCAGACTTAACCTCATCGAAGGAGTTCACAAACTCCAGCAGAAATTCTTGGGTCGAGAACTTACGCCAATTTGCGGACTTGGCTCACGCCACTTCCATTTCTCTTGATCAACAAAGTTCGCAAACTTTGGTTCAACGAATAAGGAATTATACATATATGTGTTTCTACAACAATGATTATATCCTATCAACGGTTATGTGATCTAAACTCTCATTTCAATCATTGAAACATTCTCAGAGGACGGATATAGTCGTTATTCACAGACCATTTTTCGTCAGAGCAATTTTCAAAGTGATTGAAACATAACATGACTTTCGTCTCTAGGTAAAGATGAATTCGGCTAAGGCGAAAGCTTACCAACACATATTTAGAGAAATAGATAGGCGAGATAAATTCGGATCGAAATAGCAAATGTGCATAATGAAAGTCTATATATCTAAACGACTTGTCTCGAGAGTAGGAGATAGAATAGATAGACTTTTGAGTGACAAATAAGTTCAAGTCTCCACATACCTTTAGTCGATGAAGATCCACCAGTTTCTTGAGTAGTCATTCGTCTTGTATGATGATTTCCATGGATTTCTTGAGCTCAGCTACACTTTTTATCCTAGTCCGAGACCTTTAGCTATGTAGGCTAGAAATCAAGACTTATAGTTTTGATCACTAACATTGACAAACATGCTTGAGATAGCAACGCATGCGAGTTCGACCGAGAAATGCTCTAACAGTAGGATAATTAGTGGTGGTAAAAAGTAACGGTGTAAACAATTCATTTCCTTCATCATGGAAGAGTAATGACCGGCGGTTACACGAATTCACTTCCTTCATCATGGAAGCATAACGCCTGGCAGTTACACGTTACTCTTTTTCTTCCACCACTCAATTGTTTCCACTTTTTACGAGACCAGGGTACGTTTCACTATGACTTGTATAAATAGGTCTCACCTATTTTCACCAAAGGACAAGGTTTTTTGGTCGGTAACACACAACATCTAGAAATCACCTGGTAGCTTTCCATTCGGCTTACCAGTTTTACTTTCTGATATAAGTCACAAAACGCCCACACTTCCAGAATCAACTATTCTGGTCTCAACACTTTCTTTGCTTCCCTCCCTAAGACCAACCCTTCTCCTTCACTTTGTGACTGAAGCAAGCCTGGAACGACCATTTCTTGGATTAGGCCAGGATTGTACAGATTGATCTCTCGAAGCAAAAGTACTCATGTGTAGTACATTGTTTAGGGTTTAGATTCGTTTCTCACCCCCACACACGAAATTACTGAAATCAGCAGAAACGGTTTTTATCCTCAAACACTTAGTTCTTCGATTCATCACTGAATCAACTTCAAAACTACAATTAAACGTTAACCCATCAATCTTCTTCCATATGGAACTCAATACACCAATCAATTCCACGAAACTTAATCAAACTTCATCCTTCAGAAACCTTAACTTCGATTCTCATTCCACCTTCGAGTCTGAATCACAATACAAACCACACCATCACTACCAACTAATCCATGTTCTTCTCCACTTCCTACCGATTACAGAATTCCCGATCTGTTCTTCACAAATTTTAGCAGAAGCAGAACAGATAAGAAGGAAGAAGAAAGAAAAGAAATGAATAATTCTTCTCGATTAGGTGTAGATAAGGCCGACCAGGTTGTTAAATGCACCCAAGAATCTGATAAGGGAAAGCCACAACGTGTTTTTGTTGCATCAAAAGCGTTTTTCCGGAAATGATGATTTTACCATGTATAATAATCTGATGATGTCTTCTTCGTCAGGTGTCCGAATGACACGTTTGAGTAGTCCATTCCGCATAACTTTTCGATACTTATTCGATGATACAAGTTTCATAACTATATAGTTGTTAGACTAATCCCTATTAATTAACGTTCGTGTTAAATTAATCGAGTAATTAACGGCTAAGACATCTTTTGACTAGTCTAATAGTGTTGACGAGCTTGAGGGTCCTTACATTCTCCCCACCTTATTCATTTTCGTCCTCGAAAATCAAACCATCCTTCTGGTCTTCAAAAACTCCCCACCTTATAGAATATTCTCGTGTCTTGTCTATGCGCAAACAACATAAAACAAAGCACAAATATATATGGCTCTACAACTAAAATCTAAAAATTTGTAGCTCTAGGTTCACTATGTTGATTTTAAGTTATTTCTATCAAATTGGAAAATCTAAGTTTCTTGCACTAATTTCTATTTTATAAAATACACGTCTCTAATTACAAGGGAGATTCCTAGGAATCTTTCTAATTGAGTTTATAATTATCGGTTTTCTAAAAGATTTAAATCATACTAAACGTCTATGATCGATCACCTCTGAATGCAGTTTCCCTGTCAAGGTTGGACAATCCCAACAATGCATTCCTACGAATAGAGAGAACACAACCTTCACTATTCCCCAGTGCTGGATTAACTAAGTATTAATTTATTAAGATTAATTAGTCTCTAAACTTTTATCATAACTGGTGTAAGTCTGATAAATTTACTTAATAAAAATATATAAATAGTTCACATCATTTTAAGCAAATTAATCATCAAAATTTATTTTATTTTATTTTTATTTACCATTAATTATTTATTCTATCATTATAAGTAATCCAAATTCGATTCACGTCAATTTATAATATATGATATTTTAACTTAAGTGTGATACCATATATATATAATTTTTTTTTCAAATATTATCTATTATAAATTTGTTACCGGCTTAATTATTCAAATACTATCATCAATTGTGTTATTATCCTCATTATTCTTAAGTTGATAGTCCAGTTGGTACACTAAGCCTTAATATTCTAAATATAATTTACATTCACGTAAGGATTGATATACCAGATTTTTATTTATTCATCTCAAATCCGTATAATATATCTTGTTAAAGATTGACGTTGGTATTTTAATATGGTTTAAGTTTGAGTCTGCATAAAAATTATAATATATCTTAATAGTCTTTAGATATTGCTATTAATGTAAAGTCTCCTATTAATATAGGAACTTATTTTCTTTTAATTCTAATATTAGATTAAGCATCAGAATTCTATTATTACTACTTCATATATTTGTTTCATTTTAAAGATTTACCAAGTCATTTGTTGAATTAAAGATAATCTCGGTACAAGTTTACTAACAAGTTGAGTCCTTTTATTTATATATTATGTCCTCGCTTCTTAAGTCTAACGCCTAATAAGTATTATATTAACTATCTAGTTTACACGCAAAACATGTATTTCTAATTTGTAATTAGTTTAATTTACAAAACTTAACCGTAGATAAGTGTTAATAATTTTTCCATAACCATTTAATCATAATTATTATTTCTATATCTTTAATGAAATTTTAGTTAAGCTAAGTTCAATGTGATACTAAATGATAAATGCTAATCATTGCTTTATTATAATTATTATTACTTTGATTATCATCTATAATTATTATTATAATATTTTATTATTAATGTTGATGCTTGAACTATTATTCTAACTATCCTTAAAATATTATTGAATCCTAAAAATATTATTAGCATTTATATGATTATAAACTATTGATTCTACATATAATTCAGGGTATTCAATGAGTTTCTATGTGACTTTCAAGATCTATCAATAATACTAATCTCACTATTTATAATATTAGAATGTTTACGTGTTCATACTTTTTATATTAGTTATTCTCAAACCTTATTAACTAAAGCTATTGGTGTACCCTACAATTTATATACACATACAAATAACCAAACAAATAAATCAATCAATCAAATAAATCTTTTAATTATTGATAGTTTTTAGTGATTAAGATTTATCTCACAACCCAACCCAATTCTAAAATATTTTAGTTCACTAACTGGCATTGGCTAATTTTTATCTTTTCCCATATAAGACCTAATAGTGAGCTCAGATACCAACACTGTAGCGCCCCCAAAGATTGCAGCTGACTAACCCAAGAGATTAACTAAATAAAGAGGCACTAAGGATCTAAATCATATACTTAAACATTCAATTAAGAAATCTGCTACAAAACTTAACCCAAAAACTATCCCCTCTCTAAAATATACATACAAGAACTACTCTCAAGTGATACATATACAATAGTCATTTGGTTTACAAATAGAATACACAACATAATAAACATAGCAGAAGTTAATTAATTAACGGAGTCAACTCCTCGAAGCTTTCGCTGCGCAACTCTGATCTGTGTCTGAAACTGAAAGTGGGAAAGGGTGAGCACATCATCCCTAGAAGGGGTGCCCATCAGGAATAACATTTAACTTTAAAGAAATCATGAGCAAGATTTGGAAAACAATACATGTTTTCCCAAACATCAACAAGTGACCAAGTCACTTGAAATAAACATACATGTATATGGAAAAACTCCTTCTTCAAACAATATATATTAGTGATGCCGGGTTTTTCACACCTACTTAGCTATATTGATGTCGGGTTGTTCCACACCTATTAAGCATAAAAGCTGAAAGTAAATAGATATAAATACGAAGGAGCGTATCCTATATACCACAGTTGGAAATGCTTATTTCCCAAAACAATTCATAATGACCAACATTACAAGTCCTTTTCAATTCATGGAAAGTTTCAAAGAATCAACAGAACAATCATAACACAAACTAAACAATGTAAGAAATGCACAAATAGACAATGCATGATTTTGTTAAACATAAACTTTTGTAAAAGAAACAACAATGGTTTCAAAATAGTTAAAAGTATTCACACCTCTTTTGATGACAAGCCACGCCTAGCTCGAGATCCATGATCCACTAGTTCATCCTTTAAATCGATCGTTATTAAATAAACTAATTGTTAATCATACAAGCACTCTAAGAATTTATCCAAAAGGATCATACAAGGCTCATACAATTCTATCTAATAGTTTTAAGTCCATTTATGACTTTACACCTTTTTATTATCTATCTTCATCATATCTAAGGTTTACTAATTCAGTTAGGTTGATTCTAAAGTTCAATAGCTAAGTCTTATGGGTACCTATAACTTTGTAGAAGGAACCAAAGGTTATACAGACCATAAAGGTCCAATACATCAAAATAGGAACACTAAACCTAAAACCAAGTCCATTGAAACAAAGCCCATTACACAAGGCCTGGTACACTAGTGTCAACTAACGGTCTCTAACAGTCAACATGGTCAATTAACGGTCAACGTCTAAGTCCAGGTCAAAGTCCGATAAATTCAACAGCCAATGGGTCAAGGTCAGGTCAACTGGTTAACTTAATCAAAGGATTCAACTCAGTCAATTAGACTGATTCAGGTGAGTCGACTCAGTCAAACAACTGAGTCAGACAGAAAGGAAATCTAAGTCGGACTGAATCTGTTCAGTCCTACAACTAACACTTTAGGATTGAGCCAAAGAGCAGACTAAAGGTTCTTACATCATTATATTCCTATAATCCTCATTACAAACAAACATATACATTGCAATAAAACTTCATGATTTAACTTCAATTGCAAATTTAGCTTTACCTGCGAATGCAGTTGCAAGCTCTCAATGAGACTACCCATTCTGATTCTACAATTACTAATGCCAACATAACACTTCAACTCCAAACCCCGGATTACAACTGACAGTTCCACTTACACCTCCTACCTGCATTACAGTTCAAATATACTCAGCATCTCCCATTCCCTGTGTCAATCAACATACCACCACCACTTCACAAGATTGTAGAGTATCACCACCTGCAGGACTGTAAGGCCACTACCGCATACCAACATACATGCTACAATCAGTCTCATATTCTTGTACACTCCATTATCTACGGCTCAGCTCAACAAAACCATAGAAGTTCACTACTTCAAACCAACAACTACAAGACTAATTCCCTAACTGAATTAACATCGGCACAACAAACTCCAGTTCTGAAATTACAACCACACAGACATTGCCACCATCTTTATCCACTTACATTCTCTACAACTCTTTGTTCTTCGAATTCAACATTATCATCTCTACGAACACAATTTTAAACAACACCTATATCTCCAGTTCATACCCATCATAATCCCTTTCCATTAACCACTTCATGTATTCAAACAACAACCCAATCATAATGATTATAAACATATACACATACCCTTGCACCATACATCACCACCACAGTTAACTCATCCCAACCACACATCTATCTCATAACCATTTCAATTCATAGAGTTCAACCCCTACATAATTCTAATACATCCATAAACATATTCATACCATAACAACTTCATTCACAGTTCAAGAAAATACTAATAAACCCAATATTGAAATTGAACTGATTTTACTAATGAGAGCAATTACCTCAATCAGTGTTGCTCAGGCAACTGGGGTCGAATTCTTCCTTCCTTTGGCTCAATTGAACACTCATCTCAAACTATAAACATTCAACAATCTTCATCATCATCCTTGATTTACAGAGGAACCTTAATTCTGTAATTTCTTAAACAATCTTCAGAACAACACCACAACATCCATCATACACCAATTAAGAGTAAACCCATCTTCCAATCACATCTTATTCATCATCAATCAAAACTCTAGAAAATCTTATGAGAACCCTAGTTCTTCGATTCATCACCGAATCAACTTAAAAACTACAATTAAACGTTAACCCATTCAATATTCTTCTATATGGAACTCAATACACCAATCAATTCCACGAAACTTAATCAAACTTCATCCTTCAGAAACCCTAACTTTGATTCTCATTCCCCCTTCGAGTCTGAATTAAAATACAGACCACACCATCACTAACAACTAATCCATGATCCTATCCACTTCCTACCGATTACAGAATCCCCGATATGTTCTTCACAAATTTTAGCAGAAGCAGAACAGAGAAGAAGGAAGAAGAAAGAAAAAGAAAGAAAAGAAATGAATAATTCTTCTCGATTAGGTGTAGATAAGGCCGACCAGATTGTTAAATGCACCCAAGAATCTGATAAGGGAAAGCCACAACGTGTTCTTGTTGCATCAAAAGCAATTTTTCCGGAAATGACGATTTTACCCTTTATAATAACTTGATGATATCTTCTTCGTCCGGTGTCCGAATGACACGTTCGAGTAGTCCATTCCGCATAACTTTTCGATACATATTCGATGATACTAGTTTCGTAACTATTTCGTTATTAGATTAATCCCTATTAATTAACGTTCGTGTTAAACTAATCGAGTAATTAACGGCTAAGACATCTCTTGACTAGTCTAATAGCGTTGACGAGCTTGAGGGTCCTTACAGAAATATTGGGTGTGGTTGTTATACCCCCGATTTTTCAAGCCTCACCCAAAAACCTTAACGGTAAGTTTTTGCTATGGAGCATTACCCTTGCCATTTCCTGAATTTTTCTATTCTTCCTTTCTGCAACACCATTTGCTTGTGGAGTAATAGGTGGTGAGTATTGTTGAATAATCCCCAGAGAGTCACATTATTCAAAAACTTTGGTGTCTTTGAATTCATTGCCACCATCGCTCCTAATTTTCTTTAGTTTGCGACCTGTTCATTCTGGATTCTATTAACAATAATCTTGAACTCATTGAGAGTTCCATTCTTGTGAGCAACAAAATCCACCCAAGTGAATCTGGTGTAATCATCCACCATAGCCAAAGCATATTTCTTTCCAGCCACAGTTGATTGTTGAATTGGGACGAAGAGTTCGGGGCATTTGAGTCTCCATCCCAGGATTCCGACACAAATGCATGCAAAGTTCTCTTTGAGGTAAAAATATGATGACCAATAAGTACCAACTACTTGAACAGAACCCATTAACAGTAACATCATGCTAGTCTATTACTCTTGGAACCCATTACTCTGTTCACCCCTTCATGCCTTGCCTCTTAGAGATTTACCCAATGAGAATTTCTCATCAAAGATTTATCTCCCTAATTTCAAAACCAGAGATGTGGGTTTCTTTTAAGAAGTTGGAAGAAGAAAGTATTTCTGTTTTCTTCTACCAAAACCCACAACACCTAACTCTGTCACTGGCCAAAAACAACAAAAAGATTTAAAAAAAGTTTACTACTAATTTACAAGACTTAAAACTAGATTCATAGGGTCAATTACTAGAGCTACAGAAGCCCATCCATCGCCCTGCCACAAATAACTAAAGAACCTCATCAGACTACCAACATTATTGAATAGGAAATATATATGAATTAATTCAAGTGGAGCTTTGGTGAGAATATCTCGAGATGATTTGTGTGGAACTTTCGTTTGTTTACCCTTTGGACAGGAACCACATACACCTTCAACCTTGGCATTGATTTTGGGAACGCCTCTAACAAGTTCTTTGTTAATGATCTTAGTTAGAAGACGACAATTGATGTGACCAAAACGTTCATGCCACAGGTGTGTAGATTCCACCTTAGTCAAATTGCAACAATTATTGATTTGAGTATCAAGAACATATCAGTTATATTTGCCACATGATCCTTGAAAAATCACTTTTCCAGATTTGTCAACAATGTCACATCCATTAACATTGAAGACAACCTTATGGCCTTTGTCACAGATTTGACTAATAGAAAGGAGATTAGCAGTCATAACTTTAACAAATAAGACATCATGTATTTCAGGAACGCCGAGCAATTTGATCGGCCCCTTCATTCTTATGTAGCAGCATCTTCCATCTCCAAATATTACTGGTCCACCATCAAAGTCGCTTATGTTGATAAACCACGAGAGGTCTCCAGTCATGTGCCTGCTACATCCACTGTCAAGGAACCATTGAAAAGGTAATGTTGACTTTAGAGCAAAATCTCCCATGCTAGTGTTACTCAAAAAGTTAGGCTTTCGTGTTGATTGTCTTTTGAGAGAAGCCACAAGTTGTATAGCTTTCTTATGAAGTTTTGTCGCAACTTTAATCTTTTCTTAAAAGGTAAACAAGCATGTTGAAAGTGATTATAAGAACCACAAAACAAGAAAGTGCCAACATCATTAATCTTGTTCGAAGAATTCTGAGCACCAACAGGTTTTACAAAGCCCAGGCCTCGTTTATCGTCTGTCTTACGATAATTCTTTATCGAATAATTAGAGTAGTTAATTGAACCCATTGAAGATAATTTTACTGATTTCAAATCCTTGAGTTTTGCAATTTCTGAAATAAGATCAGAGTTGATCTGAATTTGTTCATCTAACTTCTTATGGAGATAGGCTACCTCTTCATAGCATTCTTGAACTTCGGATTTTTTGATTCGATCTTCGAAATCAAGATCCTCAATTATTCTTATCAAGAGATGTTTCTTGAGACAAAGAAAACTAATGAGGTTTTAACCTTAGCAATGGTTGCAAGAACATGCAAGTTGAGTTTATCCTTTTTTGGTGAAGCGTTTTTAGAGACGAAATTATCTATCATCAGATCGCTACAAACACAGACTTATAACTTATAAGGTCTTTAACATGTTTCCTGCTCTGATACCAACTGAAAAGGCGGGGGTCTAACCACCACACCCAACAATTCGTTTGGCAATCTGAGAGGATTTACTCCAATACACTTTCTAGAGAATCAACTAGACAGTCAGAATAAATCTAGATAAAAGTTTATCAAAGAGTTTAATATCTCTAACTCTTAATTCAATCCGCAATCAACAAATAGAAATCTGCGAGCCCGATTGAGTATAAGAGGAGTTAACTTGAATGGTACCGAAGACCAATGTTCAAGTGTCAATCAATGTAAATCAACAACCAAAGGTTGGATATTATAATTGATTGATCTTAACGCACAGCCTGTGATATTTCAATTATATAATTAACAAAATATAATGCGGAAAAGAAATAACACATACACCAGAATTTTGTTAACGAGGAAACCACAAATGCAGAAAAACCCCGAGACCTAGTCCAGATTGAGCATCACACTGTATTAAGCCTCTACAGACACTAGCCTACTACCAATGAACTTCAGAATGGACTGTAGTTGAACCCTAATCAATCTCACACTGATTCAAGGTATAATTGCGGTCCTTACGTCTCTGATCCCAGCAGGATACTATGTACTTGATTCCCTTAGTTGATCTCACCCACAACCAAGAGTTGCTACGACCCAAAGTCGAAGACCTGATAAACAAATTTGTCTCACACGGAAAAGTATATGGGATTGAATAAATTTGTCTCCCTCAGAAATACCCAAGAGTTTTGTTCTGTCTTTTGATAAATCAAAGTGAACAGGAACAAATTGATAAACCAGACTTATATATTCCCGAAGAATAGCTTAGTATTATCAATCACCTCACAATAATCTAAATCGTATGATGGCGAAACTAGATATTGTGGAATCACAAACGATAAGACGAAGATGTTTGTGATCACGTTTTATCTTTCCTATCGGAAAAATTAATCTCTAGCAAATCTTAGATAAGATAGTACTCAAACGATAGAATCAGGCAAGATCAGAACACACAACTACAAGAGAAATAGTTGGGTCTGGCTTCACAATACCAATGAAGTCTTTCAAGTCGTTAACCTACAAGGTTTAGGAAAACCTAAGGTTAAAGGAGAATCGACTCTAGCTTATGCAACTAGTAACACACAGGAGGTGTGGGGATTAGGTTTCCAAGTTGCTAGAGTTCTCCTTTATATAGTTTTCAAATCAGGGTTTGCAATCCAAGTTACCTTGGTAATAAAGTATTCAATATTCAACGTTAGATGAAAAACCTGATTCAACCAAGCTAATATATTTCAACCGTTAGATCTAACTTATCTTGTTACACACAAATGAAAAACCCCGGGACCTAGTCCAGATCGAATACCACGTTGTATTAAGCCGATACAGACACTAGCCTACTACAAACTAACTTCGGTATGGACTGTAGTTGAACCCCAATCAATCTCACACTGATTCAAGGTACAGTTTCGCTCCATATGTCTCTGATCCCAGCAGGATACTACGCACTTGATTCCCTTATATGATCTCACCCACAACTAAGAGTTGCTACGACCCAAAGTCGAAGACTTTAATAAACAAATCTGTATCACATAGAAAAGTCTACAGAATAGATAAATTTATCTCCCAAAGAAATACCTACGTGTTCTGTTCCGTCTTTTGATAAATCAAGGTGAACAGGAACCAATTGATAAACCAGACTTATATTCCCGAAGAACAACCTAGTATTATCAATCACCTCACAATAATCTTAATCGACGCGGCGAAAGAAGATATTGTGGAATCACAAACGATGAGACGAAGATGTTTGTGACTACTTTTCTATCTTGCCTATCAGAGATATAAATCTCAATCCAATCATTATGATTGTACTCAAAACGATAGAATCAGCAAGATCAGATCACACAACTACGAGAAAATAGTATCGGTCTGGCTTCACAATCCCAATGAAGTCTTTAAGTCGTTAACCTGGTTTTCAAGAAGAAACCTAAGGTTAAAGGAGAATCGACTCTATCTAATACAACTAGTATCACCAAGGAGGTGTGGGGATTAGGTTTCCCAGTTACTAGAGTTCTCCCTTATATAGTCTTTCAAATCAGGGTTTGCGATCAATGTTAGCTTGGTAACAAAGCATTCAATATTCACCGTTAGATGAAAACCTGATTAGATTCAAGCTAATATCTTTCAACCGTTGGATCGAAAACTTGGCTTGTTATACACAAATGAAATGAACTATTTTGGGTTTATGTAACCGTACCCAAACATGAACATTTGTTGGTCCAACAATAGTTAACCAATAGTTAGCCATATGAGCACTTTCATATCAACCATGCTCTTCTTCACCATAACTGGTTCAAATGAACTAGTTAGAGAGTTGTTCAATTTCAAGGAAATCTTATGTAACTACACAAGACACAATCGAAGCAAAAACGATTTGATTCACCTGAATCGGTTCATGAACTATATAGCCACGGTTTGCATTTAGCATTCCTTAGTTAATATAAATAAGTTCACAAACAATCGTATTTAGATATAACCATATTATTTTCGCAGACTTAGTTCGCGGACTTAAGTTCCCGGAAGGAGTTCTCAAACTCCAACAGATTTTCTCGGGTCGAGAACTTCCGCAGACTGAGTTCATGGCTCTTGTTCCGGTTTTCTTGATCAACAAAGTTCGCAAACATACATATATGTGTTGCCACACAATGCTTATATCCATCATTGGTTATATAATCTAAACTCTCATTTCAACCATTGAAATATTCTTAGAGGACATTTCGTCAAAGTACGCAATTTTCAAGGTGATTGAAACGTGTCATGAATTTCGTCACTAGGTAAAGATGAACTTGGCCAAAGCAAAAGCTTACCAACACATATTTCGATATATATATAAGCGAGATAAACTCGGCTCGAAATATCAAATGTGTATAATCAAAGTCTATATAGCAAAACGACTTTTGTCTCAAAATAGGAGATAGAGTAGAAGACTTTTGAGTGACAGATAAGTTCAAGTCTCCACATACCTTTTAGTCGATGAAGATCCACCAGTTCCTTGAGTAGTCCTTCGTCTTGTATGATGATTCTCATGGAGTTCTTGAGCTCAACTACACTTTCTATCCTAGTCCAAGACTTAGCTATAGTAGACTAGAAATTAAGACTTATAGTTTTGATCACTAACATTGACAAACATGCTTGAGATAGCAACGCATGAGAGTTCGACCGAGCAATGCTCTAACAATCTCCCCCTTTTTCAATTTTAGTGACAAAACTATCAATACATATGGAATACAAAAATAAATGAATTAACTTTTGTAGCTCCTATTCCACATGCCTAATATTCAACATTACTCAAAATCTTCGTCACTTCCAAGTACTCCAATGATCCCAAAGGTTGTAAGTTCAGCATCATCGTTGTTGAAAATCCGTAGCTATAACAACGAGAAAACAAGAGTTCTCAATCATTGTTATATAGTGTCATAGTATCATTATATAGTATCAAAGTTTAATTGCATCACAACTTCGACAACAATATTATGGTGATATGTATCACTCCCCCTTAGTCAGTACTCCATCTCACATGGAAACCACTCCCCCTTACATAATGATCCGAAAACCATATGTATTTGTAGTTGTAGATGGTGGATTTTCGACAAAGGCTAAATTCGTAAACTCATAATTATACGAAGATCTGATTCAGCAATCAGACGTGAGTATCGAGACACGGGTCTCTCATCGAATTCTCAACGGATAGTACTTTCTCTCAGAGTACATGTAGATATGTAGTCTCACGACTGGACAACGACATATCTCGTGAATACTGAATACTTTCAGTGATTATTTCTATATAGCATCATGAGATGGACGGCTCCTAGACAGCTTGCTCTGCTAGTATAGAGTGATAACGTCTTCAGGAACAAACAACAAGTTTACCCTGACTATATAAAGGATATGACTTATCGGCAATCTCGTATCAGGATAATTAATGCTCCTAGACAGCTTTCTCTGCTAGTATAGAGCCACAAAGTTAATTATTCCTAATTACAATCGCTCTTATTCCATGGTCGAATCCACGACTGGTCCTATGGAATGACAATAACAATTGTTTTGATTCTATGATCGAATCCACAACTTGATCTCATAGAATAGAAATAACTATATTATCTCATTACTCCGATTTCATGATCGAATCCACAACTGGTCTCATAAATGGTAATAGATAAACCTTAATTACTCCGATTATATGGTCGAATCTATGATCCCATGGAATGGTAATGCTCACTTTATTATTCTGAATTCGTAGTCGAATCCTCAGCTGATCCTATGAATTAATAATAAACATCTTATTACTCAGTTTTGTGAATTATTCTCTACTGAATTCCACAATTAGTAATAAATAATCAACAACCGGGAGTCTGAGATACCTCTAAGTAAGCCCCGATTCAAATGGTGAAGGTGTATTCAACGATGATACACTAACAGTCACCGCACGAACGAGTATTTCAAAAATACAACGAAACGATGAACCTATGCAAAATAGAGAAGAAAATAATAAATAATTAAAAATATTGACCAGGGTGCTGGGAGCACGGACACACGACCGACCGACCGTGTCGTGGTCAATCCCATGCCAGTTTTATATTTTTAATGCATTTTATTATTTTCCATGAATTGATGAAAATTCTCTCATTTTATCAAATCTCCTTCGTCTTGAGGAAACTCCTCGGTTTCATGGTACTTCCATAAATCCATAAAAAATAATATAAAATTAAGGAAAGGAGTGTGGGGCGTGACCATTGGTCAACCGGCCATGCCTTGGTCCCAACCGGCCCCACAACCACGGTTCCTTATTATTTTATTATTATTATTATTATTATTTCTCTAATTTCATGAAAAAACTCCTTGATTTCATAGTATTTTTGCACAAATCATCAAATAATAATAAAATAAAATAAATTATGAAAACTTGTGGGACCGGGCCTTGGTCGTCCGGCCATGCCCTAGCCGGTCCCACACGCCCCTTTGTTTTATTATTTTATTATTAGTTTTCCTTGAATTCATCAAATTCCTTGATTTCATGGTATTTCTCTCAAATTAGGAAAAATTCCCTCAAATCATCAAAATACCTAAAAATATTAAAAAATTAGGAAAACTCGTGGAACCGGGCCCTAGCCGGCGGGTCATGCCTTCCACGGTCCCACACGCTCTTGTTTTATTATTTTAATATTTTTTGCTTCCTTGAACTCATGAAAACTCCTTCAATTCATGGAAGCTCCCAAAATTCATCAAATTTCTCAAAATTCATGAATTTTTCATAAAATCATCAAAATATTGTAAAATTAAGGAAAAGGCACCACGGGACCGTGGTCACGACCGACTGACCATGCCTTGACCACGACGGTCCCACGCCTCCTCATTCCTTATTTTATAATTATTTTTCATCATCTCATGGTGTTTTTCTCAGTTTCGTCGAAACCCTAATTTTGGCATATTTTCTCGAATGGATGCTCAATTGCACGCCAGAAAATATCAAAATTCTCAGGACTGAGACGCGGATGCCTTGGGGACACGAGCACGCTATATTTACCTACCAAGATTGGCTCTTTGGCTCACGGAAGCCGGTCCCATCAATTTTCACAGTTTTGACCTAATTTGCACAATTGCTCGTATTAGGTCCAAAATTCTCCCAAACACTTTGGATTTTCATGAAGTGATCGTCAGGTGGTCACGGGACAACCCAGGTCCGGTTTCATGACTCTATGGTAGGTCCCTCGCCTCGTCATAATTAATTAGGTTTTCTCACCTGAGGCTTAGACGAGCATTTTCGAATAAATGATTAAACCAGCATTTAATCATTCTTTCACCAACAAATCGTCAACTCTTCAGGAGTTCTTCGTATTTGCTCACGTGAGAATATGGACACTACATGGTTGATCCACGGTCCCATGTAGTCGCTCCCTCCTTCGTCTCGTGGTTAAACTTCTGACGAACCATGAATTGATCATCAATTGATCAAATTAGGGTTTCTGAATCCAAGGATCATCATTCCAGATTCCGACCTTAATAATTTTACGACGGCTTCATGGTCATTAATTTTATTAATTATGCTCGGTTCAACAACCAGCATTCTAATTAATGTTTTTGGTGCGCTGCCAATAATCCATCAGATGAGCAACACATGCTCAGACGATCAAATATTCAACAATTCATCACATGAGCAACACTCGCTCAGATGATAAATATTTTCTCAAACCAAGGAATATTGGTTCAACAATCAATATTCAACGATCCATCGAATGAGCAATACTTTCTCACTTCATCGTAAGAATTATACCTCTATCTCATGACATGTTCAATTCACGAGTTTCAGAACATCATGTTCAACTCAACGACTACATGGACTCATCGTCCCTTCAAACCACGAAGTCATCAATTGACTAACAAACCACGAGACGTCAATCGTGTCACTTGGGGGGATATCACTTAGGGTTTTGGTCTGGCGGTCTACGACACGTGTGTTCAAACACACGATGAAATGTGAGCAAGTCGTGCAATCAGTTAAAGGAATTCGCGAGGTAGTGGGTGGAAAATCGACCAAGTCTCCACACGTTGAGCAACTGGCTTCAAACACGATCTCCACTTCCCCACTCCTTGATTTCATCAACTGTCACACTTCATGGAATCATGGTGTCTACAATTCCAGCAATATAAATAAGTCTCTGAATCATGATTGAATCATCAGCATCATCAATCTCACGTCTCATCGACAACACGAGATCATCAACTCATCAATTGAGCAACTACTCTCAATTGAGCAATTTCAATCACTCAGAGCTTATCGTATTCAGAATTCACACACCCACAATCTTTGATTACCATTGATTCCACACATTTCTCAGCTTCCATCCTACAGATCAACCCATCCTCTCTTGTGACCGAATTTACTCTGGAACGGTCATTGTCTTGATTTAGGCCAGAGTACTACAGATTGATCTCTCGAATCTAAAGCACCCCCTTCGCAGCGGTGCATCTGTGTGAGGTTTAACATTTTGCTCGGTTCGAGGAGTCTCCTCCGTACGGTCGTCTCCTCAATTCCTTAAAAACCAGCAAATCGTTTTTCCCCATCTACAGTAGTGTGAACTACTTATTAATTCCCCCCCTTTTTGTCAATAAAATTGGCAAAGGTACGAAAACGGGATCCTAATGAAATTTCCGAAAGAGACATTTCATGACCAAAAGAAAGCACATATCATCTTATTTATATGCAATCATATAGCCGAAACAAAATGCATTCATCAAGGAGTTTTATAAAGATACAAGATAACCCTTATAATATTCCACAATCGCACTCCCCACAAAGATTTGGCAATTAAGCACAAGTTCAATTAAGAACTTTCCCCCGTTATATGTCATTCCCAAAGGAACAACAAGAGCGACCTTAATTTCAAAAGAGAAAAAAAGGATTTCTTTGGACATAACGAATCACATACAAGTATGAATTTGAATCCAAAATTCTCAATTAAATTAACCACAAGAGAACCCGTGATTAATTTAATCGGAAATTCTCAACATAAGTAAACTTATGGAGACTCAAAAATACACAATTAGATTAATCACAATAATAATCAATTTAATTGGTCATGCTCGAATAAGAGAACTTACGAAGCAACAACTAAATAACCAAACGAAAATGATTAATTTAGTTGAACATGCTCGACATAAAGTACCTCACGGAGCAATAACTATTGTGCTCAACATAAGACACCTTATGGAACAACATAGTATGTACACAAAAATTGCGGATCGAAGGTCGACCTTATACCGTGGAATAACCAAGGATTCATTCTATTTTCCATCTCCATTTGCACAATGACACACAATAGACATAATCCTTGTAAACAAAAGATTTTAACCTATCTTCCATCAATAATTGACATAATAGGCTTAACTTTTGTATTTGTCAAAAGTTCATTCCTTCTTTTATCAACACATGCATATCGACATATAAAGGACTTAACTTTCGACAAGGTATGGGACAATCACAGTTCACGGACGCAAACACACATATCCCATAACAAATTGCAATATATAAAACCATAAAGATTAATACTGCAAAAATCATCTTCCAAACAATTTTAGAATTTAAACCAATAAATCTAAAAACATGAAGATGAAAACGTTGGACATAGCTATGTGTAATCACAATAATGGTTATTCCAAACTCTAGTTATTCTTCTTAAACAAAACAAGAAAATAGAAGAATTACTAGACAAATTAAGGAAAAAATCAGAGTTCATTGAGAACCTCATATCTTTCAATGAATCCATCAAAGAAGGTATCACTGATTTCCTTTATTTTCTTGACCGTAGACACACCATGTTCGTGAGTTAGAACACTAACTTTGCGATCAACAACCCGAGCAAGCTGTCTAGCTTTGACGCAGTCCATGATGAGCTTCTTTTGATTCCGTATCAGAATATTCTGATTAGCAAGGATTCTGGCCTGACCATCTAGGAGTTGGTTTATTTGCAATTGAAGATTTGCAAACTCGACCTTTGAATCGTTCTGAAAACGAGTTAAATCCTTGACAAAATCATCAATTATGGAGTTGTGATACTTTCTTTCAAGCATCTTATTTAGAACCAGCTCCTGAATTGACTCATGTTCCTGATTTTCTTCCTCCATATCAAGATGCACAATCTCTTGAGATTTTGCAGAGTTCTCTATGTACCTTTTTTTTTTGTTAGGGAAGGAAAAACACAATATAAAATAAGTATATATGTGTTTGTGAACACGAGTTGGAAACTCTTGTTACGAAAACCCTAAGAACTCACGAGAGGAGTACGCGAACGTTTGTAGACCGTCAACACAAAAAACTTAAGCATAAATAATATACAACATACTTGAGCATTTCTCAATTAATTTCCTTGCATCTCTCAAGTTAGAAACAAGGAAAAGAAAACCTGGAGTCAGGTGGTAGAGTGGAAATTAATCCCACTATGATCATCGAGAAAAGAGTTGTATATATCATCTGACAGTTTGATCTTTGTGTTCTTCGCCTTTCTTCGGCTGACTTTCATCCCAGAAGAGTAAGACATGGCGTGTTTAACATATCCATCAGAAAGCTTTCTCTGAGGACTAAATCTAGGACCTCTTGCAATTGGTTTAAGAGGATCATAGTAGAGAGGAATCCATTTTCTAGACTTAGATTTACCAGACACATCCTTATAAGCACAAGGAATATGTTCATTAGTGTCACAAGAGTTTATACCATTGAGATGAACTTGTTCCCTGTGATGATTTCTAGAATAGATATCATTTTTACAAGGTTTCTGGTTTTCTATGGGCACGAGATTCACTGCAGAAGTCGACAGACTATTTACTCCATTGATAGTAGAAATAAGCAAATTATGAAGATTCGAGATTTGTTTCCTTCTGCCAAGGCAATGGATAGCATAGTGATTCTTTTTCCCACAGAATGTACAGGTTCCTGGAGGAGAACCAACAACTGGCACATGTTTATCTTCATAGACATATGACAGGGTTAAAAGTCACGTAACTCCTTCTTGACACAACCTTTTTCTGGAGAACATTTCTTCATGTGCTGTAATTCACAAGAATTAGTTGGTACGGAAGATTTTCTCCTTAAGACAGAGTTTTCCTTTTCCAAGGATCTGTACTGTACATGGGCTAGAACAAGAGATGCACCTAGTTTTTCTTTTTCAACATGAAGTCTGTTTAGATCTGATGAATGCGTCTCGATCGTTCATTTTTCTCTAATTGAGTTTTCCTTGATAATATTCTCAAGAACACTAATCTTTTCACGCTGTAGAGTAGTTTCTTGGAGAAGGTTTTTAGTGTTCTTAGAGAAAGACTAAACGATGTTATAGAGTTCACATTATAGATCTAGAGACTTTTCAAATTCATCAATAAGCTGAGCATGATCCTGAAAATCAATATCTTCAGTAGAATTTTCGAGATTCTGGTGAGCTCCATTTCAGCTTTTGCCAAAGTGTCACATGCCTCATGAGAGGAAGAGATATCAACATCTGATGGAACAATCTTTCTACCTCGAGATTCGGAAGAGTCAACTAAGGAGTAATCCTTTGAGGTGTTTCCAAGACACTTGGTATAATTAAAAGCTTTAGGAGACATCTTGGTATGCGTAAATGCTAGAGAAGAGATTTTGTCCTCAGACTCAGATTTCCATAAACACATACTTGTAAGGTCTTTAAACGTGTTTGCCTGCTCTGATACCAATTGAAAAAGCGAAGCTACAAAAACCACACCCAATATTTCGCTTAGCAATCTGTATGGACAAACTCCAATATACTTTCTATAGAATCAACTAGACAGTCAGACTCAATCTAGAGAAAAGTATATTGAGGAGTTAATATCTCTCTCACTTGATTTGATCTTTACCCAAGTAAATAAGAATTTGCGAGTCTTTATCAAATACAAGGATAATAAACTTGGATGGTACCAAAGACCAATATCCAAGGATCAATCAATTCAAATCAACGACCAAGGTTGGATTTCACAATTGATCGATACAACGCACAACCTGTGATATTTCAATTATATAAAAAAATATAATGCGGAATAGAAATAACACAAACACCAGAAATTTTGTTAACGAGGAAACAGCAAATGCAGAAAAACCCCGGGACCTGGTCCAGATTGAACACCACACTGTATTAAGCCGCTACAGACACTAGCCTACTACAAACTAACTTCGGTCTGGACTGTAGTTGAACCCCAATCAATCTCACACTGATTCAAGGTACGATTTCGCTCCTAATGTCTATGATCCCAGTAGGATACAACGCACTTGATTCCCTTAGTTGATCTCACCCACAACTAAGAGTTGCTACGACCCAAAGTCGAAGACTTTAATAAACAAATCTGTATCACACATAAAAGTATATAGAATAGATAAATTTGTCTCCCACAGAAATACCTACGAGTTTTGTTCCGTCTTTTGATAAATCAAGGTGAACAGGAACCAATTGATAAACCAGAATTATATTCCTGAAGAACAACCTAGTATTATCAATCACCTCACAATAATCTTAATCGACGCGGCGAAAGAAGATATTGTGGAATCACAAACGATGAGAAGAAGATGTTTGTGACTACTTTTCTATCTTGCCTATCGGAGATATAAATCTCAAGCCAATCGCTACGATTGTACTCAAAACGATAGAATCAGCAAGATCATATCACACAACTACGAGAAAGTAGTATCGGTCTGGCTTCACAATCTCAATGAAGTCTTTAAGTCGTTAACCTGGTTTTCAAGAAGAAACCTAAGGTTAAAGGAGAATCGACTCTAGCTAATACAACTAGTATCACACAGGAGGTGTGGGGATTAGGTTTCCCAGTTGCTAGAGTTCTCCCTTATATAGTCTTTCAAATCAGGGTTTGCAATCAATGTTAGCTTGGTAACAAAGCATTCAATATTCAACGTTAGATGAAAACCAGATTACATCCAAGATAATATCTTTCAACCGTTGGATCGAAAACTTAGCTTGTTATACACAAATGAAATGTACTGTTTTGGGTTTATGTAACTGTACCCAAACATGGACATTTGTTGGTTCAACAATAGTTAACCAATGGTTAGCCATATGAGCACTTTCATAACAACCATGTTCTTCTTCACCATAACTAGTTCAAATGACTCAAATGAACTAGTTAGAGAGTTGTTCAACTGCAAGGAAATCTTATGTAACTGCACAAGACACAATCGAAGCAAAAAAGATTTGATTCACTCGAATCGGTTCATGAACTATATAGCCACGGTTTGCATTTAGCATTCCTTAGTTAATATAAATAAGTTCACAAACAATCGTCTTTAGATATAACCAGCTTAAGTTCTCAGACTTAGTTCGCGGACTTAAGTTCCCGGAAGGAGTTCTCAAACTTCAACAGATTTTCTCGGGTCGAGAACTTCCGCCAGTTCGTGGGCTGGGTTCGCGGACTGAGTTCACGGCTCTTGTTCCGGTTTTCTTGATCAACAAAGTTCGCAAACTTCGGTTCAAGGAAAAAGGACTTATACACATATGTTTTTCCACACAATGCTTATATCCATCATTGGTTATATAATCTAAGCTCTCATTTCAACCATTGAAACATTCTTAGAGGACATTTCGTCAAAGTAAGCAATTTTCAAGGTGATTGAAACGTGTCATGACTTTCGTCACTAGGTAAAGATGAACTTGGCCAAAGCAAAAGCTTACCAACACATATTTCGATAAATAGATAGGAAAGATAAACTAGGCTCGAAATAGCAAATGTGTATAATCAAAGTCTATATAGCAAAACGACTTTTGTCTCAAAATAGGATATAGAGTAGATACACTTTTGAGTGATAGATAAGTTCAAGTCTCCACATACCTTTTAGTCGATGAAGATCCACTAGTTCCTTGAGTAGTCCTTCGTCTTGTATGATGATTCCCATGGAGTTCTTGAGCTCAACTACACTTTCTATCATAGTCCAAGACTTATCTATAGTAAACTAGAAATCAAGACTTATAGTTTTGATCACTAACATTGAAAAACATGCTTGAGATAGCAACACATGCGAGTTCGACTGAGAAATGCTCTAACACGTTCCATTGCTATATTCTCATAGAAGTATATAAGAACACAATCGAAGCAAAATCGGTTTGATTCACTCGAATCAATTCATGAACATTATAGACACGGTTTGCAAAGATTGCATTCCTTATTATATAAATGTTTAAGTTCATATACACAACCGATTTTAGAAAGTAACCCACTCAAGTACGCAAACGGGTACGCATACTTGAGTAGCCGGACTTGAGTTTGGTTACGCCAGTACGAATACGGGTGCGCATACTTCAACACATTCCAAACTCCAGCAGATTTTCACGGACGTGAACTTTCCTCCGGTATGCGTACGAGTACGCATACTTCCCCAGACATCAGTAACAGTATGCGTACGTGTATGCATACTTCAGGTTCCCGGTTTTGGACTTGTACACTAATATGATTACACACTATGCTTATATCCAAACATGGTTACATGATTCTAAACTCTTTATTTCAATCATTGAAACTTTCTTAGAGGACGTTATATAGTTGTTGTTCACAAACTATTTTTCGTCAAAGCGATTTTCAAGTTATTGAAATTATCATAATGAAACATTCCAAGACAACACCAAATGATTGTATCACACAAACCATGTAAGATGTGACTCGAAAATTTTCATATGATCTTATTCGGACTTTCGTCACGAATGTAAGATGAATTCGGCCGAAGCAAAAGCTTGCCAACACATATTCCGAGAAATATATAAGCGAGATAAACTCAGCTCGAAATCTCAAATGTGTATAATAGAAAACTATATCGTAACACGACTTATGTCTCAATATAGGAGATAGAGTAGAAATAGACTTTCCAAGTGATTGATAAGTTTCAGTCTCCACATACCTTTTGTCGATGAAGTTCCACAAGCTCCCCTTAGTAGTTCTTCGTCTTCAAGAGATGAACGCTGTGAAGTCTAAAGCTCAACTACACAATCTATGTCCTAGTTTCGTGACATCTAAATAGGCTAGATATCAAGACTCATAGTTTTGATCACTAACATGACAAACATGCTTGAGATAGCAAAGCATGCGAGTTCGACCGAGCAATGCTCTAACATGATGAACATTTGAACAACTCTCTTGAAACATATTTATATTCATATTGATTATATATCATGATTGATTGATCATCATATTTAGTCTAGAAGTGTTAGATGAATATGGCTAAGTTATAAATGTTAATATGGCTAACTTCGGTTGACTATTATTGAGCCAAAAAGGTATACACGTTTGGGTATGGTTTATCCATATCTAGCGGTGGAGATTGATTGCTTAGTTTCTAAGCAGACTTAGCTTGAATCTTAAATTAGGAGTTCATCTAACAATGAATATCAATTGATGTGTTACTAAGCTTTCTTAGCTTTGATTGTAAGCAACCCTGATTTGAAAGACTATATAAAGGAAAACTCTAGCAACTGGGAAACCTAATCCCGACACGCTCGTGTGTCCTAGTTGCAAACTAGAGTCGATTCTCCTTTAACCTAGGTTTTTCCAAAACCATTATTAGGTTAACGACTTGAAGACTTCATTTGGGATTCGTGAAGCCAGATCCAACTATTTTCTATGTAGTTGTGAATTATGATCTTACTTGTTCTATCGTATTGAGTTTTATCTTCTCTAAGATTTACTCGAGAGTCATCTCCGATAGGTAAGATATAAAAAGTAATCACAACAGTTCTTCGTCTCAGACTCTTGTGATTCTGCAATAATTTCTCATGTTAATCAGTTAGGTTATTGTGAGGTGACTAATATTATAGGCTGCTCTTCGGGAGTATTAGACCGGATTATTAGTTGAGTTTCCTGTTCACCTTGATTTATCTAAAGACGAAAACTAAACCAGAATAGACATATCTGTGGGAGACAGATTTGTTTATAAGTCTTCGACTTTGGGTCGTAGAAACTCTTAGGTGTGGGTGAGATCAGCTAAGGGAATCCCGTGCGCAAAGTCCTACTAGGATTCAAGAGGCGTAAGGAACGCGGCTGTACCTTAATCGGTGTGAGACGTGGTTAGGGCTCAACTACATTCCAGTCCGAAGTTAACTTGTAGTTGGCTAGAGTCTGTAGCAACTTAATACAATGTGGTGTGTGTTCAAATCTGGACTAGGTCCCGGGGGTTTTTTGCATTTGCGATTTCCTCGTTAACAAAATTTCTGGTGTCTGTGTTATTTTTTTTCCGCATTATATTTGTTTATATAATTTAAATATCACAGGTTTTGCGTAGTTCAATCAGTTGATAAATACGACCTTGATTGTTGGATAGAACTTGATTGACACTCGGCCATTGGTCTTTGGTACCATCCGAGTTATTCTCATATCAATCAGTCTCGCGGATTGATATCTAGTTGATTTACTGATTGTATTGTGAAAGAGATAAAACTCTTTGATATCTTTCTTGATCGAGTCTCACTTTTAAGTTGGTCCTCTCAGAATTATATTGGAGTTTAGTCCATACGGATTGCCGAACGAAATATCGGGCGTGGATGTTATACCCCCGCGTTTTCATATTTTTTCTTTTTCTCTTAATAATTATCTTTTAACCTACACAAATACTCCTACCAGAAAAATAAGGGAAAAAAAAGTAGAAACTGACTATTTACACGAAAAAAAAGTATAACTAAGGGATGTCACAACACCATCGTGAGGTTGCCTGAGACCAATTTCCCTTAACTTCAAATAAGCTATAGCTAAGGGAAATAGCACGCCATAATGCTT
The DNA here is from genome assembly GCF_003573695.1 of Papaver somniferum. NCBI lineage: Eukaryota > Viridiplantae > Streptophyta > Magnoliopsida > Ranunculales > Papaveraceae > Papaver > Papaver somniferum. Next base: position 131,171,370 of record NC_039358.1, on the reverse strand, counting down.
GGTTAGGGCCTAGCGATAGTCACGACTGAACAACCATGAACCAGTATTTTTACAACCCGCCATGGAGAAAGGGTTTGGGGGCACCAAGCATTTTCGCTTTAAGTCCAACTTTCTTTAAACCCTACACTCCCTTACGGACTGCAGTTTTTTAGCCTTCCCCTCCACAAAACCATTTCGGGATTTCTTCCGCAGTTAAACCCTACAGACCAATTGATTCACAGACGCTAAACCTTCCGCCTACAGAGAGAAAGAGAGAGAGAGAGGGAGACACCATGACTCTAGTAGCTGGTTCTTACGAGAAGTTCATATGGGGATTCAAGCTCAAATCTGAAACCCTAATCCCACTTTTCTCATACCCATCCCATATCTCTGCAATTAAATGTGTTGCTATGTCTGGTCCTGTAGCCGTCTCCGGTGGAGCAGATGACTCCATTAAAATATACGACATAACCACTTCTTCAGAAGTTGGATCTCTCATAAATCAAACAGGGGCTATCACTTGTGTCTCTTTCTTTAACTCGTCTTCACTTTCTTACCCTCGTAATCTTCTCAGTGGTTCTGAAGATGGTACTGTTAGTATCTATGATGCTGATCCTTTTGTTCATTACAAAAGTATCCAAGCTCATAGAAAAAGTGTTAACGATTTGAGTATACATAAGTCTGGGAAGTTGGCTCTGAGTGTTGGTAGAGATTCTTGTTTAGCTATGTCCAATTTAGTGAGAGGGAGGAGGAGTTTCTGCTGTAGGTTAAATAAGGAAGCTTCAATGGTGAAATTTGATTCAGATGGGAGTAAGTTCTTTTTGGTTATGGAAGATAAAATTTGTATTCATGAAGCTGAGGATGCTAAGTTGGTTTTAGAGATGGATAACAAGAATAGAATTCTTTGTGCTGCTGCATCTGCTGTAAGGATTTCTCTACCCTATTTTCCCCCGAACTTTATTTGTTTACGACTGTTTGTTACTGGTGTCGTGGAAAATTACATAATTTTAAGCTTTATGTTCACATAGTGGATGAATTCATGTAGGTAGTGTCACTGAGATTTCTTTCGAGAGATAAGAATTAAAGATATGTTGAAATACAAGCATATGTTTATTTGATTAAAAAGCATAGAGAATAAGGGTTCACAAATTTTTGTTTAGAGACCTTAGTTGTTTGTACTAAAACAATTGTTCATTTCTGAACTTGTTAAATAATGCCAACAATATCAATTATCGTATGCTTAGTATGGTTCGTTTTTAGGTTTCTTGTTTAGCTCAAACTTAGAGTTGAAATAGACTTCTGGTATGCTTAAAGAATTATTGCTGAACTAGATTGAGTAGAGGATATCCAATTTCATGACAAAGTAGCGAGTCTCTAAAGTTTTGGTGGGTTTCTGCTTCACTTTGATGGTGGCGATCTATGACAATAGGTTTTCCCCCAAATCTCTCTAGTCCTTCTTGAGATGCTTGTAAGCTGAATAAGATGCTTAGCTGTAGGAAAAGGGGTTTATTGATATAAGCAGAATTTCTCTTTCCGAAGGTCAAATCCCAATGGACGTGTTGCAGACGGAATTCTTTTCTAAGTTTCAACGCATCAGGCTTGCAAGCAATATACAGTCTGCTTCTCTTCAACTTTCAGTTGCCCTGCCAAACTCATGTTTGAAGGGGATTATTACTTTATTTACTGTGACAATACTGTAAAACCTTTTTGTTTTAGTCCTTTTACCTGTTTATAGTCTTCAAATTTCCCCATACACAGTATTAACCTTCATAATTACATCTAAGCACTGCTCCCAGATGCATAGGAGATAATTCATGGCCCCAGTGATGGGTGCTTTATGCCTTCCATTTGTTTGCTTTGGATCATTAAGCCGCATTGACGTTCACAAACCAATATCTTGGCACTTCTTACATGAACAAATAAATCATCAGGAGATATGCAAGCCCTCTAGGGTTTCCTTTTCTCATATCGCCTTGCTTTTGAAGGGAAGAGTTTGGAAGCTTTGATTAGTTTGCCGTTGTTATCTATGAATAGTTTTTCAATTAACATTTTGGGCTCCAGAAGTTTCAGAATATATTGTATAGACATTTTACGCTGTGACAAATTGATTTTTATTTTGTGGAAGCAATGGCTTTTCTCTCTGCTTCTTGGTTTTATCTGCTGAGTATGGCTACATGATGTTTGCTCGCTTATGGTAGAGGTTGCATTCATGGAGTGAAGAAGAGATTCTACTTTTTCTTTGTTAAAGATTTCATGAGTGCGTTTATCTCAAGCTTTCCAATTTATTGTTCTTCTAGCTGAGTTTATGTGTGTCTGAGGCTCTGGACTGCTCCCTAATGAAAACTTTTTATTGGTTCATACAATGTTGTCAATAAACTCCTGACCAAAATAATAGTGAACATAATTGGTTGAACAACATATGTGTCCTTCCTAAGAACAGACAATACTGAAAATGTTTTTGATGTTTGCACTTATTTATGTTGTCTTTCCTAATGTTGATTTTGATGATAACAGAATGGACTGTTATTTACTGGCGGGGAGGACTGTAACGTCACAGCATGGGACCCTGTCAGTGGGAAGAAAGCATATTGTATTGAGAAAGCACATTCAAAGCGTGTGAAAGGAGTTGCAGTCCTGTCTAGCAGTACCATCGATGATGTGGAAAACTCTGAATCCCCATATCTAGTAGCATCTGCATCGTCAGATGGAATCATAAGGGTGTGGGATGTTCGCATGGCCAATAAAGAGCAGCCAAGTCCAGTTGCTGAGGCGGACACAAAATCTAGGTTGACATGTCTTGCAGGATCCTCGATAAAATGTGAGTGCTCTGTTTCATGGATCTGTTTGAGTATAATTTTGTTGTTTTGTCAGTAAAGTTTCTGTTGTATTGAGTAATTTAGTTCCTTGTCCTGGTACTCAAAATAAATTTTGTTGTTTCATAAGTTGATTTTGCAGTTTGTAGATTTTTATGTTTGCTTGTTTCCTTGTTTACAGCAATCAAGAAATCAGAATTGGGGACAAGTTCCTCAAAGTAAGATGCAGAAAATGAGTGAACACCTTTTTGTGTGTCGTTGGGCAACACAGCCCCTCAGTTATTCATGTTGTGAAAATAGTCATGCAGGATCAAGAAACTTTGAGATAAACCATATACCATTGATAGTGGCTTCTTTATGTTTGTTGGGAAATTTTGATGTCTTTCTAAGGGGTACAAAAACGATGTTGGTAGAGTCTTGTGATTTAGAGTGGTTGGTTTATGAATACCATTCATCAGCCTTCAATTTTGATGTGTTGGGAACATTAAAAAAAGTACCTGTATGTTTGTTTTCTTATATATTTCGGCTCAGAGAAGTATGTAAAGATAAAAAGTTGTGCAACAAATTTCCGAAGGCACTTTTGGTGTTCTATTGCCCTTTTTAACTATTGTAGATTGGTTTGGATTCTCTTTTAGCACTTTACTCAAGGGAATTAAAAATTGGTATGACTGGTGAAATTGCCGGGAAATGCTGAAATAGTTTCTTTATTCAAAATTGGTATGACTGGTGAAATTGCAACCACTTGGTTTCAAGGGAATTACTATCCAGAGCCATACTGTTGTTGCCGGAGTTCTGTGGAACATACTGAACGCTAAGCTGGAACTCAGGATAATAGTTGCGGACTCTTGGATGTATTATTCTTGATTTCCATTTCTAGATTTCCTAAAATGGCATAAATATCCCGCGACTTTGGATGAGAACGATCAGCAACACGAAACTCATGTACACTGCCACTGATCTCTAACCAGCTAGTGCCTGGCGTCTTTTTCAGACCTTTATTTCTAAGAACAACCCTCATATTAGCAACCTTATCCCATTTTCCTGCAGAAGCATATATGTTGGAAAGCAAAATGTAGTTTGCAGCATTTCCCGGCTCCATCTTTATGAGCTCCCCTGTTGCAAACTCGGCAAGCTTAGTGTCTGATTTTGTCTTACTTGCTGTCAATATTGACCCCCAGATTCGTGCATCTGGCTCAAAAGGCATCGACTTTAAAAGTTTTACAGCTTCTTCCGTATTCCCAGTGCGCCCCAAAAGATCCACCATACAAGCATAGTGTTCAAGACTGGGTTCACAATTGTAAGTTTTTCTCATCTCCTCAAAACACTCCCAGCCTTCTTTCACCAATCCTAAATTAACACACGCTGTCAACAACCCAAGAAAGGTTATCCTGTCTGGTCTCAAGTTCAAACCCTTCATTTTGGCGTACAACTCAAAACATTGACCTGAGTTTCCATGTTTCGAATAAGCATTGATCATAGTATTCCATGAAACTACATCCTTAGCATCAAGTTCTTCATCAAAGAGCTTCTGGGCCACTTCTATACATCCACATTTTGCGTAGCTATCAAAAAGTGCTGTAACCATGGAGACTTCTGAGATTAAACCATATTTTATTGAATAGCCATGAAAATATTTGACATATTCTAAAGCTCCCAGATTCACACAAGCAGGTAAAACATTCATCACTGTCACGGTATCAAACCTAGTTCCGTCAATTCTCATTTTAGAAAAGAGAAACAAGGCATCAGAAGATAGACCATTGTTTGCATACCCCTTAATCATGGAACTCCATGAAACCACGGTCTTGTCATGAATAAAATCAAAAATGTTTCGTGCACTTTTTAAATCCCCACATTTGCAGTACATCTCTATCAGTGAATTATGAACTGATACTTGATAATCAGAACCATTACGAACCACATGTGCATGTACCTCTTTACCCTGCCCAAGAGATTTCAACTCCGTAGCTGAAGATATAACAGCTAATGCAGTACATAAATCGGTTCTAACACCTGAACTTCCCATCTGCATCAACAGTTCTAACGCTTCCTTTGAATATCCATTCGTACAATAAGCCGAAATCATTATGTTCCACACAACACAATCCTTGTCTAGCATTTGATCAAATAACACTTTTGCAGATTCCAGGCTACCTAGTTTTGTGTACATCGTCAATAAAGCAGTACTCACTGATAAATCATTACTTAAGTTGCTCAAAACAATCAAAAGATGAACAAATTTCCCAGCTTCAATTGAGTTCAAAATAACACTGGAATTCAATAGGCTTATTATAGTTCTGAAATCAGGTCCCAATCCTTCCATTCTCATCTCTCTGAAAAGCCGAAAACTTTCATCAGGCTTACCATTTCGTGTACACTCAGATATCAGCAAGTTCCAATAAGTTAAATCCCTGATAGGCATTTCTTCAAACAGTTCACTAGCACCACCACCTTTACCATATAAACCATACATTTCTTCCAAAGCACTAACATCCAAATCATAACCCAATTTAATAACATGTCCATGGATTTTCCTTACAGTTTCAAGATGGGTTCCATTGTATTTACCAAACTTTAAAAGACTTTGGAGAAGTGTATTATAAACAAGAGAATTTGGGTTGTCGACAGAATTGAATACTTGTTGAGAGAAATGAAGATGGTCGAGATTAGCATAACTGCTTATAAGCTTTGAACAGAGGGTTTGGTTTTGACGGTGACCATAAACAATGTATCTAGCATGGATTTGTTGAAGAAATTCTATTTTGTCGCAGAAATCCAAGAGAGGTGTCATGGAACTAAAACAACGGGTTTGAACGGCGGGAAGGTCCTTCAATTTGGACGGGAAATGATGAAACAGATACTTCGAGTGTTGGGAAATCATGCTCCTCATTTTTATTTTTTTTCTTTCTTGTCAACCTATTTTTCCGTAACAACTAATCAACGATCAATGCCGGCACAACTTATTAGTTAACCAAAGAAAATGGATCAACGACTAACCTATTCTTCCTTAACAACTACAATAAACGACCGGCACCAGTAATTAGTTGACCAAAGAAACGACCGGCACCAGTAACTAGTTTACCAAAGAAAATAGATCACCGACCGGCTTATTTTTAAGAGTTGCTACCGCAGATTACCAAATTTCATGCAGGATCACGTCTGTTGGATTTAGTGATGACGTTTTGTTTTGTTTTGTTTTGTATGAACTTGGTAACTTCTAGCGTAATTTGGTGACGTGTAGTATATGTTTTCCGGGACCGGTTTATAATTAACGACCAGTTTATAATTAACGAGACAGATGTTGGATCCTATGGTTACATCTCTAGAGAGATGTTTCTTTGAGATTTAGGAGTACGTCTATGGCAAGTAAATCACGAAGAGAAATAACCATGAACAACAAAGATATCGAACTTTTATGTAAATAGTAGTGATGAATGATAGTGTGAACCGGAACAAACATCAATCATTTAAACTGATTGTTTTCTTCGATATGAAATTCTCCAGAGAAAATAGGGTATTTTACCAAAAATCTTATAGGCCCAAAAGAATCTGGGCGCCTAAATCCCTCTTGTCAAAAATGAATCTAAAACGAAGCTGAGTAGAATCATTGATGTTCTTGAAACGAATCGAGAATAGCAAGGCAGGAAATACCATGAAGATTTGTAAGAATCGCCACGAAGAGAAGTCATCGTAAAGATGAAGAAATAATCGTCCAAATAACGAAGAAATATGTCAATCGACACCAAAAACGACAACAATAAAAAATAAATAATCTAAAAACATAATCCTTGAAGCCAAAAGGATTAGGTCTGAGCAAGAAGAAGGAGGGAACTCTGTTTTTTCTTTTCTTTTTGGGCGGAGAAAGAGGGAAAGAAAAGCAATTGTTACTGCTAGTCATGTTAAATACGTGTAGGAATTATCGTAGATATCCTCCTTCTTATAGATTTGAAGTTTTTTGGTGTTCCCATCCTGAGTATCTTGAAGTTGTTATCAAAACTGAAATATCAACCTCAATGATGATTGAAGTTCCCATCCTGAGTATCAAAACTGAGTATCTTCAAGTTTTTCTCACTTGTTGAAGCAGAAACAAAATAGGTTGTGTTATAGGGAAAATAAGTATCCGTGAGAGAAAAACTATTGATTCAGCAAAGTGTATCTCCAGCGGCTATTTTTACTCATAGAGAATATTACATCATCATGGAAGCTACTTACAGGGAACAAAAGGTGATAAAAATTTGGTAGAACACTAGAGACAGAAACTCAAAGCAATTCCATTTATATATTGTATTCGAACAACTGATTATATGTGGTTAATGAATCCAGAAAAAGTTGGTACAAAATTAACACGACTTATAAAAGGGATACCATTATTATCGGGGATGATACTAATACATATAGTACAAAAAAATGCTAATAGATACTGACGGTCGGATCTCTCAATAATATCATCCTCGCTAATAATAATATCCCTCTTTTATAAATAATGGAATTAGTGTCTTTTTTCCTAATAATCTGTTCCAAGAAGATGTTAATATCCAACCTCCTTCAAATCTCTCCAATTTGGCATGTACTCTTGACCATGACTCAGACGACCCTATTTTTGTTGTTTACATTGGTGATAATATCCGCATTGTTTTTATTTACAAAAATTTTTGGTAAGTTGTTGGTGATGGAACTATAAAATGCATCCAAAAGATTTTCATATTAGGAAAGTTTCTTAATCTCTTAAACCGTACTCATATAGATTTGAGATATATACAGAAACAGGCCTAGGTTTCAACCCGAAAGACAAATCTAGACCTCTTTTTTTTTTGCACTTTTCAAAACTAGGTCTTCTTCCATGTTTGCATTGAAAACAGTCAATATATCGCATTTTTTGGTTAATTTCTTGAAATTGAGATTACCATATTACCCTTATACACGTGACGTATTCATGAACATATATCTCATTGGTATTTAATCTCTATGAAAATAAACGCTTGAGATTTAATGACCCACATCAGTGATACGTATGGAACCACACATGTGTTAATCCTAGACAGTAATCTTATCTTGGAAATTCTCTAAGAAAATGAACACATCTGATTTATTTCTCAACATACTTGTTATCGTAGATGAACAGGTAGAGATATAGTATTCCAGTTCAATCAAAAAACTAAACATGATCTGATTTCTAGGACAAACAAAGAATGATTTCATTTCTCTTCACTTGTTTTAGTTATTATTTCTATGCCCTAGTTGTTACCTCCGGCAAGCCAAGGCCTTTAATGGGTTTAGCTGGATACTCGAAGGGTTAAATTGAGAAGAAGATGTTGTTGAAGGTTTACTTGAAGATATTACAACAATATGGTGCTCAAGAAGAACTCAGGAAGAAGAACTAGGAATTAGGGATCCGTTGTTGAGAACAAAGTCAAGAAATCCAAGTTTCCGTCGTTGATTAATTGATGATGAATGGATTGGAAATGGAGATGGACATGTATTCGTTGCTATCAATGGATTAGTGAATAAATTCATGGGCTTTAGTGATTGATTGAGATGGAATTCGAGATATCATAATATGGGAATGAATCAAGAAGAATTGGGGATGGTGATGAAAAAAATTAGAGAAATTGGTTCTGGTGTGGTTACTGTCAATTGATTAAGATGATGGGGGTATTTGGGTTTAGAACGAGTTAAAATAATGTTGGTGCTGTTGTGATGATTATGTAAGGTCATATGAGGATTGGGGCTGAGACAGAGATGGTTAGTGTCAAATCCGAGAAGCTAAGGAATGGTGGGTGTTGTTAGAGGTGATTGAAGGTCATATGTGATAACATATCTGAAAAAACGGGGATACAACAACCACACCAAATAATTCGTTCGGCAATCTGTATGGACTAACTTCAATATAATTCCAAGAGCACCAACTTAAAAGCGAGCTCAATCAAGAGATATATAAAAGAGCTTAATTTAAATTTCTCAATACAATCTGCAATCGAACAGATAGAAATCTGTGAGCCCGATTGATATGAGAAATAGCTTGGACGGTACCAAAGACCAACTCCCAAGTGCCAATCAATTCCTATCCAACAATCAAGGTCAGATTTACCAATTGATCGAACTACGTACAACCTGTGATATTTCAATTATATAAACAAATATAATGCGGAAAAGAAATAACACAGTCACCAGAAATTTTGTTAACGAGGAAACTGCAAATGCAGAAAAACCCCGAGACCTAGTACAGATTTGAACACCACATTGTATTAATCCGCTACAGACACTGGCCTAAGTTAACTTCGGACTGGAATGTAGTTGAGCCTTAACCAAGTCTCACACTGATTAAGGTACAATCGCGTTCCTTACGCCTCTAGAACCACGCCGGATTCTGCGTACTTGATTCCCTTAGCTGATCTCACCCACAACTAAGAGTTGCTACGACCCAAAGTCGAAGACTTATAGACAAATTTGTCTCCCATAGATAAGTCTATTCTGATAGATAAATCTGTCTCCCACAGAAGTACCTATGAAGTTTTTGTTCCGTCTTTTGATAAATCAAGGTGAGCATGAACCAATTGATAATCCGGTCTTATACTCCCGAAGAGCAGCCTAGAAATATCAATCACCTCACAATTACTTAACTATATAGTGGTAGAAGAAGTTATTGCGGAATCACAGAATGAGACGAAGAGCTTTGTGATTACTTTTTATACCTTACCTATCGGAGATAAATCTCGAGCAAATCTTAGACAAGATAATGCTCAATATGATAGAACAAGTAAGATCAGAATATGCAACTACAGAGAAAATAGTTGGATTTGGCTTCACAAATCCCAAATGAAGTCTTCAAGTCATTAACCTATAATGGTTTTGGAAAAACCTAGGTTAAAGGAGAATCGACTCTAGTCGCAACTAGGACACAGAAAAGTGTCGGGATTAGGTTTTCCAGTTGCTAGAGTTCTCCCTTATATAGTCTTTCAAATCAGGGTTTGCTTTCAATCAAAGTTAATAGATGAAATCCATATTTAAGATTCCAGCTAAGTCTGCTAAAACCAAAGCAATATATCTCCACCTTTAGATGGTCTTAGCTTATTACGCACAAATGAAATATACCTTCATTTAGATATGGGTAACTGTACCTAAACGTGTATATTGAGTTGGTTCAATAACAGTTAGTCGGAGTTAGCCATATGAACACTTCTGAAAAAGAGGGGGTCTAACAACAACACCCAATATTTCTCTTAACAATCTGTATGGACAAACTCTAATATACTTTTTATGAGAATCAAAAAGACAGTTAGACTCAATCAATAAAAAGATATATCAAAGAGTTTATATCTCAAATCTCTCGATTTGATCTTTACTCAAGCAAATGGAAATCTGCGAGTCTTTATCAAAGAGAGATAACTTGGACGGTACCAAAGACCAATGTCCAAGGATCAATCAATATCAATCAACAACCAAAGGTTGGATTTCCGATTGATGATCTTAACGCACAACCTGTATTATTTCAATTATATAAAATATAATGCGGAAAGAAATAACACAGACACCAGAAGTTTTGTTAACGAGGAAACCTCAAATGCAGAAAAACCTCGGTACCTAGTCCAGATTGAATACACATTGTATTAAGCCGCTACATACACTAGCCTACTACAAGCTAACTTAGGACTGGACTATAGTTGAACCCCAATCAGTCTCCCACTAATTCAAGGTACAGTTGTACTCCTACGCCTCTGATACCAGCAGGATACTGTGCACTTGATTCTCATAGTTGATCTCACCCACAACTAAGAGTTGCTGCAACCCAAAATCACAGACTTGATAATAAACAAATCTGTCTCACACAGAAAAGTCTATCAAAGGATAAATCTTTCTCCCACAGAAAAACCTTAGGTTTTTGTTCCGTCTTAAGATATAAAATCAAGGTGAACAGGAACCAATTGATAATCCGGTCTTATCTTCCCGAAGAACATCCTAGATTAATCAATCACCTCTCAACAATCCTTCTTGACTACACAAGCGGTTTGTCGAGGAATCACAAACAGTGAGACGAAGATGTTTGTGACTTATTTATCTTGTCTATCGGAGAACTCTCACGATCTCAAGCCAATGAAAGATTGTACTCGTACGATAGAAGATGCAAGATCAGATCACACAACTACGAAAAAAGTAGTATCGGCCTGGCTTCACAATCCCAATAAAGTCTTTAAGTCGTTAACCTGGTTTTAGAGAAAAAACCAGAGGTTAAAGGAGAATTGACTCTAGCGAGCGCACTAGTATCACACAGACGTGTGGGGATTAGTTTTGCACAATGCTAGATGTCTCCTTTATATAGCCTTCAAATCAGGGTTTTGCCTTATTTACAAAGCAATCCATATTCACAGTTAGATGAAAACCTGATTTAGATTCAAGCTAACATTTCTCAACCGTTAGATCAAAAACTTAGCTTGTCACACACACTTGCGTAGACGTTTACTGGGTTTGTGAAAACCATGCCCAAACGTGTACGTGTATGTTGGTTCAACATAGTAACCCAAAAGGTTAACCATATGAGCAATTCATATTAACCTAGTTCTTCTTCACCATAACTAGTTCAATTGACTTAAATGAACTAGTTAGAGAGTTGTTCAATTGCTATGAGATCTTATGTAACTACACAAGACACAATTGAAACAAAGATGATTCGATTCGATGAATCGTCTCATGAACTTTATAGCCACGGTTTGCATAAAGCATTCCTTAGTAATTTAAGTTTCATGTTCAGAGCACATCTTTAGATCATAACCACTTAAGCTCACAAACAAGTTCGCGGACTTAAGACAACCGACAGAGTTTTCCAAACTCAGTAGAAAATCTCGGCAAAGATACTTCCGCCAGTTCGCGGATTGAGTTCGTGGACTAAACACACAAACGAGTTTTTGGAAAATCCCAGCAGAAATTCTCGGCAAGAGAACTTCCGTCAGTTCGCAAACTGAGTTCGCGGACTTGGCAAAGCCAATTCCTCCGGTTTCTCTCAATCAACAAAGTTCAAAAACTTCGGATTAAGGAATACATGGTTATGTAATCTAAACTCTCATTCCAATCATTGAGACATTCTCAGAGGACGTTATATAGCCGTTATTCATAGACCGTTTCACGTCAGAGCAATTCTCAAGGTAATTGAAACTTTTCATGACTTTCGCCACTAGGTGAAGATAAACTTGATCGAAGCGTAACGCTTTACCAATACAAGATTTCGAGAAAAACATAAGTAGTGAATACTCAGCTCGAAATGTCAAATGTGTATGATCCAGTCTGTATAACATACGACTTTTTTCCTCATAAGAAGTAGGAGATAGAATAGATAGACTTTTGAGTGATAGATAAGTTCAAGTCTCCACATACCTTTTTGTTGATGAAGTTCCACGGTTCCTTGAGTAGATCTTCGTCGTTGTATGATGAATCGCCATGAAGTCCTTGATCTCAACTACACTTTTCTATCCTAGTCCGAGACTTAGATATAATAGACTAGAAATCAAGACTCATAGTTTTGATCACTAACATTGACAAACATGCTTGATATAGCAACGCATGCGAGGTTGACCGAGCTGTGCTCTAACAATCTCCCCCTTTGTCAATTTTAGTGACAAAACTATTAATACATATGGAATACAAAAAAGATAAACTTTAGTGGCTCCTATTCCATAGTCTAATCTTCAACGATCCTTGAAATCTTCGTCCTTCCAAGTACTTTAATGATCCCAAAGGCTGTAAGTTTAGCACCACCGTTGTTGAAGATCCGTAGATATAACAATGAGAGAAATCGAGATTCTCGATCATTATTATACAGTGTCATAGTATCATTATGTAACATCAAAGTCCAATTGCATCACGACTTTAACAAGAATACTATGGTGATATGTATCACTCCCCCTTAGTCAATACTCCATCTCGATCATGGAAACCACTCCCCCTTACACAATGATCCGAAAACCATATGTATTTGTAGTGTGAACTACATTATTTCTCCCCCTTTTTGTCAATAAAATCGGCAAAGGTAAAAGAACGGGATCATAATGAAATTTCCACAAGAGATATTTCATAGACTAAAAGAAAAAATACATACCAACTTAATTTAGATGCAATCATAAAGCCGAAGATAAATGCATTCATCAAGGAGTTTTAAGATACAAGATAATCCTTATTAAATTCCACAGCCGCACACCCCGCGAGATATTACCATTAAGCACAAGTTCAAAAAAACTCTCCCCCATTTGATGTCATTCCCGAAAGAACAACAAGAGCGACCTTAATTTCGAAAGAAAAGAAGAATTTTTTAATTGGACACCAAAAACCATGGAAATGATTTTCTATATCAAAAACTCAATCAAATTAATCACAAGTAAATCCATGATTAATTTAATTGGAATACGCAACTAAATCAAACCACAAAAGTGATCAATTTAATTGATTGTGCTCAACATAAGAAAACTCACGGAGCTACGACTAAGATAACCACACGGAGATGACTACCTTAATCGTTCAAATACTCAACATAAGGAAAACCTTATAGTATATACGACTATATCAACCAATAGAACATGACTAGTATAGCCATTCATATACTCAACACAAGAACTTGTGGAGTATATGAAAAACTCAACTAGATTAATTACAAGAGAACCTATAATTAATCTAATTGGAATACACAACCAAACTAATCATCGAAGCAATCAATTTAATTTTCAAAAGATTTTGCTCGACAAAAGAAGACTTTCGGAGCAAATAACTAAATAACCAATCAAGATGATTAATTTAGTTCAAGAATGCTCAACATATAACATCTCATGGAACAACCAACAAGGCCAATATTAATCGACATAGTTGTAAGGTGCTCAACATAAGATATACAATGGAGCCTTCACGGTAAAACATAACAAAATGGATCAATGAATATCAATACCGTGGATAACATACAAGGATCTATTCTATTTTCCATCACTATTTGCATAACGACATAATAGACTTTATCTTTGTCAAACAAAAGATTTCATCCTATTTTCCATCAAATAAATGACTGCATAGGCATAACTTTTGTAATTGTCAAAAGTTCATTCGTCCTTTCATCAATACGAATATCAATTTATCAACGACTTTACTTTTGACACAATATGGGACCTTCAAGTTCACGGACGCAAACAATACATATCCCATAAAAATATTGCAATACTTCAAAACAGATTAATACTGCAATAATATCATATTCCAAATATTTTTAGAATTTAAAAACCAATAAACCTAAAAAATAAATATAAGAAGATGAAAACAAAAATAGCTATGTGTAGTCACAATCTTCGCTATTCAAGACGCTAGTTATTCTTCCAACTAATCCAAAAAGAAGACATACTAGGCATCTGAAAATATCCTCAGTTTTCCTTGATAATTTCAGACCTCTGAAATGGTTCATCAAAGTATGAGTCACTGATATCCTTGATCCTGTTGACTGTAGACACACCATGTTCATAAGTCAGAACATTAACTTTCCGATTAACAGTGCGAGCATAATGACGAGCCTTTGCACAATCAAGGATAACTTTCTTCTGATTTATGATCAAGATATTCTGAGTACCAAGGATTTTCTCCTGTCCATCAATAAGCTGGTTTATCTGCAATTGAAGGTTAGCCAGTTCGTTCTTAACTTCATTATAAACACGAATCATATCCTTGACAGATTCTCCAATCCAAGAGTTATACTCTTTTCTTTCAAGCATCTTCTTCAGTATAAACTCTTTACCATAATAACATCCTTTGAGATCATCCTCAACCATAGGGTTAACTTCTTCTTTGGGAACAGTTTCCATAGAGCTCCTTTCTGAAGAAAAATGAAACACGTATAAGAGTTATATATGTTTGTGAATGCCCTAGCTAGAAACCCTAGAGTTCCTTGAGGAGATGCAGACGTTCGTGAGCCGACCAAAAGACAAATGACCCTAAGAGGAAATATTGCACACTGTGCAGCTTTCAAAGATTCTCCATCCCAAATGGTCATAGTGACAAAAGAAAAGGAAACTAGAGAAGAGCATTACATCAGAAGATATACAAGCTAGAGAAAAATAGCACAATACTTGAGCAGCTCTCAGATCCTTATCCTTGTATCTCTCAAGTTAGACACAAGAATATAACATTTTGTTGTTAGGTAGCATAGGGAGACATAGTATCACCAGGTTCTTAGAGAGTAACTGTAATTTCCTCAAGGATATCTTATCTCGACATTTCTTGTCCTTTCACTGCAGCTTCCAGAAAAAAGGGTGCGTCTCGCAGTCCTTCTGGGAATCACTGGTGAGAAACCTTTCTGATAACAAAGTCTAGGACCTCTAGAAAAAGGTTCTAGGGGATTTTCCGAAATTGGTCTCCACACACTAGACTTAGATTTACCCGATTTGTTCTTATAAGCACAGGACATGCTTTCATTGGTAGCCCGAGAGTTTACAAATGTCCTGTAATGATTTATAGGAGAGAGATCATTTTTATAAGATGCCTGGTTTCCTATGAAAGGGACCTTCACTATAGCAGTCGTCCGACTATTTACTCCATTGACAGTAGAAAGAAACAATTTGTGAAGTTCAGAAACACGTTTCTTTCTGGAAAAACAATGGATAACATAGTGATTTCCTTTTCCACAGAAGGTACAAATTCGTGGAGGAGAAGCAATAACTGGTACTTGTTTAAACTTCATAGTCACCGGAGAAGATTGTAAGTTATGAAAACTTTTCTTGACACAATCTTCATCTGGATAAAATTTCATTCTATACAGTAACTCATGAGAATTAGTTTGCGCAGAAGAATTTTTCTTTAAAACAAAGTTTTCCATTTCCAAGGAATTGCACTGTCCATGGGCTATGACAAGTGATGCTTCAAGTTTCTTTTTCTCAACACGAAGTCTGTCAAGATCAGAAGAATGCGTCTTGATCAAATATTTTTCTCTAATTGATCCTTCTTTAACCAGCTTTTCAAGATCACAAATCTTTTCACGCTGTATATTGTTTTCTTGAAGAAGTTTTTTTATTTCCTTAGAGAATGACCCTATAATGTTATAGAGTACCTGTTCACGATCAATAGACTTTTCAAATTCATCAATGAGCTGTACATGATCCTTGAGATCAACAAACTCTGTAGAATTTTTGGAAATTCTGGTGAGCTCCTTTTCAGCCTTTGCCATTATGTCCAATGTCTCATTGGAGGAAGAATGACCAACACAGAATGGAACAATCTTCTTACCTCGGGATTCGGAAGAATCGTCTAAGGAGTGACCCTTTGAGGTATTTCCAAGACACTTGAAAAAGTTGACAGCTTTAGGAGGCATTTTTGGTATGCGTATGAGATTCTATACACAGACTCAGACTGCCACAAACACAGACTTATAAGGTCTTTAACGTGTTTTCCCGCTCTGATACCAGTTGAAAAAGCGGGGGTCTAACAACACCACCCAATATTTCGCTTAGCAATCTGTATGGACAAACTCCAATATACTTTTTATGAGAATCAACAAGACAGTTAGACTCAATCAATAAAAAGATATATCAAAGAGTTTATATCTCAATCTCTCGATTTGATCTTTACTCAAGCAAATGGAAATCTGCGAGTCTTTATCAAAGAGAGATAACTTGGACGGTACCAAAGACCAATGTCCAAGGATCAATCAATATCAATCAACAACCAAAGATTGGATTTCCAATTGATGATCTTAACGCACAACCTGTATTATTTCAATTATATAAAATATAATGCGGAAAAGAAATAACACAGACACCAGAAGTTTTGTTAACGAGGAAACTGCAAATGCAGAAAAACCCCGGGACCTAGTCCAGATTGAATACACACTGTATTAAGCCGCTACAGACACTAGCCTACTACAAGCTAACTTCGGACTCGACAATAGTTGAACCCCCATCAGTCTCCCACTAATTCAAGGTACAGTTGTACTCCTACGCCTCTGATCCCATCAAGATACTGCGCACTTGATTCCCTTAGCTGATCTCACGCACAACTAAGAGTTGCTGCAACCCAAAATCGCAGACTTGATAATAAACAAATCTGTCTCACACAGAAAAGTCTATCAAAGGATAAATCTGTCTCCCACAGAAAAACCCTAGGTTTTTGTTCCGTCTTAAGATATAAAATCAAGGTGAACAGGAACCAATTGATAATCCGGTCTTATATTCCCGAAGAACAGCCTAGATTAATCAATCACCTCTCAACAATCCTTCTTGACTACACAAGCGGTTTGTCGATGAATCACAAACAGTGAGACGAAGATGTTTGTGACTTCTTTATCATTCCTATCGGAGAACTCTCACGATCTCAAGCCAATCAAAGATTGTACTCGTACGATAGAAGATCCAAGATCAGATCACACAACTACGATAAAAGTAGTATCGGTCTGGCCTCACAATCCCAATGAATTTTTTAAGTCGTTAACCTGTTTTTAGAGAAGAAAACCAAAGGTTAAAGGAGAATCGACTCTAGCGAGCGCACTAGTATCACACAGACGTGTGGGGATTAGTTTTGCACAACGCTAGATGTCTCCTTTATATAGCCTTCAAATCAGGGTTTTGCCTTAGTTACAAAGCAATCCATATTCACCGTTAGATGAAAACCTGATTTAGATTCAAGCTAATATTTCTCAACCGTTAGATCAAAAACTTAGCTTGTCACACACACTTGGGTAGACGTTTACTGGGTTTGTGAAAACCATGCCCAAATGTGTACGTGTATGTTGGTTCAACATAGTAACCCAAAAGGTTAACCATATGTGCAATTCATATTAACCTAGTTCTTCTTCACCATAACTAGTTCAATTGACTCAAATGAACTAGTTAGAGAGTTGTTCAATTGCTATGAGATCTTATGTAACTACACAAGACACAATTGAAATAAAGATAATTCGATTCGATGAATCGGCTCATGAACTTTATAGCCACGGTTTGCATAAATCATTCCTTAGTAATTTAAGTTTCATGTTCAGAGCACATCTTTAGATCATAACCACTTAAGCTCACAAACAAGTTCGCGGACTTAAGGAAACCAACAGAGTTTTCCAAACTCAGCAGAAAATCTCGGCAAAGAGACTTCCGCCAGTTCGCGGACTAGGTTCACGTACTAAACACGCAAACGAGTTTTTGGAAAATCCCAGCAGAAATTCTCGGCAAGAGAACTTTCGTCTGTTCACAAACTGAGTTCGCGGACTTGGCAAAGCCAATTCCTCCGGTTTTTCTCAATCAACAAAGTTCGAAAACTTCGGATTATGGAATACATGGTTATGTAATCTAAACTCTCATTCCAATCATTGAGACATTCTTAGAGGACGTTATATAGCCGTTATTCACAGACCGTTTCACGTCAGAGCAATTCTCAAGGTAATTGAAACTTTTCATGACTTTCGTCACTAGGTGAAGATAAACTTGATCAAAGCGAAACGCTTTACCAACACACGATTTTGAGAAAAAGATAAGTAGTGAATACTCAGCTCGAAATGTCAAATGTGTATGATCCAGTATATATATCATACGACTTTTTGTCTCATAAGAAGTAGGAGATAGAATAGATAGACTTTTGAGTGATAGATAAGTTCAAGTCTCCACTTACCTTTTTGTTGATGAAGTTCCACAGTTCCTTGAGTAGATCTTCGTTGTTGTATGATGAATCGCCATGAAGTCCTTGAGCTCAACTACACTTTTCTATCCTAGTCCGAGACTTAGCTATAATAGACTAGAAATCATGACTCATAGTTTTGATCACTAACATTGACAAACATGCTTGATATAGCAACGCATGCGAGGTCGACCAATCTATGCTCTAACAACTTCGCATTCATCTAACAGATCTAGATTGACTATGATGATCAATCAATCATGAAAGATAATCAAATGAATCTAATTGTGTTTCACATAGAGTTGTCCAATTGTTCACTATCTCATAGAAATATATATGAACCAATTGAAACAAAATCGGATTGATTTGTAAGAATCAATTCATGAACATTAAGCCATGGTTTGCAAAGATTGCATTCCTTAAATCATAAACGTATTTGTTCACGAGTATGAAAATCATATTTAACCGATTTTAGAACTTTAACCACCAAGTTTGCAAACAGGTACGCAAGCTATAGCTTCCGTACTTTGGTCTTATTCAGCCGCTTGCAAACGGGTATGCGAACAGCCGTCCCGGACCTAACTCAAGTAGAACCGTTCGCATACTAGTATGCAAATAAGGTTCCCGGACTTTACAGTTAAAACCGTTCGCATACTAGGTATGCAAACAAGGTTCCCGGACCTGAATCATACCAAAACGGTTTGCATACTAGGTACGCATACTATGCTGTATCCAGACAAAGGTTTTTGTTCTAAACTCTCATTTCAATCATTGAAACATCCTTAGAAGACGACAATAGTTGTCTCACACAAACTATTAGCTTCAAGTAATTTTCAAGTGATCGAATGATCAATACGAAACATTCGAAGTCTACATCAAATGATTGTCTCACACAAATCATGTAAGATGTTTCAAGGCAATTTCCACATGATCATCTTTTGACTATTATTTAGTCTCCAATAAATAAATTGTTTCCAACTAAACTCGTCAAGAGTATGATGAACGTAGCTAAATCAAAAATCTTCCAACATATATTTCGAGAAATAGATAACTGAGTTAAACTCGGCTTGAAATATCAAAATGTGTATAGTATAAAAGTCTATATAGATATACGACTTAGTCTCATTAAGAGATATAATATAATAGACTTCTGAGTGATAGATAAGTTTTAGTCTCTACATACCTTTTGTTGATGAATTTCCTCCAAGATCTCCTCAGTAGATCTTCGTCTTCAATCGATGAACGCCGTGAAGTCTAAATCTCAACTACACATTATATCCTAATCCGAGAATAGTTATAAGTAAACTAGAAATCAAGACTATAGTTTTGATCAACTAAAATTGACAAACAAGCTTGAGATAACAACGCTTGCGATTTCGACCGAGCAATGATCTAACAATATCAATGGTGATCAAGAAGCTCTGGTTTATTAAGTAAAATGATTAAAAATCAATTACGAAAGATAAAATTGTCAACAACTATTCAAACAGATATAACCGACAAAACCAAAGAACAGACTTCACATGTGCGATCCACACATGCGAACCACAAGAGGTAAAACATGTTTAAATTTTATCATTCACCAAAATTTGTGTTATCCTTCATTGCATCATAACTTTATATGTTAACACCTTGAGATCAGGGGAGAGGAATCTTGAACCTTGAGCTCGTCCTTTAAGAAATGAAACCTTAGACCATGTAGTGCCTTAGTAAATATATTAGCTATCTGTTCAAGAGTAGATACATAAAACACATCCCAATCCTTGGTCTGAACAAGCTCCCTTATAAAATGATAGTCAATGTGGACATCCTTCATTTTTGAGTGTTGTATTGGGTTTGAAGCAATAGAGATAGAACTGATGGTGCCATAGCCTAACATAGGCATTGAAGGTAAGGAAAAGAATAAATCCTGTAAGAGGTAACAGATCCATATAATTTCAGTTGCACTGTGAGAAAGTGTCTTGTATTCCGTTTCTTTAGAAGACCTAGCTACTGTTGTTTGCTTCTTAGAAGACCATGAAACTGGATTTGGACCTAAAAAATACAATAACCCCTGTTGATCTTCTGTCCTCAATGCTTCCAGCCTAATTAACATCAGAAAATCCCAATAAAAATGAACTACCTTTTGTGAAAAGTAAACCATGAGAATTAGTGCCCTTAGAGATATCTTAAAATTCTCTTTGCAGATGTAAAATGAGCAGTTCTTGAATTTTGCATGAGCTGACATACTTGATTCACTGCATAGGATACCTTAGGTCTTGTCCAAGTGAGATAATGTAAAGAACCAACCAAGTTTTTGTATTCAGTTGAATTCTCAAGTAATTCACCATCTTTTGATGTCAACTTTGCAGAAGCTACAATGGGAGTCAAACAAGGCTTAACACCCTTCATATGATGCTTAGTGAGTAAATCCAGTGTGTATTTGGTTTGAGAAATTGTCATTGTTGTTGAGGTTTTTTTAACTTCTAGTCCTAAGAAGTAATGAAAATCTCATAAATCTTTGATAGGAAATAGATTCTGCAGTTGAATAATAATTTCCTGAATAAAATTAGAAGAGCTGTCTGAGAATAAAATATCATCTTCATACACAAGAGCCACTATTGTCTGATCACCTTGATGATATACAAATAAAAAAGTATCTGCAGTAGAATTCACAAATTGAAGATTGAGAAGAGCATTGCTTAATTTGTCATACTAAGCCCTGGGTGCTTGTTTAAGACCATAAATGGGATTTGTGAAGAAGGCAAACATGATCAGGTTTAGTTTCATCCACAAAACCTGGAGGTTGCTGCATATAAACCACCTCATTCAAATCTCCATGCAGAAAGGCATTACTTACATCAAGTTGTCTAATGCACCGATCAAACTGAATTGTCATTGCAAAAATGGTTCTGAGGCTTGGCCACTGGACTGAATGTTTCATCAAAGTCAACTCCTTGTTGTTGATTAAAACCCTTTTCCACCAACCTAGATTTGGATCTCTCTATAGAACCATATGAATTGTATTTAATTCTGAATACCCATTTACACCCTACTACATTTTGACCAGCAACAGGTGGTACTGATGACCATATTCCAACATTCTTCAAGGCTGTATACTCATTTACTAGAGATACTCTCCACTTAGGAATTTTATTATCCTAAGCAAAACATGTAGGAGTAGAAATACCTGCTAAAGCAATTAATTTGTCAGATATAGGATGTTTAGTAGCAGCATATGATTTTGGCTTAATATATTCCCTTTTTGCCCCTAGTAGTCATATTATGATTGTTAGAGCACTGCTCGGTCGAACTCGCAAGCATTTGTTATTTCAAGCTTGTTTGTCAAGTTTAGTTGATCAAAACTATATTCTCGATTTCTAGTCTACTTATAGGAATTTCAGACTAGGATATATTGTGTAGTTGAGATTTTAGACTTCACGACGCTTACAACTGAAGACGAAGATTAACTGAAGAACTTGGAGGAACTTCATCAACAAAAGGTTTGTGGAGACTAAAACTTATCTATCACTCAGAAGTTTATTCTATTCTATCTCTTATTGAGACAAAAGTCGTATAGTGATATAGACTTTCATATTATACACATTTGTTATTTCGAGATGAGTATAACTCGCTTATCTATTTCTCGAAATATGTGTTGGTATATTTTTGCTTTAGATACATTCATCATTATTCTTGACGAGTTTAATTGGAAACAATTTATTTGTTGGAAACTAAATAATAAGTTAAAATATGTTCATGTGGAAATAGCTTGAAAAATCTTACATGATTTGTGTGAGATAATCATTTGATGTCGACTTGGAAAGTTTCATATTGATCATTCGATCACTTGAAAATTGCTTATAAGCTAATGGTTTGTGTGAGAAAGCCATTGTTGTTTTTTAAGAATATTTCAATGATTGAAATTGGAGTTTAGGACTAAAACCCATGTCTGGTAAACATCATAGTATGCGTAACCCCACATTCCTTTTCCTTCCCTGAAAACTCTTTTTATCAAAAGATTACTTGTAGAGCTAGTTTTGTGTATCTCTCACAATCCCATAGTTGAATGGAGACTACAAGCATCATGTCTTCTAATGGAAAAGATGTTAATTGATTGTTAATCCATCAATCATGAAGGAAAATGGTAAATCTCATCCTTCTACAACTTTAAAGAGAAAAGGTAAGAATATGAAGAAACCAAGGGCTAACCCCTCAACTCTTCAAAAGTTTTCTGGTGTTCTTCAAGAGTTGAAAGAAACAAGGATGGAGATGTATCAAATAAAGGCTATTGTTTTAAGAACTCTTGAAATTCAGAAGGCCCTGGATCGGTATCAATCAAGAAGGTTTGTTGGAATTGAATCCTTTCTTCATGAACCTTATGTTCCAATGTCTGTTGACGACAAGGAGTTCGGGGACGATAAAGAATTTTTCAAGGATCTTAAAGTCTAGGAAACTTCTTATGAGAATTTATTCTTGTGTTTTAAGAAGGATAACCATGGTTTGGAATAGCATACGTTGTGATTACACATAGCTATTGCCAACGGATTTTCATCTTGCAATATTTTTAGATTTATTTATTTAAATGCTAAGTTATTTGGAAGATGATTTTGCAGTATTAATCTTTATTGGTTTTATATATTGGAAAAATATGTTATGGGATATGTGTGGTTACGTCCGTGAACTATGATTATCTCATATACGTCAGAAGTTAGTCTATTGTGTCATTATGCAAATATTGATGGAAAATAGAATGAACTTTTGAATATTCCACAATATTGATCTTTCCCTGATCCACTTTTATGTGAAAGTATTGTATGGCTCCGAAAGTTTCCTTATGTTGAGCATTTCCGATTAAATTACTCAATAAGGTCTCTTGTGGATTAATTTATTCGAGTTTTCTGGATACACATTCATGTTTCATGTAATTTGTTAATGTCCAAAGAAATCCTTCTTTTCTTGTTAAAAGTAAGGTCGCTCTTGTTGTTCTTTCGGGAATGACATTTTGTGGGGGAGAGTTCTTAACTGAACTTGCGCTTAATTGCCAAATCTTTGTGGGGGAGTGTGGTTGTGGAATATTGTAGGAGTTATCTTGTATCTTTATTAACTCCTTTATGAATACACTAAGTTTCGACTATGTGAAATCATCGAAACAAAGTTGGTATGTTCTCTTTTAGTCATGAAGTATCTCTATGAGAATTTCATTATGATCCCATAATTTTCGTACCTTTGCCAATTTATATTGACAAAAAGGGGGAGAATTATTTTGTACATACATATGGTTTACGGATCATTATGTAAGGGGGAGTGGTTTTCATTGTGAGATGAAGTATTGACTAAGGGGGAGTGATACATATCACCATAGTATTATTGTCAAAGTTGTGAATCTTGTGATGCAATTGGACTTTGATGTTGTGTAATAATACTCTGACAATGTATAACAATATTTGAGAACAATTGTTTTCGTATTGTTATAGCTACGGATCTTCAACAACAATTATGCTGAGTCGAACGCATTTAGAATCACTGGAATACTTGGAGCGGCGAAGAATTCAAGGAATGTTGAAGAACCAAGGAAATCAAGCATGATAGATGAGAAGCTACAAAGTTTGTTTATTTTGTAATCCATATGTATTGATACATTTGTCACTAAAATTGACAAAGAGGGAGATTGTTAGAAAACTTCTCGGTCGAACTCGCAAGCATTGCTATCTCAAGCTTGTTTGTCAAGTTTAGTTGATCAAAACTATAGTCTTGATTTCTAGTCTACTTATAGGAGTTTCGGACTAGGATATATTGTGTAGTTGAGATTTAGACTTCACGGTGCTTACAACTGAAGACGAAGATCTGCTGCAAAACTCAGAGGAACTTCATCAACAAAAGGTATGTGGAGACTAAAACTTATCTATCACTCAGAAGTTTATTCTATTCTATTATATCTCCTATTGAGACAAAAGTCGAATTGTGATATAGACTTTCATATCAACAAATTTGTTATTTCGAGCTGAGTATAACTCGCTTATCTATTTCTCGAAATATGTATTGGTAGCATTTTGCTTTAGCTACTTATCATTATTCTTGACGAGTTTAGTTGGAAACAATTTATTTGTTGGAAACTAAATAATAAGTCACAATATGTTCATGTGGAAATTGTCTTGAAACATCTTACATGATTTGTGTGAGACAATCATTTGAGTCGACTTGGAAAGTTTCGTATTGATCATTCGATCACTTGAAATTTTTTATAAGCTAATGGTTTGTGTGAGACAGCCATTGTCGTCTTCTAAGAATGTTTCAATGATTGAAATGGGAGTATAGAACTAAAACCCATGTCTGGAAAACATCACAGTATGCGTACTTAGTGTATAAACTGTGTTGGTGTGATTCAGGTGCGGAAACAAAGTTTGAATACCAGTATGCAAACGGTTTTAGTTGTTAAAGTCCTGGAACCAAGTTTGCATACCAGTATGCGAACGGTTCTACCTGAGTTAGGTCCGGGACGACAGTTTGCGTACCCGTTTGCAAACTGTTGGACAAGACCAAAGTCCGGAACTAAAGTTTGCATACCCGTTTGCAAACTTAGTGGTCAAAGTTTTAAAATCGGTTTAATATGTTTATATACTCATGAACAGATGCATTTATGAAATAAGGAATGAAATCTTTGCAAACCGTGGCTTAATGTTCATGAACTGATTCTTGTACTTAGCACATTACGAATCAATCCGATATTGCTTCAATTAGATCATATATACTTATATGTGATTGACAACAATTGAACAACTCTATGAAACACAATTAGATTCATTTGATTATCTTTCATGATTGATTGATCATCATAGTTGATCTAAATGTGTTAGATGAATGTGGTTAAGAAAAAATTATGCATATGGATAACTACGGTTAACTATTATTGAGCCAACTCAATATACACGTTTAGGTACGGTTACCCACATCTAAATGAAAGTATATTTCATTTGTGTGTGACAAGCTAAGACCATCTAACGGTGGAGAGATATTTCTTTGGTTTCAAGCAGACTTAGTTTGTATCTTAAATCGGGTTTTCATCTAACGCTGAATATGAAATGCTTTGTTTCTAAGCTAACTTAGCAAACCATGATTTGAAAGGCTATATAAAGGAGAACTCTTGCAACTGGGAAACCTAATCCCCACACCTCATATGTGATACTAGTTGCGTCTAGAGTCGATTCTCCTTTAACCTAGGTTTTTCCAAAAACCATTATAGGTTAACGACTTAAAGACTTCATTGGGATTCTGAAGCCAGATCCAACTATTTTCTTTGTAGTTGCTTATTCTAATCTTACTTGTTCTATCGTGTTGAGTACTATATTCTCTAAGCTTTGCTCGAGATTTATCTCCGATATGTAAGATTAAAAAGTAACCACAAAGCTCTTCGTCTAATTCTTTGTGATTCCACAATAAATTTTTCTACTACATATTGATTGATATTTCTAGGTTGTTCTTCGGGAATATAAGACCGGATAATCAATTGGTTCCTGTGCACCTTGATTTATCATAATACAGAACAAAACTTCATAGGTATTTCTGTGGGAGACAGATTTATTTATCAGAATAAACATTTTTGTGGGAGACAGATTTGTTTATAAGTCTTCAACTTTGGGTCGTAGCAACTCTTAGTTGTGGGTGAGATTAGCTAAGGGAATCAAGTGCGCAGAGTCCTGCTGGGATTCTGAGGCGTTAGGAACAAGACTGTACCTTGATCAGTGTGAGATTGGTTAGGGCCCAACTACATTCCAGTCCGAAGTCAATTTGTAGTAAGCTAGTGTCTGTAGCGGCCTATTACAGTGTGGTGTTCAAAACTTGACTAGGTCCCGGGGGTTTTCTGCATTTGCAGTTTCCTCGTTAACAAAATTTCTGGTGTCTATGTTATTTTTTTTCTGCATTATATTTTATATAATTGAAATATCATAGGTTGTGCGTAGTTCAGTCAATTGGGAAATCCGACCATGTTTGTTGGGTAGTAATTGATTGACACTTGAACATTGGTTTTTGATACCGTTCAAGTTATTTCTCATATCAATCGGGCTCACAGATTTCTATTTGTTCGATCGCAGATTGTATTGAGAAATAGAGATACAACTCTTGGATATATTTCTTTGATTGAGTCTGACTGTCTAGTTGATTCTAACGGAATTATATTGGAGTTAGTCCATACAGATTGCCTAACGAAATATTGAGTGTGGTTGTTAGACCCCCGCTTTTTCAATGATCATTCACAATAATAGATGAAGGAGTATATGTAGATGAAGCAGAAACATCTACTAAAGCACTGGATGGATTTGGATTTGTAGAGGCTAAATGAGGTGGAGCGAAAGATGCATGATCAAAATGGATACTAGAAGATTGAATGGATGTGTCTGATACAAAATTAGGCTGTAGCTGAGAAGAAAAATGAGATTCATTGAAAATAACATGTCTTGAAATATAGATTCTGCCAGAAGATAAATCAAGACACCTATAACCTTTATGAGATTGACTTTAACCTAGAAAAATACATTCTTTGCTTCTAAGACTGAGTTTATTAGTTGTGTATGATTTGAGCCAAGGATAACATGCACAACCAAAGACTTTTAACAGTTTGTAATCATGCATTTTATTAAAAAGGGGATTGATAATGAGATATAAACTAAACTGATATTGCAGGTCATCTGTTGATAAGAAAATTGGCAGTTTGTAAAGCTTCTACTCAATACTGAATAGGTAGATGAGCTTGAAGCAAAAGATTTTTGGTTACCCCTAGCAAATGTTTGTGTTTAACTTCAGAAACACCATTACGTTCTGGTGTATGAGGACATGACATCTCATGGGTGATGCCTTTGGGAAGAGTGAAAGTTTTGAGAAGACTATTAATTCAAAATGCCAAAAATATTGATTAAGAAGCTTGATACTCAGCAAAGGAAGTTTTGGTGGGGTCATAAGAATAACAAAGGCACAAAATTCATCTTTTGGCAAAGTTTATGTATTCCTAAGGATTTGGGTGGATTAGCTTTCAGAGATCTTGAAATGCTGAATCATGCACTTTTAACCAAACTGGCATGGAGAATAAGTACTCAGAAAGATCAACTTGTTTTTCAAGTCCACAAGGCCAAGTACTTCAAACAAGAAGATTTCTTACACATTCATACTAAGAAACATAACTCCTTTTAGGTATGGAGAAGTATTAAAACTGGTTTACATATTCTACAAGAAAGCTATTGTATGGAAATCAACAATGGGAAAGGTACTAGGATCTGGATGGATAACTGGATTATTGGTTTAGATATTAAACCAACTCCTAAAGATCCTTCTCACCTTTCCTACATTCTGGTTAGTGAACTAATTCTGCTTGATTTTGCAGCTTGAAATATTCCTTTACTATCAAATCTCTTTTCTCCTGAAATTATAGACAGAGTGAAGTGTATGGTGATATCTCCTGACAGAGAAGATGAAGTTAAATGGAAGCATACAAAAGATGGAATCTTTACAGTAAAGAGTGCCTACAACAAGTTAGCTGAAACAAGAATAAATAATCAAGCATCAGTCAACACTGTGCCTAAAAAGACTTGGAAGGATTTATGGAATATGAATCTGCCACACATAGTGAAGCTTTTTATTTGGAAGTGTCTGAAATTTATTGTTCCTACAAAGTTAAGATTATCTCAGTACAACAAAGACAGAGACACTGTTTGTAGCATCTGTAATAATGAAGATGAATCTCTTTATCATCTTCTCATTATTTGTGCTCATGCCAGAGCTGTTTGGAGAATGGTCAACATTGACATTGATCAGATAAGGCATAATTGTTCATCAGTTCAAGAATGGATCCTCTCATGGTTTAATAACACTAATAATGTTGAAGCTGAAGATTTGATTAAGTGGAGGAATATACTCATGGTGGGCTGCTGGGTTATATGGAAGGAGAGATGTGAACACATATTTCAGGACAAAATTCTCAACCCTATTTCAACTGCCTCCAGAATTAAGTACCATCTGAATAATTTCAATCTTGCTATGCACCCTGTTATTAAGGATTCTACTGTCACTAACTCTGTATTGCAAGGAGAAAACTTTCAGTTTACATTATTTGTAGATGCTTCTTTTAATCATCTTACTAATGAAACTGGCACTGTCATGGTACTCTTTTCTAATACAGGTGGCTGTGAAAGAGTCAAGGGCTCCTATGCAAGTGGAGTAATGGATGCAGAGGCAGGGGAAAGCATGGCCATACTAGAAGCTTTGAGATGGTGCAAAGGTTTAAAGCTGGACAACTTTCACCTGATTGTTGATCCAGAAGTAGTAGTTAATTCCATAATCACTGATAATATTCAGATCAGATGAAAATAACAAACTCTTACAAGATATTAAAAATATTCTATCTAGTTTCAGTTTTTGGAAAATCTCTCATGTCAAAAGAGATTACAATAATTTAGCAGACAGTATTTCTAGAAAAGTTAGATTAGATAAGTTGACATTAGAGGAGTTCAAAGATTTTTCTCCCTGGATTGAAGCTGTTATTTCAAGGCATATTATGCCTATCCCACATTAATAAAATTCTTATTAGTTATTACTATAAAAAACAGACAAACTGAAGAAATTCTCAAAATTATTGATAAAAGAGATGAGTACATTTTTGAAATCAGACTTACTAAGGGAAAGACCCAACAGTGCTTTGTAAAGTCATCAATGATATTTGCATAATACAAATAGCCAGACACATAAGAGATATGAAGGGCTAGCATAGCTCGTCCTTGATTTTGACCCATTAAACTTTAGTTATGAATAACTTGTGATTATTATTAAATTTTTTTAGCCGATACATATAAATGTTATTAGATAATATAATTTCTAATCCACATAGTTTTAGTGTACGTAATATGAGAATTAAAACCTATTAAGATATTTCTCCAATGAGACTCTGTTATTAATTTTTTTTCCCCTTCAATATATTGTTATTTATCCGGTTGTCTATTGCAAATTATGATTATCTCCAATCACACTCTGGTATTAATATTTTTCCCCCATCCTCCACTTGTATGGGGGATAACTGGAACGGGACAACTTCGAGTAAGGCAGCACACAAATAGCAGCCTCATAGTTGGTAACTTTTCAAATATAGTTTCCCATTCACAAAAATAAAAATAAAAGTATACCAAAAAATTAGAGGTACGAGCACTAGTTAATATAGTATATTAAAGACGACTTCTAATTGTTGTCCGACCTAATTAACCTTTTCGCTAGTTTCTGTAGAAGTTGTTTTTATTGCAGTAGTTTAAAACAATTTTTCTTTCTTTGGTCGGTAGGACATCAGTGCTTGTTCTAGTTCTTCTCTGTCAACTCTGTTGACTTTTAGTCCGTGTTTACGGTTTGAACGTTTCAAGAGTCAACATTCCAAACTCTTTCTGCCATTGCATACACGGTCTTCACTTTGAACCTTTCTTTCTTCATGTTTCTAGTCTCCTAAGCCGCGTTCACCTACTATATATATTCCATATATATAATATATATACAGCCATGCCTTCTTATCTTCAGAATCAAACCAAACAAACTTACAAGAAAGAACTGTACATTCCCATTGTGAACAAAAAAGGCAGTACTCTTGATTAACCTGTAGCAAATCAAGAACTCTATACAACAGGTAAAAACTAGTTGATAATCATGATCTCAACATGGAGAGAACGAAAAGCTCGAAGACGTGCATGCGGTAAGATTCCGTCGTTATCAAATAACATAAGTGAACAAAAGATGGAAGTAAGAATTCCGAGGCATTTTCTATGTCCGATATCACTTGATCTTATGAAAGATCCTGTTACGTTATCAACAGGTATAACTTACGATCGAGAGAGTATCGAAAAATGGATTGAAGCCGGGAACTTCACTTGTCCAGTCACGATGCAAGTGTTAAAAAACATGGAGCAAATCCCAAATCATACTATTCGTAGAATGATACAAGATTGGTGTGTGGATAATCGTTCTTATGGAATTGAACGTATTCCAACACCTCGAATTCCAATCTCTTCCATTCAAGTCTTTGAAATTCTTTCAAGTATTACATCAGCTACTCAGCGTGGAAATCATTCTGAATGTATGGAACTGGTGAAAAAGATCAAGAATTTTGGTCGAGAATGCGAGAGAAACAGGCGGACTATCGTCTCTAACGGAACCGGCAGTGTATTGTCAGCAACATTCCACAAATTTGCGTCAGTGAAAGATAATAGTGCAGAAGAATTACTTGAGGAGATCTTAGAAGTGTTGCCATGGACATGCCCACTTGACACAGAAGGTAAATCATATTTAGGATCATCCGAGTCTTTACGTCGCATGGTATCGTTTACAACGTCAGGAAGTATCTCAAGAAGACGCAACGCCGTTTTAGCAATCAAAGATGTTCTTTCCTCAGGCCACCGGCGAAAAGATTTGGCGGAAATAGATGGAGCTATGGAGGCTTTATTTAAGCTAGTTAAAGAACCAATATGCTCTACAACTACAAAATCTTCTTTAGTAATTATATACTATTTAGTCACATCGAATGATGAGAAGATCAAAGCAAGATTTGCAGATATGGGTTTGGTTTCACTGCTTGTGGAAATTCTTGTTGATTCAGATAGAAGCATATGTGAGAAAGCTCTAGGTGTTCTTGATGGAATATTCAGTGTTAAAGAAGGTTTAGAGAAGGGTTACAATCATGTTTTAACAATACCAGTATTGGTTAAAAAACTTCTTCGGATTTCGGATTTGGTGACGGAGTTCTCCGTATCGGCTCTTTTGAAACTCTGCAAGAATGATGAGAAGAGAGATCAAGAAAGAAGTGTGTTGGTTGAAGCTTTACAAGCTGGTGCTTTCCAAAAGCTTTTGTTGATGTTGCAAGTTGGCTGTAACGAAAGAACAAAAGAGAAGGTAACTGAGCTTTTGAAATTGATGAACAACAAAAGGAATACAGCCGAATGTATTGAATCAATGGATTTTAAGCAACTTGCAAGACCATTTTGAGTAGTTTGGTTACATTTGTAATTGAGTGATGAAAGAAAAAGCTTAGGCATAGAGCATACATATTATTTTTTACACTTTGTTAAGCGATTTTTCTGTACAAAGAATATACGATTAAGGAACTATGTAAAAGATTTTGAAATCTTCTTGATTAGTACTGTTAATTTCACAAAATTCCCAGTCTAAAAATAAAGCAAAAATGAAACAATATTGATGTATGAAACAAGATTTTAATATAGTTGAATACAATCAAATCAGGATTCATTAGTTGCACACAAATCTTTTAGTTTTTCAAATTTAAGATCAAGAGAAAAAAGCGAGCAGCCTTTTTGTTTTCAGATATCAGTTAATTTTTGTACAAAGATTAATCTCATCATAAAAACAACTTCCAACTCTTCTTTTCTAATCATAGATTCCATCCTCTCTCCTTTTCCTTATGCTTCTGTGGTACTTCTTTTGGTACCCCGTTGTTGAGCAGAAATCTTTGCGCGGATCTCCCTTTACCAACCATGGTAAGTCGCGTTCTTTCTGGCCCGCCTCTTCTCATATGCTGCTGCAGTGGAGATGATTTAATACTAACCTTCTTTTGGAGGCTTCTTCGCAGTATACTATTGACCTTCTTATTACCAACTTTCTGGCCTTTAAGACTCCAGGTCGCCTGCTCTGGGGATTCACTTTCACATGCTTCTGTGATTTCTTTAATCTTTTCAACCTGGGGATTCACTTTCGCAGTATACTATTGACCTTCTTATTGCCAACTTTCTGGCCTTTTCACCACGAGTAATGCTGGAGTTGAAGCTAAGTTTGATGATGAAGTTGGCAATGGCATTATCGAGTTTCTTCTGGGAGCCGTAACAAGTGGAATCCGACGGGGAGCAGCAGTGCACATTGAGACCCTACCAGTTCGTTTTGGTATTTGTTGGATAATGTCGGCCATTTCGAATTTGTTTTCATTCTCAGGTTTGATTTCTTTCTCTGGTTTGTTTTCTTTCTCTGCTGCTTTGTTGTATTTGAGGAAGTTATCGAATAAAGGAGGTGTAGTTGGAGGTTGCAAGATGCTATTGTTCTCTGTAAGTGGACGAATGAGATTTACCATGTCCTTACCCAGTGGGGAGCAGCACTACTATTTTTCTGGATTCCAAGTGGCTGTAAGATAGGCAATGGGGGTTTTGTTACCACAGAACTTAGGTCATCTTGCTGCTGTTTTTGCTGTGACTGCTGATGCTGTTGTTGTTCAGCTATTTTTGTATCAACATGTTGTCGAGCTAGTTTTCTTTCTATCAGAAGTTGCGATTCCAGTTCCTTAACCTGTATAAGGGGAACAAAATTAATTGTGCATTACCAAAAAACGCTTATTGAAAATCTGACTCGGGGGTAAATTATGAGATAAATAAAATAATTTGCAGTGCTTTGGAATCAGGAATAAAGCGACAATCTTACTTTGTCTTGCAAGTTCTTGCTGTTCAGATCTCTTGCCTTTGACTTCTGTTCAAGACTATGGATAGTCTCTTCCATCTTCTTGATATATGCATCCTTAATCTTCATCTCTTGCTTTGCCTTCTCAACCTAAAATGATAGTCAGAAGTTTGAGCAGATGAAATGGAAATAACTGATAAATTCAATTCATTATTACCTAAACAAGAACAAACCAAAAATCAAGAAAAACAAAAAAAAAGTTTACCCAAGATGATCTATGGCATACCATTTGTTTGCATTTCTCAAGCTCGCTGATGTCCAACTGCTTCCTGGCCGGACCAAGTTCTATCCCTCTCACTCTGCTTGCAAAGTTCAGAGAGCACAGTGTCTCACTCAGGTCGTTTTCGTTAGGACTGACTTGTACAAGCATAAGAGTTTTCGAGTCTCCTCCTACGGACACACATAGTAAGAATTGAGCAGATTAATATAGCTAAAAGAGAGAGAAACAGAAAATGACGGAGTACTTCAAGATGTGTAGGGGATAAATTCTCCAGGTAACAGCTAAACATACTCTAAATTCATGGCTGGAAGAACACCAGAAGGGTGTGATGAGAAGCAGATATCACCACAAGAGATAAATACTTTTGGCTCTCTAGTTATATAAAGATTGTCTAGGAGAGTTTTACAGTTTCAGTTCTAGTGCAAGGTAGTTTAATTTGTATGTCATCTCTTTATCAGCAATTTCTTTTAAGGTGGTAATTACTCAACCATGTCAGGGTTCAATCACAAGAAGGGGAAAACTATATGTTGATAGAGTGGGTTGCCATGAACATCCACTTTGGAAGTGTGTGAGCTATGTTAGGGTCCTGATGGTTAAGAAATTTGGTTTTTCGTTTCTATTCAGCAATTGTTATGGTCCATGGGATGTTATCTCTGATGTGATTAGTTGGAGTAGTAATTATTCTGTGGCATATAATATAAGCAACAGAAAAACGCAATCCTCGGTCCAGTTTCAATAACTTCAAAATTAACTAGAGAAGACGGGAAAATACCTAGAGAATCTTGGAGCAAATGAGTGAGCTTTGAATTCCTGCACAAATTGGGAATATTCGACAATCAGAATGTTAATTAGGCATCAAATAAAATAAAATAAAGAAAACAATCATATGAAAACAAGCCAAATTTTATAACGATATTAAATTTTTATCTTCATAAGATTTCCTCTTAAAAGATGACCTGAAAGGGATATGTGGGCTTTTGGTCGCCAGTGCTGATATCACATCGCCAAGTGCAGATAAAGATCTGTTAATATTTTGAGTTTCCTTCAGTCGATCTCCTTGAACGTCTGTCTTAGCAACTCTCTCACTTCCAGCAAGGTCAACAAGCCATAACTTGCTTCTTGTGCATTCTCCATTTATCAAGTTCTCTCCCTTCACCATAACACAATGAATGCTGCATCAGATGCCACAAGTGAACTTTCAGTAAAACTGCACTAAAAAGTCCACAACAGCAGATAAAAAAGCACATATCGGTTTCTTGCATATCACGAAAAGAGAGAAAAGGGGTACCAGTGGGATCGGCTGCTGTGCTCATTTGCATTAGTCGCACCAACAGCCCTAGCCTTGCTGCCTGTCTGTAGAACATCCCAAACCTCATTCATATCGGTAACATGGGCTTCGACTAGTCCAGGTACATGATGGACTCCTTCTGCAACTTGTCTTATTTCAAGCCTAAATGCAGTATGGTTAAATACTTAGATATCAATGTGTGCAAACAAGTAAAACCTTTTAAAAATATTGGGAAGTGTCAAATGCATGTGACATGGATACATGAACTATTTAGAAATATCCAGGCATCATTACAAATTGGTAACATTAAAAAACACTTACTTCTTTGCCCCAACTCCTGGTTGTGATCCTGGCACGAGCAGATCTCGTATTTGCTCATTATAGACTTCCAAGGCACTTACAGAAACTTCATACCGGTATTGGCCCTGTCGATTTCTCATGATGCGGAATAACTCCTCAAGAGTCCTGTAATTAACTCCGCGTGCTTCTTCTGTTCCTTCCATTGTGAAGGTCTTGCCAGTTCCTGTCTGCCCATACGCAAATATACAGACATTGTATCCATCTAAAACCGACGTGGCAAAGGGTACCGTATCTTCAAATATATCAGTTATTCAAGAAAGAACAGAAAATAGAGGTTTAGAGATCTCATAGTCTATTCACTCCCTACGGTCAATTAAGATGTCATCAGACCATAACAAAGTAGCACTTAAATTTTAAAGCCATAAGCACTGCGCCGCTGCCTTTTAGCTTCCCAAGTACGATTAATCAAGTCCATGAAAATACATGTAATCAGGATTTCTATCCACAAATAGTTAAGTTCTTCCAATTCCATTGTTTACCTTGGTCTGCTTGTGGGCCAAAAACTGAGTCAAATTTGAACATTTTCTTGGGTGCTCCATTGGATTTCACCACAAGCTCTCCGTCTTTTGCGGATTCAAAATCGATTGATATAGAAGCTCCTCTGGCAACTTCTTCTGCATTTAAAGGTCTACATCTGCAAAAGACCCTTATATTTCCTGCAAACAATAGTTCATGTTCCTTATCCTTCTTCTGCTCTGAATCACTATCATGAATAGCGTGTTTGCATATTCTTACCTTTCAGCTCAAGAACCTTATTGTAAAGCTCTTTACGTTCCTTGGCGCCATTAATAAATTTCATCCTGAGATCACTGTTTTCCTTCTCCAAATATATGTGCTTGGTCACTATCAACAAAGATAAAAAAAAATGAGCAAACAACTTAATCACAGGAGAGTGGGGAGAAATAGAGAGAGTGTGTGTCTAAATAAGATCAACAGGGTATTTAAGTTATACTTGCAGACTGAACCGTAGAGGTCATTTGCACCATATCCGCAAGGCACTCCTTATACTGCAATGCTTCCTCTGATAGTTCGGAATGCTCAATCTTTAGAATCTGTTCGTCAAATATTTTTAAGAGTCAAACCGAAATAATCTTTTGATTCAAAAATACAGATTTCAAGCCTGATAATTCATTTTAGCACCTTAAACTTTTTGGTCAAACCTCTGAGGGATGAAAACAATTTGCTCTTCTCCTTGACTTGTCCTTCAATTGCAAAAGCTACGAAAAGAAGACCATGATTGAGATGTTGTTCAACCAAAATTAAATCCGTTTGTTATGGAAAGTACTCCAAAACCTATTTATTCATACCTAAAGATCCAACATGCATGGATTTGCGCATAAGCTCATTTTGGAGATCTCGCAGAGACATCCAAGCTTCTTGGCATTCTTTGCCTTTCTTTTCGTAATCACTTTTCAATCCATGTAGAACCCTTTTGGTTTCTGTTAGCTCCTGATATTGCTTTTCCATATCTCTGCGGAGCTTTGAAACCTCTCCTTCACCCACTAAGTTAGAATCATCGTTTTGATCATCCTGTGAGAGATAAAAGATAAGTACAAGAACATCTGCTGCATCAAACTAACTAGCTCTTCAACAGATTTAAGTAAGAGAATTACGTCCAGCATTTCATGCTCTCCAATTAGAGACCCTTGTCTATCTTTGAGAAACTCCACATTTTCGGAATCTAATACAGAAAAGGTGGGTAGTTATCAGAAATTCCACATTTTCAATATGTAATAGTACTAGCAAAGGGAACTTGGAACATTCTTCGAAACCTACTTGTTAACGAATCCCTTCT
The DNA here is from genome assembly GCF_003573695.1 of Papaver somniferum. Taxonomy (NCBI): domain Eukaryota; kingdom Viridiplantae; phylum Streptophyta; class Magnoliopsida; order Ranunculales; family Papaveraceae; genus Papaver; species Papaver somniferum. Next base: position 131,134,846 of record NC_039358.1, on the reverse strand, counting down.
TATTGAAATGCCACATACAATGGGGCATCCAATCACGCCTTCAAATCTGATCGATAGGCCTTCATTTGAATTAACAACAGAGCAATGCAGATCAGATAGCACCAGAGACTTATTAGAACCCACCCGGGTGTAAATATCTAATTCAGAAAGCACCTGAAAAACCAAATTATAACCTGATTAAGTTGCTGATATTGAATTATACAATCCATTTCAAGAAACATTAGATACTTTTGATTTTCTGACCTTCTCTTCCTGTATAAAGACATTGAAGACTCTCATCCCTGGAGGGCCATTTGTGAATATAATCTCAGCAAAATGCAAATCAACAGTGTATTTTCCCGCTTCCAGATTTTGAAACTTGTAAGAGAAATCTCCCGACCTAGCAGTTTGGTATAGTAGACTATCTTCTTCGTTATCCTCAAAACTTGCTTCTGTTCTTATAACCTCCCCACCTTGGAAGAAACTATCCGCTAAAAAGCCAATCTCACCACAGTTTATAGACAAATCATTTCCACCAGCATTGATACTAACCACAGGAGATGAACCTTTTTGAATTTCGCTATCGACAGACGACTTAGCCATCAGCTCAACAGAAGCTTCTGTAGATTCTTTTTGCTTACTTGTTTCGTCTCTACCTTCATTTTCTAATCCACCAATTCCTTTATCAAGAGAGAGTTCAAAGGAAGGCGTCTCATTATTTAAGAATTTTGGGGTTTCTTGAAATCTATTAGTAGAGGGAATATCAGGTGAGCTAGAGCTAGTGCAGATTACAAGATCCGGAGATGATAGAGAAAACCCTAGCAGTGATCGACCTACATCAAAAACCTCTAATTAAAACTCAAATAAAATGGGGATTTAACATTATAAAAGTTTTTTGTATAGTTTACCGTCAATTGGATCACATGGATGCCAGTCACTGGAGTTGTTCAATTTGAAACTCACTGACCGCTCTCTCTGAGCATAAACATCTAGAGATAGGAAAAAATCTCATTATTTTGGGAAAAACCCTAATGAAATGCAAACTAATCAAAGAAATTTTAAAGTCTAACTCACTATTAGGAGACATTTCATTGATTTCCACTGCTTCCTGCGTAGAATCATCTGCAATAAGAAATGAATCTTAGTTAGTTAAATCATCGAATCAGAAATCTTAAATCAGTGATAAGAAATAAAAACTCAAAAACTACCATTTGCTGCTAGGTTAGGATCTGGCATATCGACAGATTTTGAGCTCTTTATTCTCGACAATATCTGCTAAGTGTAAAATTGGATTAGGTTAAAAACTTATAAGGAAAACGAGAAAACAGTGACTAGTAGTGTGTATATATATGTTGAAAGTACCTTTCTCTTGCCAAGAAACATCAGTAAGGAGAAGTGGGTCTTGCCATAGATTTTCTTCCATTTGATCGAGAGGGGAGAAAAGTCGATGATAAAGAGGGAGAGAGTAATCAAAGCGATGAATTTTGAAAAAAAAAAAAAAAAAAGATTAAAGAGAAGAAATGATGGTTTCGAGAGAGAGAGAGAGAGAGAGTGGGGGATCAGAAAAGGAAAGTTACATTAGAAATGCCGTTGATTTCATCGGGGAGAAAGCATTCGCTCGACCGTTGATTATTTGAAATTTGAATTTGTTTGGTTTACCTAACCAAAGTAATAGGAAAGTGCCAACAGTGATTCGAATTTTATACCATTCCTATCTTTAGATCCTTTATTCCCACACTTCTTCATCCATGGATGAATATTAAAAATTCAAATAGTGTTATAATGGAGTAACAGTTCGCAAAGAAGTCGCCCTAGGGATTTTGTCAAGCAATGACCCTAATCGGAGACCAGCAGACATTATAGTATATAATTGGGAGAATGGTCGCGACACATGTTTCGACATCACAGGAGTTTCGCCTTTTTCAGGGGATGGAGCCCATAATTTCACTCTGGGCCAGGCTATCTCTAGAGTTGTTACTCGCAAACGCAAGAAGTACTTGGATAAGTGCACGACTCTCGGCTACGGCTTCAGTGTTTTTGCCTTCACCACTTTAGGTGAACTCAGTGAAGAAATGACGACGTATGAAGAGACTTAAGAATTACCATGATATAAATGACAACGTATGAAGGTTTATCTTTCACAGAATCGGTTTTACTATTCAGAAGGGTGTGGGAGCGCAGCTTGTTGCGAGACTCCCAACCAGTTACTTGTAAATTTTACTATTTGTTAATAAAAGGAAATAATAGTTTTATAAAAAAAACGGCAATGCTACATGGCGCTCTAAACTAAGCCCTAGTCTGCGCCCAATCCAAGGTGGCAGAGTGACGTGTTTCTATGTCACGTGAAGTCGTGAATAATCAGCTCTTTCTTTTTTTCTCTCTCTAATCTCCATTATAAAGAAGGAAAAAAAAGGAAATTGCTCTCTCATCCCTCCTCTTTTGTGCTTAGATTGACAGATTTGTTGAGGAGCGATGATGTTGTAGTATCCCTATTTTTGAATGCAGAACGATGATGATGCTGAAACGATTTTCTTCATTGACTTTCGCCACTTTTCCTTCTCTTTCTTTCTGGGAAGAGATATCAAAATCAATCAGCCCAAAATCAATCTTTTCTTTGATCGACAAATCGTAAAATTAATCTTATCTATCTTCTTATTGAATCTTCTGGTAACAACACTGAAAGTCATCTTCTTCAGATCCCTTGCACAATAAAATTGGAAAGACACAATTCAAGTTTCGGTTTTTGTTTTTCATGTCTGTTACTCATGGAACAGATGGGATTTTCCAATGGGCAAAAACCCATCTCTTACATAGATCAATATCAAGATCTTGTAATAACTTTTTAAAATTAAAATTAAAATTTAGATGATTTTCCAGACAAATTACTAAGAAAAAGAGAACCGATTTACTGATTTTAAATACTCTTATTGATTTTTGATTGAAGATTGGTTTCCCTTTTAGATCTTAAATTAACAAAGAAATTGATTAAAGATTGGGGTTTCCCTTTTTGTTCTTAAACAAAGAAAACATTGAAGAAGAGCGATAAGTGTAATTTGAAGGTTCACGTGGGTCTTGTACAACTAAGCTATCCACCTAAGCTTGGGCGTAGAATGAGGGATTAGAATAGCATTAGATGTTTTGTGTCTAACCCTATAAATAGAGGCTTTAATGTTTGTCTATATGATCAAGGTTTATAATCGAAGTAAGTCAAAAACAATTTTTCCTCCTCCTGAAATCGGGCGACTAAACTGAGTCAACCCAGTTTCATTTTTTTTGATTATCTTCTAGTTTTCTTATGTTATCGATTGATTTTTAACTAGTTTTAAAGCAAATAATCTTATCTTCAATCTTTCTATAAGTTTTATTTCAATCCTTTTCAACATTTTTTTATCAAATCCCTCATTATTTTCTCCCCTTTTGAAGTGCAGGTATGTTTATCTTTGGATGGCGTTTGCCTTTATCTCTACAAATAGTCATAGCGTTTGCCTCATTGGTGATTTGCTCGTTGAAGCAAAGGATTCACAGTTTTTGCAGGTCAGTATGATCGATCAGAATTGGTGGTATTCTGAATCGGTTGTTCAAAGTCTGGACTCGTTTTACCCAACAATTAGGTCAAAACAACGTAATATTTGGAAATTTCAAAATTCAAATATAAATCTCAGGATTAGAGCCTCTTTTCAATTTCAAAAAGTCTTGACATCTTCAGAAAAGTTTCCTTTTTCAACAGACTCAAGAAATCTCTGTGAATTATCTTCATTTATATATTTTAGGGTTTTCTCAGATCCTAATTTTTCTCTAAACACTAACTAGAATGACTATAAAATAACAATATGTAACAATAGGTTCTCATCTCAATCTCTTAGTAGAAATCCCTCAAAGTTTCTCTATTTTTCTCTATCGCCAACTTGTGGAGAAATAGGCTTCTTCTCCTAGCAAAAATTCTGAGAATAAGGATGTTTCCCACATCACCTCTAAGTTAAATATCACTAATTTGGAGCAAGTTTTATCCTCAACTGGAAATCCTGGTCATGATTATGTTGAAGATTTGAATGAAGAAACTGATGATATGGAGATTAGTCTTATTGGTATGATAATCAAGGAAGGGAAGATGTCAGGAAAAGATGTCCAGAATCAAGTTAAGTTTACTTGTAATTTTCTTCCAGAGGAGGATGTGAAAGTCATTGTGCTAGACAAAAACATTATCATCTTTAAATTTGGTATTTGGGTTCAGTTGAAGATGTTTTTCGAAACAAGACCATGGTGTATCAATGATAATTTGGTTGTCTTGCATCATTATAACCCCTCAATTATCTATGAGGAGCTGGAATGGGATTTCCAAGAGTTCTGGATAAATTTGAAGTACTTGATGCGAGCATATGAATCAAAACAGAGTGAAGGAAATGGGAGAAGTTATGGGAGAAGTGACTGCAATTGAACCAGAATCTAGTTTACCTGAACCTGGTGAAGTTTTCAAAGTCTATGTGAAGATTAATTTGGCCAGTCAACTCAGAAGAGGTGTTCTATCTATAACTGTTGCGGGATCAACAAGATGGGTTTGCTATTTCTATGAGAAGCAACCTCACAAGATCTGTCCATAGTGTTATGTTCTTACGCATTCAAAAGAAAAATGTAGTGATGCTGCTAAGACACTGGAAAGTATTCACAAGACTCCAGTTCCTTTTGGAAAGGTGAAGGTGGGAAAGAAGACTCATATTGTTCAACATCAAATATCTGCTCCCAATTTGAAGCAAAATTCTAGAAAACCTTTGAAGTCGGATCCCTTCATCCCTCCTGCTGATAGGTTTATTGTTCCTGAGTATGCCAACAGAGTCATTGAAAATCCAGAGCCAGTTCCTTAATTAGAATTAGGACCTGAAGCCATATTAGGTAAAAGACAGAGATCTTCCATTCCTCAAGACTCCCTGAATATCTATGATTCTAATATCACCAATCCAATTTATGACCAGTCAAGGAATCCTCACCAATGGAGATGACTGCTGGAGATAGTATTCAGGTTTCAGATAAGATTAAGCATCCTGCAAGTACAACTGGGGAGAATCAAGTATTTTCCAACTACAAAACTTTTATAATAGCACTTTATTCCAACTTTCCATTGGTTTCTTTTAGGCTTAATTCTTTTAATATTGTCGCCTTAAACTGTTCTCTGTTGTTTATAACAAATAGGAAATTTTTAGGATAAAAGATGAAGTTTTTAGCCTGGAATGTCCAGGGTCTTGCAAACAAATTTACAAATCAACAACTTCATAATTTAATTAAAGTTCAAAACCCAGATTTCATTTTTTTTATCTGAAACAAAAATGAACATAAATAAAACGATCTATGTTGCTCAGTCTTTGAACTATCATAACTATGATTACATTAGTAAAGTTGGTTTGGCTGGAGGAAAGATTTTAAAAAGCGAAAGTGTGGGGGTGAAGCGCTCTCATGATAAAGCGTAAAGCTGAAGCGAAAGCGAGCTTTTTAAAATATATAAATAAGAAGTTATCAACCAAATAAAAGAAAACTACAAAGTTCAAACATAATAAAATGAACCATTAAACTAACTAAGCATATGGCATACTTATATCTAGTATTTAGTTAGAAATTGTGAAACAGGCCCTACTTCAAAGGCCAGCTTTTAATTTTCTAATATAAGCCAATTCGTAAAGCGGCGCTCTAGAAGCGCTTAGGACCTGAAGCGCCCAAAAGCGCTCCCCACAAACGTCTTTTCAAACCATTGCTGGAGGTTTAATTCTCATGTGGAAATATGGTATTTCTTGTGATATATCTTGTGCTGCAGATAACATTATTCATGCTTTTATCAAAATTCACCCACAAGCCCCGGAAGTTTTAATTTCTTTTATGTATGGATCTACATATCCTGAATAAAAAAAAAACAATGGAATTTTATACATGAACTTAGTCAAGAAATTAGCCAACCATGGCTTGTCCTAGGTGATTTTAATTTTCATATGAATGATGATTCTAATAGTCTCGATGGTTGGGTTAGGAACAAATTTAGAGACTCTGGGTTGATTGATATTGGTTATGAGGGTAGGGATTACACCTGGTCTAGCAACAAGTACAATATTGGCTTCAGGAAAGCTAGATTAGACTTTGGTATAGGTAATAATGATTGGTTTTTATAATTCTCTGCTGCTAAAGTTCTTCATTTAAACCATGTTGCCTCTGATCACTGTCATATTACGTTAATTATTAATCCCATTCCTAAACATTTGTGGAGACCATTTAAGTGTTTTGGTACTTGAACTAAGCATGCAAATTTTGAGAACCAAATGAATTCAGCTTGGAACATAAATGTTCATGGTAGTCCTGCTTTTAGATTTCAACAAAAACTCCAGTTTACTAGTTTAAATTTATCTCATTGGAATAGAATGGAGTTTGGAGATATTCAGATGAATATAAACAAACTCCAGGAGGAGTTGAATCTTGTCCAGAATAGTAATGTTATTGTTGATCAACATTCTAGAATAGTGTTTCTCAATAAGGAATTAGAGAAATGGTTTAATATTCAAAAAGAGTTATATAATGAAAAATCTAGGGATAAATTTGTAACTGATATGGACTACAATACCAGATATTTTCACTCTCTAGTTAATAGAAAGAAGCATAGGAATAATATTGATGCTTTATGTGATAATAGTGATACTTGGTTTAATGATAGAGATGGTATTAATCAGTTACCTACCACTCATTTTTCCTCTATAGCTTGTTCTGCTAATCCCGTGTTTGATGATACAACTTTTGATTATATTCCTACTCTGTTAACTGATGTGAATAATGATTGTTTGATAAGTACTCCTTCTAAAGAGGAAATTTTATATGTTGTCAAAAGCATGTCTTCTTGGAGTTCCTCTGGAGCTGGTGGTTTCCAAGCTGGGTTTTATCAAACCCAATGGAAACATGTTGGTAATGATGTTGTTGAAGTTGTTGAAAAATTCTTTGAATCTGGTTTTATGCTCAGGAGTCTTAATATAACTTATATTTCTTTGATTTCATAACGCAAATAACCCAAAAATCCTTCTGACTTTAGGCCAACTGACCTGTGTAACACTTCATATAAGATCATATCCAAAATCTTAACAAATAAGATTAAGTCATTCCTAAAAAAGTTGATATCTCCTTACCAAACTGCATTTGTCCCTAGTTGACCTATACATGATAACATTATAGTTGCTCATGAAATGATACATACTATGAAGCAAAAAGATGGTTACAGTGGCACTATTGCTTTGAAACTTAACCTTTCTAAAGCTTTTGATAGATTAGAATGGAGTTTTTTAATAAATGTTATGAAACTTTTTTGATTTTGTGATACTTTTTGCAACCCTGGTTCATCAATGTTTATCTACAACCAGTGTGAACATTTTACTGAATGGTTCACCTTGTGAACAATATCATCTTTCCAGAGGCTTAAGACAGGGAGATCCTCTCTCTCTCTCCCTATTTTTTTTTATCATAGCCATGGAATACCTTTCTAAATGTTTCCATGTAGCTGAGACTAATAAAATCATCTATGGTTTTAAAGCTGCTAGAAATGCTCCCTCAATTACTCACTTATTGTTTGCAGATGATATCCCAATCTTTGCTCAAGCTAATATGGACAATGTTAATGGTATCCTGGAAATCTTAAAGAATTTTGGTATGTTTTCTAGTCAGATTCTTGATTTCCAAAAATCTAGTGTCTATTTCAGTAGTAATATGAGTCCTGGTGCTTCTGAATTTATTGCCGAGGCCCTTAATACGAGTCTGGTAAGTGATTCTGATACTTATTTAGACGTTCCCTTCCTATTAGGTCAGAACAATCAAAAATCTTTTAACCATGTTGTTTAGTCTTTGAACCTAGGTTGAACAACTGGTGTAGCACTTCTAAAAGGGTTTTAGGAGAGGACGACTCTTGATACAACTAGGATACACCAAAAAGTAGTATCGGGACTCAAAGATTCTAATTTCCAAGAGTTCCCCTTTTATAGACATTCAAAGCATAGGTTGCTTTAGATTTAAGCTAAGATTGCTTTGGAACCAAGCAAACAATATTCACCGTTAGATGAAAACTTTGAATCTGATTTACATAAAAAAGATATACACTCTGGTTAGGTAAACCGTAACCGAACCGTGTACAAAGACTATGTTCAACATGTTAGCCAAAACTAGCCGATTTGAACTTAAAAGCTCAACACTCATTTTCATGAACACGAAGACATTAATCTTGAGTCACAATCATGTGATCAAATAAGTCTAGTGTTTTAAAGAATTGATCAAATGCAAATTATCTCGTAGAAATAATTTGATCGCATTTGAACACAATCGACATGATTTGTAAGTGCACAAAGTACAAATACATGAGTTGTTCGTGAATCGGTTGAGTCATGGTACGCCGAAGTTGACAGAACTTTTTCAGTTCACGTACCGGTTTGCAAACTAAGGTGCAAAACTGAGTTCCGGAGTTGACAGAACTTTTTCAGTTTGCGAACCGGTTTGGAAACCTTAAGACTTTTTACCGGTTCCAGAATTCACAGAACCTTTTCAGTTTGCGTACCAGTTGGGGTATTAAACTGGTTCAGGAATATAGAACTGTATTTGTTCGCATAATGGTTTGGATACTTAAACCAGGTTCCCTTACCACAGTTCCAAAATGGTTTGTATACGAATATACATACCTATCCGGATCACGAATCAAACAGATTTCCCCATGATATGCATATGAATATGCGTATCACACAAATCTGTAAGTCGATATATAGCTACTTCGCTACGTGTACGAGTAAATGTAATATGGCTTCAGACGTATAACAGTTTTCTCAGTTTGTAAGACTGATAACACTGTCTTGTATTCCGAATATAATAGTTCTATATTTTTCTCTAAATCAATTCGAAACATTCCCGAACAACATCAATGACGCATATCACTGTTCCAGGCTATTTTCCAATGATAAACTTGAATCATGATTTTGGTTCCGAACAATAAATTGTTTTCTACCGAAATTGATCAAGTATGAACAAATGTTCATCCACTGGAAGAATAAAATAAATTTCTTGGATTCTTGTTGAAACAGTTCTTCTATAGCTCATTCAGAATCTTCAAGTCATATGCTGAATTCCACATTTTGCCTTTCATTCTTACTTCACTCTCAGCAGTAAGCTTAAGAATTCTAGTCTTGAGTATTTGTCCATTGAATCTCTCAGTTTTGGATGTTGTTAATCAATCTCTTTCTAAGATCGGATCTTCTTCTTCGGCTGCTAAAGCATCAGATCTAATTGTTCTTTATTCTTCTTAGGATTCTTTTCATACTCCTATTTTAGATGCAAAACCCAAACCTTCTTTCATTATCTTTTTTTCTTCATCGTCTGAAGAATCTGTTGTATCTAAATCAAAAATTTCTTGCGAGTCTTCTGAAAGCTTTCTTACTCCTCTTTCTTCTATCTCTTATGGGGAGATCGTAGTTAATGAAGATTTTAACCAATATGGTTCTTTCGTGATTGATTTCGATCCACCTTCCACTAAGACGATTCCATTTGATGAGAAGATTGAAGCACTGATGAAGACTGACAATGAAAGAAGCAGTGAGACCCAAGTTCTTTCTCTATCAAAACCCCCTTTTATCTTTTCAATTTGGAGCTAATTTTTTTCTTTCACTAAATCCATATATTGCTTACTTTGTGATATATTGTTATCAGCTTTAATACTGTGACATAGATAACATTGTAAACACTGAAACTGAGATAAGAATTAAACTAATATCATCCATTGTACAGTTAACTGTGATGCTTTGCTCTTTGATGTTTTGAACATTAGACTTTCATCAAGTTGATTTGTGAAATTCTGATTTTGCTTTAATTTTGGGTCGCCTGGATAATATTTTAAACACGAAAAAATAGATAGGTTTACTCTATTATTTTCAAAATTATTGTCATATGTTCCTTCTTTGTCTCTTTTGGTTTCTTTTTAAGCTGCTTTGTGATATCCTGTGTTTTTCTCTTAATCTTTTGTCACCTAGATAATATTGCCAACACTAAAGCTCGGATAGGTCTTTAACCAGATATAATCTTTTCTTTTAGTTAATTGTTTATGCTCAGCTAGTGATTGTTCAAGTTGCTTTGTGGTATTTTATTTTGCTCTTAAAACATGAAAATAGTGGCATAGAATGCGCAAGGGTGCGGTAACAAGAAAATTCAACAACATTTACAACAAATAATGAAATTGGAAAAACCATATGTGATTTTTTTTCAGAAACTAAATCACCTAAAACTCTAATGAAAAATTACTCTCTGACTTTCCTAATATTCATCTAATTGACTCTATAGGAAAAGCTGGTGGCTTAGCCTTGGCTTGGGTGGATGGTTTCCACTTTGAAATTTTTCACGAGAACAATAACATGATAAACATACTGGCTAAAACAATTTTTCATAAACAACTATGGTTGTTCACTGCATTCTATGGTAGCCTTTATAAACTTAAAATTGAGACCTGAAAATTCTTAGAAGAAATTGGTGAACAAGTAGCTCATAATAATATGGCATAGGTTATAATCAGTGATTACTGTTAGAGCACTGCTCGGTCGAACTCGCAAGCGTTGCTATCTCAAGCTTATTTGTCAAGTTTAGGTGTCAAAACTATAAGTCTTTATTTCTAGTCTACTAATAGATATGTCTCGGATTAAGATAAAATGTGTAGTTGAGCTTTAGACTTCACGACGTTCATCGATTTAAGACGAAGATCTACAATGGGGAGCTTGGAGGAACTTCATCAACAAAACGTACGTGGAGACATAAACTCATTTATCACTCAGAAGTCTATTATATTCTATCTCCTATTGAGACTAAGTCGTATAGATATATAGACTTTTACATTATACACATTTGATATTTCGAGCTGAGTTTAAATCGCTTATATCTTTCTCGAAATATGTGTTGGAAAGCTTTTTGCTTTAACCACGTTCATCATTATTGTTGACGAGTTTAGTTGGAAACAATTTATTTGTTGGAAACTAAATAATGAGTCAAAAGATGATCATGTGAAAATCTCCTTGTAACATCTTACATGATTTGTGTGAGACAGTCATTTGATGTAGACTCGGAATGTTTCGTATTGATCATTCGATCACTTGAAAATTACTTAAAAGCTAATGGTATGTGTGAGACATCCATTGTCGTCTTCTAAGGATATTTCAATGATTGAAATGGGAGTTTAGAACAATTAACCATTGTCTGGATATATCACAGTATGCATACCCGTATGCAAACTTTTGTAGTATGATTCAGGTCCGGGAACCAAGTATGCATACCCGTATACGAACGGTTTTAACTGTCAAAGTATGGGAACCAAGTTAGCATTCCCATTTTCAAACGATTTCACCTTAGTTCGGTCCGGAATGACAGTATGTGTACCCGTTTGCGAATTTTCGGAAAAAATCAAAGTCCGAAACTTAAGTTTTCATACCCGTTTGCAAACTTATGTGGTTAAGTTCTAAAATCGGTTAAGTATGATTTCATACTCATGAACAAATGAATTTATATATTAAGAAATGCAATCTTTGCAAATTGTGGCTAAAATGTTCATGAACCGATTCTTTTGAATCAATCCGGTTTTGCTTCAATTGTGTCTTGTATACTTCTATGAGAATATAAACAATTGAACATCTCTATGAGTAACACAATTAGATTCATTTGATTATCATTTGATCTAGAAGTGTTAAGATGAACATGGTTAATACAAAAGTGTTCACATGGCTAACTTCGGTTAACTGTTATTGAGCCAACTCAATATACATGTTTAGGTACAGTTACCCACATCTAAATGAAGGTATATTTCATTTGTGTGTTGATAGACACATTTTTGTGTCTAATTTGTCCTCAATGTCCGTATTGTTGGAACTCTATTTTTGTACTAATATTGTGTTTTTATATATTTTTAGGAAATAAACATTTTTGGAAAATTCGGCTCGAAAAGTTGATTTTGGCACCCGGAGGACAAGTGTTATTCGAACTTTCTCTTTTGGATAAGGGGTAACCTAATTACTAAGGGGCACCCCCAGGTCACCCCCAAGGAAGTTTCTATTCGCACCCCTACTCTGGATAGGGGGATACCAGTTTCTTCCCCATTTGAAAGGATTTTGGCGGGAAATTTCTAAATAGTTCTGGCAGAATTTCGATCGTCAAAATGAAGGGGTTATGGGTCGATTCAATGGCTGAAATTTGGTATAGAGATGTGATATAGGTTAAGGAACATAGTATGGGTGACACGATCGATCAAATTTGGCTGGAATTTTCGGTATGATTCACACACCCAAAACAAAGCACGTGGACTGTAACACGAGCAAAATTGAAGTTCTTGTGTGCATGGGGGAGTTCTGCTGGCGTTGGAAGAGTGTTGAGGCGTGAATAAGTCGAATTGGAGCGTGTTGGACCAGAGAAAACGCGTGAAAAGCTAAAACAAGAAAGAAAATATCCGAAAATATTTTCTTTCACTGCCGAGGATTTGTGGAGTTATGGAGGAGATTCGATGCATGCTTCGGGTTTAAATAGAGTCCTTGGAGGTCAGAGAAAGGTTGTCGAGAGTTTGGAGGAGAAGAGAGGAAGCTGCAGAGGAAGAATCACGAATTCTCTCTGCTGCTGCTGCTGTTCGTGATGAAGATGAATAACATGAAGAACGGACCGGCACCAACAGTCTATTTTTGTACTAATATTGTGTTTTTATGTATTTTTAGGAAATAAATGGAAAATTCGGCTCGAAAAGTTGATTTTGGCACCCGGAGGACAAGTGTTATTCGGACTCTCGCTTTTGGATAAGGGGTAACCTAATTACTAAGGGGCACCCCCAGGTCACCCCAAGGCAGCTGCTATTCGCACCCCTACTCTGGATAGGGGGCTACCAGTTTCTTCCCCATTTGAAACGATTTTGGCGGGAAATTTCTAAACAGTTCTGGCAGAATTTCGATCGTCAAAATGAAGGGGTTATGGGTCGATTCAATGGCTGAAATTTGGTATAGAGATGTGATATAGGTTAAGGAACATAGTATGGGTGACATGATCGGTCAAATTTGGCTGGAATTTTCGGTATGATTCACACACCCAAAACAGAGCACGTGGACTGTAACACGAGCAAAATTGAAGTTCTTGTGTGCATGGGGGAGTTCTGCTGGCGTTGGAAGAGTGTTGAGGCGTGAATAAGTCGAATTGGAGCGTGTTGGACCAGAGAAAACGCGTGAAAAGCTAAAACAAGAAAGAAAATATCCGAAAATATTTTCTTTCACTGCCGAGGATTTGTGGAGTTATGGAGGAAATTCGATGCATGCTTCGGGTTTAAATAGAGTCCTTGGAGGTCAGAGAAAGGTTGTCGAGAGTTTGGAGGAGAAGAGAGGAAGCTGCAGACGAAGAATCACGAATTTTCTCTGCTGTTGCTGCTGTTCGTGATGAAGATGAAGAACATGAAGAATGGACCGGCACCAGCAGTCGTTTATCAACAGTGAAACAGACTCACAGGCGTGGGTCGTAGGTGTGGGTCTTAGAGCCACAGTAACAATAGCACTTCTTATGTGTCGTTCATTTTGGACACTTTCTGTGGGTCGCACATTCACTGTTTTATTATTTCATCTCCATTTTCATCCTTGTAAACACCCTTTGAGCAATAAATAAATATTTTGAGCGTGTTTTTATCATGATGAGCTAAACCCAACACTGGGACGATGGAGGAGGTCGAATTTCATCCATGTGGTAATTTCATTAATTCTTTTATTTACTTTTTGCACTAATTTTAATTGAATTAAGATTTTAAATTAATTACTTGTGATTTCATTTGATAGAGTATGCTTAGTCCTAGGGATTTTTGATATGCCATGCTTAGGAAATACAAGTAATATTTTATAAAATCTATCTTGGCAATAAACTAGAGTTAATATTTGTTTTGTTCTGAACTATAATCGCCTAGAATTAAATTCTTAACCACTTGAAAATGAAAAATGACCGAATCTTTAGTCCCAAATTCTCGCACCAGTGTTAATATTTTTATTGTATATATTTATCTTTTTTATTAAGTTTAAAAAATTATCCTTCACAAGTCCGAGAGTTTGAACCTCATTACTACAATCCACGAAAAATCTTTAATCATTTTGGCGCCGCCGACGCGGAATTGTGTTTAGGTAGAATTTTTTTTTTTTTAGATTTTTTTTCTTTGTTCTTTTTTACGTTCTTTGGGTATTTGTCTATGTGATACAGGTTTTGAGGCTTGGATCGAAAAGAAAAAGAAGAAGAAGTTGTCAAAGATTTTTGGCGATTTCATAAAGACTAGGAGCAAAGCTTAAAGAAAAAAGAACGGAAAGAAGACGAATGACTTTTTTTTTATTATTAATTTTTAGATATTTTTTTATTAATTTTTTTTTAGAAACTGTAATTAAAGTTTTTATTTTTGTAATCTTTTATTTGTGGACATTATTTTTTTTCCGGACTTTGAACATTGGACATTATTTTTAAAACCCTACGGAAGGGTTATAAATTAAAAAAAAAATTAAATACAAACTGTTTGCAGGGAAGGACGACGATTACTATATCGTCTCGGCCCCTCGGGTTCGCACACTGACACCGGAGTCAGTGTTCCGAGTCGACTACAGCGGTTCTTCGCCCGTATGGTACGGGAGGTAAACTTCTAAACACCCGCGAATCTCCTGCAAGCGGGTTTACTGTTTGCCTTCAGGTGAAAATATGCTGAGGACTTGAATACGGTTGTTTTAAATTCCTAGTAAAGGGTAAGGCCTGGCCAATACAAGATAAGGGTTCGGATTTCATCACCGTTCTCTTCTTGCCCGCCTTAGGAAAACGAAACCAAACGCGATCCTAAGCCTAAAATTTTGACTAGAACGAGACCTATAGGGTAACGAGCTTACTAGGAAACTCGTTCGAAAAATATTGGTTGCTCTTTAAGCACACTTCAAAGTTCATGATGGTTTCTGTGAGTTGAATGCGTGACTGCGCCGCCTTCTAATACGGTGAGGCCTTGGGTATCAAAGCTCTACTAAGCTTCCCTCGTCTCTATTCAACTTACTTTGACTCTGATTGATTCCAGAGGGGTTTGCTCAAATTGCAACGAATTCCCTTTCGAAAGATAGAAGCTGGTCTAGAAACAATCTAAGTGGAGCCATCATGCTTTTTGTTTGCTAGAATTTATAGGTTTGATTTGGTCGAGTCAGCCTTGTTTGTGATTGTGTAGAATTCCTCTGTAGTTTGTGTTTCCTCGGTGATGAATCCTTTTCAGGAGACGCCACCTGAGATGACGTTACGAGAATATATGTCTAGAAATTCTCGTTATCAAGAGACGTCTTCGGAAATGACTCTTGGTGAATATATGCGTGGGCAGCGATATATGGATACTCCAACTTTTATTGAGGAATCACCTCTAACGATCTATGAGAAATATTATAAACATAGACCATGTAGTTGGGAACAAAGCTTGAGAATTCGTGAATATCAAAAATTATATTGTGATGATGATGAGGAGGAGGATGGTGATGATGATTATAATGATATTTCTAGTTCAAATCCAAATAATTTTAATAATTATTTACCTATTCAAAAGGACGAGGATTTGACTAGAAATACCCCCGTTTTAGACGATGATTACGAAACCGATGATGGTTTAGAGGAACCAGTTTATCTTGAGAGTACTGTTTTCGAGTCAAACGATTTAGAAATAATAGTCTTAGATGAACTCGTAGAGATTAGCGGGGATGAACCTGACTTAGAAAAATCAATCGCTCACTTTCAGGAATCTGATGACCTAGAAATTAGGGAGATTATGACTAGTCTACCTAGAGACGCCGAAAACTCTAAGTTTGGGGGTGATTATCATTCTCCATGTTCTTTAACTCTTACAAAAATCCCTCACGTGGGACTTGACATCAATGCCTCAACCATCTTACAAGACTATCTTCGTACTCGTTTTCCCGAACTTAATAATATTCAACACGAGTCTCAACTGTTAGAAACCCATCCTCTGGTTGATGAGGTTAGCCCAGGAAATAATACCAAGATTGACTTTGTTTTCCCACCAAAAACTTTTCTACCAATTGTGGGAACATATAAATTTCAGATGTGTCAATTATTAAGTTTTGAGACTAAACCTAATTACTTTAGGAGATTAGGGTCGACACATCTGTTTAAGGAAGACCACCACTCTCTTTGTGGTCAGCTGTGTAAGTCAAATCTGATTGACTTTAAGGATCCGCAGTTATTCAGGTTGTTATTATTTTTAATTGAGTTCTATGAGGAAGTGCATCCAATGAAAATATTCTATCAAGATCCTTTCATAGAACCTGAACCACAATGGTACATAGGTATCTTAATCAGGAAACTAGATAAGGGTATGCAGTACATGTTCATTTTCTTGGCTTGTTGCAGATTCCTTTTACTTGTGATAGCTCTATTTGGTTTCGATAACCCACAATTATTTCGGCTATTGCTATGTGATTCGAGGTGATTAAACCTTTCTTAGTCTGGCTGAAGACTATAAACTTAGCACTTCTTGGGAGGTAACCCAATCTCATGCAACCCGGTAATATCCTTCCTTCACTCTTTTGCTTCAAATAGTAACTGTCTCTCCTTGTTCATGCTTTTAATTTCATCTTTAGAACATTGAGGACAATGTTAATTTTAAGTTTGGGGGTATGGGAGAAACTTTTTAGTTGCAATAAATAAACTTCAGAGCCTAGAAATTTACGCCTATTAAGGATAGCACTAACCAATCTAAGTGGATGGAAACATTTTTGTTTTAGGAGTTGAGGAACCAATCTGACTAGATGTAAACATTTATAGAGTCTATTCATAAAAGCACAGAGCTCAGGTGTTAGAATTAACATGATAGTTTCGCCATATCTCGTCGAGTCCTTTTCACTTTCTATTTTTAGTTTTCTTTTATTTCAAGTGATTTGGTGGGGCACACGATTCAAGTTGTTACCTTTGCTAGGGTGAAATAGAATGACTGAGTTACCTTTTCAAAAAAAAAAAAAAAAAAAAGACCAGACCAGTAGACCAATCGGAATAAATACTAACACTTGGATAGCAATATGTGTGTGTTCTCCCTGTCTCCGTCGCCTAAACAAGCGTGGAATGCAGGATCCACGGGAATCACCATGTAATCTGCTGACAAGAAACATGTGCTTCGGTCCACAAGGTCCAATCCTGTTGTTAGTTCTTAAATAAATGTGTGTTTAATAAAGTCGACCACTGGTACCCTTGTATATGCCAGTTGTGTTGACCTAGAGTTAGGATTATTAACCACTGGTTCCCTTGTATATGCCAGTGTGTTAATATTAGTCAGACCGGTATCTCAGTCATTTAGGTTAGGTTCATCTTGGCAGAGGCCTTCAGACAGATATGGGAAACACCGTTCTCTTTTCAACCATCTACATTTTTCTTTTTCCATCTTCTTAATCTTTTCATGTGATTAGTATGACTCCGAGTATGATGTCCATCGTGAAACTATCTTAGTATAGCTCTGTCACTTATATGAATTTTAGTATGCTTGAGTGCAAACTCGTGTACAACAATTGGAATTTCGCATCAGGATTCTTCCTCTTAGAGTCAATAATTGTATGCCAACCAAGGAAGTTCTTTAGTGCTTTCCAAGATTTTGCGTAGATAGTTAGGGTCTGGAGTAAAGGTTTTGTGGGTACACCTCTGGTAAACCCTCCGGAGACAACACTCCGCCACTAGGGACACCTAGGGGTTCAAATGATTTTCCTTTCTAGAATAAATTTGCTCGAGGACTAGCAAATAATAAGTTTTGGGGTATTTGATAGACACATTTTTGTGTCTAATTTGTCCTCAATGTACGTATTGTTGGAACTCTATTTTTGTACTATTATTGTGCTTTTATGTATTTTTAGGAAATAAACATTTTTGGAAAATTCGGCTCGAAAAGTTGATTTTGGCACCCGGAGGACAAGTGTTATTCGGACTCTCGCTTTTGGATAAGGGGTAACCTAATTACTAAGGGGTACCCCCAGGTCACCCCCAAGGCAGCTTCTATTCGCACCCCTACTCTGGATAGGGGGCTACCAGTTTCTTCCCCATTTGAAACGATTTTGGCGGGAAATTTCTAAACAGTTCTGGCAGAATTTCGATCGTCAAAATGAAGGGGTTATGGGTCGATTCAATGGATGAAATTTGGTATAGAGATGTGATATAGGTTAAGGAACATAGTATGGGTGACATGATCGATCAAATTTGGCTGGAATTTTCGGTATGATTCACACACCCAAAACAAAGCACGTGGACTGTAACACGAGCAAAATTGAAGTTCTTGTGTGCATGGGGGAGTTCTGCTGGCGTTGGAAGAGTGTTGAGGCGTGAATAAGTCGAATTGGAGCGTGCTGGACCAGAGAAAACGCGTGAAAAGCTAAAACAAGAAAGAAAATATCCGAAAATATTTTCTTTCACTGCCGAGGATTTGTGGAGTTATGGAGGAGATTCGATGCATGCTTCGGGTTTAAATAGAGTCCTTGGAGGTCAGAGAAAGGTTGTCGATAGTTTGGAGGAGAAGAGAGGAAGCTGCAGAGGAAGAATCACGAATTCTCTCTGCTGCTGCTGCTGTTCGTGATGAAGATGAAGAACATGAAGAACGGACTGGCACCAGCAGTCATTTATCAACAGTGAAACAGACTCACGGGCGTGGGTCGTAGGTGTGGGTCTTAGAGCCACAGTAACAATAGCACTTCTTATGTGTCGTTCATTTTGGACACTTTCTGTGGGTCGCACATTCACTGTTTTATTATTTCATCTCCATTTTCATCCTTGTAAACACCCTTTGAGCAATAAATAAATATTTTGAGCGTGTTTTTATCATGATGAGCTAAACCCAACACTGGGACGATGGAGGAGGTCGAATTTCATCCATGTGGTAATTTCATTAATTCTTTTATTTACTTTTTGCACTAATTTTAATTGAATTAAGATTTTAAATTAATTACTTGTGATTTCATTTGATGGAGTATGCTTAGTCCTAGGGATTTTTGATATGCCATGCTTAAGAAATACAAGTAATATTTTATAAAATCTATCTTGGCAATAAACTAGAGTTAATATTTGTTTTGTTTTGAACTATAATCGCCTATAATTAAATTCTGAACCACTTGAAAACGAAAAATGGCCGAATCTTTAGTCCCAGTTTCTCGCACCAGTGTTAATATTTTTATCGTATATATTTATCTTTTTTATTAAGTTTAAAAAATTATCCTTCACAAGTCCGAGAGTTTGAACCTCATTACTACAACCCATGAAAAATTATTAATCATGTGTAACATACTAAGACCATCTAACGGTGGAGAGATATTGCTTTGGTTTTAAGCAAACTTAGCTGGAATATTAAATCAGGATTTCATATAGCAATGAATATTGATTGCTTTGTTTCAAAGCTATCAAACCTTGATTTGAAGACTATACAAGGGAGAACTCTAGCAACTGGGAAACCTAATCCCCACACCTCCTGTGTGATACTAGTAGGGACTAGAGTCGATTCTTCTTTAACCTAGGTTTTTTCTAAAACCATTTAGGTTAACGAATTAAATACTTCATTGGGATTCTAAAGCCAGACCCAACTATTTTCTCTGTAGTTGCGTGTTCTGATCTTACTTATTCTATCGTATTGAGTATTATCTTTTCTAAGATTTGCTCGAGATTTATATCCGATAGGTAAGATATAAAAAGTAATCACAAAGCTTTTTGTCTCATTCTTTGTGATTCCACAATAACTTTTTATACTACCATATAGTTAAGTTATTATGAGGTGATTGATATTTCTAGGATGTTCTTCGGGAATATAAGACCGGATTATCAATTAGTTCCTGTTCACCTTGATTTATCAAAAGACAGAACAAAAACTTCGTAGGTACTTTTGTGGGAGACAGATTTATCTATCAGAATAGACTTCTCTGTGAGAGACAGATTTGTCTATAAAGTCTTCGACTTTTGGTCGTAGCAACTCTTAGTTGTGGGTGAGATCAACTAAGGGAATCAAGTGCGTAGAGTCCTGCTGGGATTCAGAGACATAAGGAACGCGGCTGTTCCTTAATCGGTGTGAGACTTGGTTAGGGATCAATTACATTCCAGTCTGAAGTTAACTTGTAGTAGGCTAGTGTTTGTAGCGTCTTAATACAGTATGGTCTTCAAATATGGACTAGGTCTCGGGGTTTTTCTGCATTTGCGGTTTCCTAGTTAACAAAACTTCTGGTGTCTGTGTTATTTTTTTTCCACATTATATTTGTTTATATAATTGAAATATCACAGGTTGTGCGTAAGTTCAATCAATTGTGAATCCAACCTTTGGTTGTTGATTGAAATTGATTGACACTTGAACACTGGTCTTTGGTACCGTTCAAGTTGTTTCTCATAATAATCAGGCTCACCGATTCTATCTGTTTGATTTGCTGATTACATTGAGAAACAGAGATGTAACTCTTGGATATATTTCCTGGATTGAGTCTGACTGTCTAGTTGATTCTCTTGGAATTATATTGGAGTTAGTCCATACAAATTGCCGAACGAAATATTGGGTGTGGTTGTTAGACCCCCGCTTTTTCAATTACAATCAAATTATAGACCAAAGCGGAAAAAGGGGTGCGCCTTTCAATAACATGGAAGCAGAGCCTTTCAACAGGTTATTGAATGGTGCAGGCCTCTTTGATTTAGGTTTTAAAGGTTATAATTTCACATGGAATAACCAAAGAGAAGGAAATAGAAATATAAAAGAATGAATGGATAAAGCATACAAACTCTTAAAAATAAAGAAAATCGATATCACAAAGTCTTACTTAGGTGCACCACTATTTGTGGATAGATCCAAACTTAAAACTTTTGATACCATTCTTCAAAAAATGGAAAGTAGGGTGTTTAGTTTTAATGGTACCTATTTGGACCAATCTAGTAGGTTTTTACTGGAAAAATCAATACTCGCTAGTCTTCCCATTTGTCATGGGTGTTTCATTCTTCAAAAAAGATCACTCATAGGATTAGTGCAATCCAGAGAGAGTTTTGGTGGGGAAAACAAAAAATCGTTAGAGGTTGTTATCTAAAATGTTTTGAGTTTTTGTGCAAACCACTAGCTTTAGGAGGCTTAGGTTTCAATTATGCAAACAAAATGAATTTGGCTATAATAGCCAAATTGTCTTTAGAGATTGGCATCTCAGCCAAAAGCCCTATGGGCAAGTTTTTTAAAAACACAACAGTTTTCCACTCTAAAAAACATTACAAGGAAACATGGATTTGGAAATGTATTAAACAAGGAGTGTCCATGATCCTTAAATATAACTGTTGGGAGGTAAGGGATGGAAAAACAATAAACATTTATACTGATAAATGGATACCAGGACTGGATGTAACTCTTGAATCACTATGTGGTTTAAACTTAAATTCTTTAACACTTGTAGCTGAGTTGATTGATCCAACTACACAGAAGTGGAACAATGACAAAGTCAAAAATAACTTTCCTCAATCTATCTCAGATAAAATTTTAAACATTAAAATCTTTTCAGATATGAATGGAAACATGAAACAAGACACTTTAAGATGGTCATTGACTAAAATGGAAATTTTACAGTTAAAACATTGTATGATAAATTGCAAAACAACACTCAAAACCAAAACTCTCAGTCCACTACCCAATTCTGGAAAGATTTTTAGAAGTTAAATGTGTCCCTAAGTGAAAATGCGGGGGTCTAACAACCACACCCAATATTTCGATTAACAATATGTATGGACTAACTCCAATATACTTTCTAGAGGATCAACTAGACAGTCAGACTCAATCTAGAGAAAAGTATATCGAGGAGTTAATATCTCTCTCTTGATTTGATTTTACTCAAGCAAATAGAAATCTGCGAGTCTTTATCAATACAAGGATAATAAACTTGGATGGTACCAAAGACCAATATCCAAGGATCAATCAATTTCCAATCAACAACCAAAGGTTGGATTTCACAATTGATCGATACAAGCGCACAACCTGTGATATTTCAATTATATAACAATATAATGCAGAATAGAAATAACACAGACACCAGAAATTTTGTTAACGAGGAAACCGCAAATGCAGAAAAACCCCGGGACCTGGTCCAGGTTGAACACCACACTGTATTAAGCCGCTACAGACACTAGCCTACTACAAACTAGCTTCGGTATGGACTGTAGTTGAACCCTAATCAATCTCATACTGATTCAAGGTACAGTTAGCTCCTTACGTCTCTGATCCCAGCAGGATACTACGCACTTGATTCCCTTATCTAATCTCACCCACAACCAAGAGTTGCTACGACCCAAAGTCGGAGACTTTAATAA
Organism: Papaver somniferum; assembly: GCF_003573695.1. Classification (NCBI taxonomy): domain Eukaryota; kingdom Viridiplantae; phylum Streptophyta; class Magnoliopsida; order Ranunculales; family Papaveraceae; genus Papaver; species Papaver somniferum. The sequence continues at coordinate 131,112,526 of NC_039358.1, read as the reverse complement.
ACAAATTTGTATCACACAGAAAAGTCTACAAGGATAGATAAATTTGTCTCCCATAGATAAACCTAAAAGTTTTGTTCTGTCTTTTGATAAAAATCAAGGTGAACAAAAACTAATTGATAAACAGGACTTATATTCCCGAAGAACAACCTAGTATTATCAATCACCTCACAATAATCTAAATCGTATGGTAGCGAAACTAGATATTGTGGAATCACAAACGATGAGACGAAGATGTTTGTGATTTATTTTTATCTTGCCCTATCGGAGATATAATATCAAGTCAATTATTCAGTTGAACTCGTACGATAGAAAATGGCAAGATCAGATCGCTCAACTACAAGAGAAGTAGTTTTCGTTTGGCTTCACAATCCCAATGAAGTCTTTCAGTCGTTAATCGACAGGGTCTCGAGAAGAAACCTAAGATTAAAGGAGAATCGACTCTAGCAAACCAACTAGTATCACACAGGAGGTGTAGGGATTAGTTTTGCACAGTTGCTAGACGTCTCCTTTTGTAGTTTTCAGATCAGGGTTTGCAATCTAAGTTACCTTGGTAACAAAGCATTCAATAATCACCGTTAGATGAAAAACCTGATTTATCCAAGCTAATATCTTTTAGACGTTAGATCGAAACTTAGCTTGTCACACACAAATGAAATTTTTTCATTTGGGTTTGAGTAACCGTACCTAAACGTGTACATTGGTTGGTTCACAAATGGTTGACCAATGGTTATCCATATGAGTGCCTTCATATTAACCGTATTTATCTTTCTCATAACTAGTTCAAATGACTCATAAGAACTAGTTCAAGAGTTGTTCAATTGCTTAGGTCTTTATACATAGACACAATTGAAACAAAATTGGTTTGATTCATTTGAATCAATTCATGAACAATATACCCACGGTTTGCAAAGATTGCATTCCTTATAATTTATTATTTTAATTCCATGAACTACCGATTTGAGTAATAACTAGCTTGGGTATGCGTACCTTAGCTACCGGATTTTGAGTTGGTTTTAGTTTTCAAACTCAGCAGACTTTTTCGGGTGAAAAAGTTCCACCAGTACGCGTACCTAAGGTGACTGGTTTTTGAGTTCGTAAACTTCAAACTCAGCAGAATTTCACGGACGTGAATTTCCGCCAGTACGCGTACGGGTACGCGTACCCAACCTGTCTCCTTCATCAATACCGCATGCACACATATGCACGCACTTGGTTTCCGGCACATGGATTTATACACTAATGTGGGAACACACTATATGCTTACATCCATAGGTGGTTACATATTCTCAACTCTACATTTCAATCGTTGAAACATTCTTCTATAATGTTATAACAGTCGTTAGACATAAAGAATCGACTATCTTCATCAAAGCTATTTTCAAGATTGAAACGTCATCATGAATTTCGTCACGGGTAAAGATGAAGATGGTTAAAGCAAAAGCTTAACAACAAGTATTTCGAGAAAAAGATAGGCGAGTAAACTCGGCTCGAAATAGCAAATGTGTATGTATGAAAACTATCATACTTATACGACTTTTGTCTCAAGAGTAGGAGATAGAGTAGATAGACTTTTGAGTGACAAGATGAGTTCAAGTCTCCACATACCTTTTGGTCGGATGAAGTTCCAATGGTTCCTTGAGTAGTTCTTCGTCTTTGCAAGATAATCACCATGGAGTCTGGAGATCAACTATTCCTCACTATCCTAGACCGAGACTTAGTCATAAGTATACTAGAAATCAATATAGTTTTGATCACTAATATTGACAAACATGCTTGAGATAGGAACGCATGAGAGCTCGACCGAGCAATGCTCTAACACTAAGAATAAAGTTTTTTTTTGTGTGGAAATGTATCCACAATGCTTTACCTGTTAGAAAAGTATTAGGACAGTACATGGATAACATTGATCTGCATTGTATTTTTTGTAATCATCCCTGTGAATAATTACAACATCTGTTTTTTGATTGTTCATATGCAAAATCTGTATGGATGCTTCCACCGTTGGCAAGATTGAATTTTAATCTCACTTCAAACCTTCCTTTTTTGAGTTTCTATATGAACTGGATTGGAGGAAAATCTACGAACAATACCATTGAAATTGTTGCAACAAAATGTTGGTTGATTTGGAAATAAAGATGTGTAAGGGAATTTCAAGATAAATCAGTACATAGTCTACAACTCTATATGGCAGTAATTGGACACATAAATTTCTGGTCACCATCTTTACTAAATAATTTGTCTATGAGCGTTGAACCTAGCCAGGTATTTGATATAGAAAGAAACTTAGTTGCTGGCTGTATTACGAATCTTAACATCAATAAAGATGGCTCGCACCCATTTTGAATCAGCTCAAGTTGAATTTTTACACCTCATGGATTGATGAAAAACAATTGCGGGTTATGGACTAATTTTTCGCTCTGCAGCAGGTACAACTGTCCAAACTGGATCTGGGACCATCCATACCTCCAGCGCTGAAGAGGTAGAAGCTTTAGCTTTGCTTGAAGCAGCAAAGTGGGCAACAATTATGGACTGTAAACATTTTTGGATCGAGGGATATTGCAAAGGAACACCATTAATTGGAGAAATCAAGCCATAGTAATTGAAGCTCAAAGAATAATGAAATCTTGTGAGCATTTTTTTGGGTTTTACTTTCAGTCATAGGAGTAGCAATAAACTTACAGTTGTATTATCAAAACAAGCAAGAAAAGAAGGCTATTACAAACAACAATGGAGACAAATGTCAACTTTCCTTTTCTCTGCTTTAAATTCTGATGTTAGTTTTTCAGTTTCAAATGAAATTTTTGTTCAATATGAGGAAACTACCCTGTTAGAATATACTCATATTTCGGTTCATACTTATGAGATAAGGGCAACGAACAGGGAAATCATCCTCATGTAATCTTTTGTTTTTTCAATATATTAACTTTCAATAAAAAAAAAAATCGAAAAAACATCAACAACCATTTTTTAGCTCTGCGAATCGGGCGATCGGCTGAGTCAACCCGGTTTTTTTTCTCTAACTTGCATTAATCTTGGTCCAGATTTATGAATCTTTATAATCTTCTTTAGTCAGTCACTAATCTTGTTATGCTTAGATTCTTTATTTTATCGTTTAATCATTTCTCATAGGCTAATTTTTTGTTTACAACTGGTTTTTGGCTGATTACTAATCATGGTGGCTTAAATATCTTGTTTTCCCTTATTGCGTTTGCAATTTATATTCTCAAAATGGTTTTTGCTAATGTTTATGTTGTGATCATAGCTTTTGATGAGCTAGTCTTCAAGCTTTTGCTTACAAGATTAGATGTTATGGATTTCAAAGCTTTTGCAAATGGTGCTTTGTTGAAGAAGTCTCGGAATCGACTCAATTCACCCAGAACCGATTTTCCCTCATCCCGCCACAGTCAAGATTCAAAAAATTTCAAATTTCAAAAAGTCAGCTGCATAAAGCTATTTTGCTGCCTAATTTTACTACATACGTTCATGAACAGATGTTATAATTACCAAATTTTGGAAAAATATAAAATATTTTGTTCCCATAATTATAGCTTCAAAAATAATTCGCATTTATCCAGAAGACAACTTTTCACCCAATTCTACCCTTGCAACCCTAATCACCTTTCCCCCATTTACCCTCTTCACCAATTTTCACCTTTAAGTCGTCGAAATACTAATATTAAATCAACTTCTTTTTGTTTGAAATACTGGAAAAGCGCATACTGTCAATTTTTGGCAGTAATGGAGGAAGGTAATTCTAGTCATGTGTTGATCTGGTTAATAAGTTCAAGCAAGCTATTCTAGACTTGGGAAATACCAATGAAGTTGTTGTTGTCAACCAAAAAGGCACCGACGAAAAAGATGATGAATCGGAATGGGAGGCAAGTGCTATTGGAAAAATAATTATTGAAGGAAGAATGAGCTACGATGCAGTTGTGAAGTACATCACTTTCACCTGGCCATTCTTAACAATGGAGAACCTAATAATTGTGGAAGTAGAGACAAATATGATGATTTTCAAGTTCAATGATTGGGATTTGCTGAACAAAGTAATAGAAAAATGTCCATTGATCATTAATAAGCATTTATTGGTAGTGCACGACTACATTCCAGGTATGATCTACACAGAGAAGCATTGGGGATTTCAACAATTCTGGATTCAACTTAAATACATCCTGCCAGAACACATGAATGCTTGTTCTGTTACAAAAATTGGTGAAGTTATGGGGGAAGTCACTGGCATAGAACCCAAAGATGGTATACCAGTTGGTAGTAATCCTGTGAAGGTGTGTGTCAATGTAGACCTATCGATGCCTCTGAGAAGAGGTGTTAAGTGCATCACTATGGCTGGAGTTACAAAATGGCAAAAATTCTTCTACGAGAGACAACCAACTGACATCTGCATTCAATGCTATATAATTAATCATTCAAAGGATGTTTGTTAGGCTGCTGCTACTTATCTGAAGGCAGCTCATGAAAAGCCTTACTTTGTTGGGAAAGTGGATAATATTCGAAAGAACATTGCTGCTATCAAGTCAAACCAGGCTCCTGCTGTGAAGAATACTCAGAAAAAATTTGTTAAGAAAGCAGTTTTCGTCCCTCCAAAAGATGGTGAAGTGATCAATCTGGATTTTCTTCTCAAGAAAGATGATATAAATGCGGAGGAAGACAGTAGGCTAGGCAAGCATCTGAGAGATGGTAATTCTGGCATTAAAACTATTCCTTCTCCTGAGACTTCTTCACAGAGCACTGCAATGATCTCCACAACATCTGACCAGAGTGCTCGCAGGGTCACTTTAGGAGATAATCAAACTGTTGTTACTAACGAGGGGAATCAGGTATCAATTTTATCTTCTTCTCTTTATTCGTCAAGGTATCATAAATACACTTTAATACAACAATGCTCTAGGGTTTATTTTTCTTTGCATATAATTATTCTTCCCATACTGCATTTATTACTCACTGTTAGCATTAACTTTTCCATGCATATCTGTTTACACTTTGTATGTTAAAAAGATAGAGCTAGTTTTAATTTGTTTTCTCATTTCAACTTTTGACATCATAAGAGTTTTATCATGGAATTTACAAGGCCTTAATACCCAGCCACTAGAGATCATTTAAGGGATTTGATTAGAACCCAAAACCCTGATATAATTTTTCTTTGTGAAATCAAACTACATGAGGATAAAATGAAAACATTACTAGCTCCCTTTAGATTCCCAAATGCCAGATATCTGCAACCAGTTGGACTTTCAGGAGGTCTTGTTATTATGTGTAAGGATGGATTTATTTGTGATGTGGTTAGCTGTGATAATACTATGATTCATGCAGCAGTTCAAAGTGACCCTAGTCAGTCAGAATGGTTGTTGTCTTGTATGTACGGATATTGTGACTATTCAAAGAAGAAATTACAATGGGAGTTTATTAAGCAAATTGGTTTAAATATATCTCAGCCTTGGGTTCTTCTGGGTGATTTAAACTTTCATTTAATTGATACTTATTCTACAAGTTCTTCATCAAGTGATGGAATGGTTAATTCTATACTTCAAGAAGTTGGCTTAGAAGACTTGGGTTTTATAGGCAGGGGGCATACTTGGTCTAACAACAATATTGGTACAGGTGAAAAGAGGTCAAGAATAGATTTGGCCTGAGTAAAACGAAGGAGTTTTCACAGACTCAAAACTCCTTCATTTTACTCAAATGGGCAGTGATAATTGTCCAATCATGCTGGTCACTGATTATTCTCAACCAAAACTCTGGAAGCCTTTCAAGTTCTTCAAAACTTGGTTACATGATAGAACATGTGCAGCTGAAGTTGCTAAAGCTTGAGAAAAGTCAGTTCAAGGTTCTCCTGGTTATAAACTTATCAAAAGGCTTCAATATATAAGAGTCACACTTTCTAAATGGAACAAAATACATTTTGGTGATATTAATCATAATGTGGATTCTCTAAAACAACAATTATCTGTCATTCAAGCTCTTCCTTTTTCTCATGAAAACAATGTCAAGGCAGCTGAGGTTGGAAAGGAATTAGATAAATGGCACAAAATCCAGTATGAGTTTCACAAACAAAAATCTAGAGTAATTTTGTGAAAGACATGGATTAAAACACACAGTATTTCCATACTCTTACTAAGAGGAAGAGAGTAAGGAATAACATTGATTCCTTACAAGATGGTAATGGTAATTGGTTACACTCAAGAGATGATATAACTGCCATGCTAACTAATCATTTTAAGAGTATAAGTTCTTCAAATAATATTTCTATTGAGGAGAAACATTATCTTCATATTCCTACATGAATCACTGAAAAAGACAATAGATTAGTTCTCTTACCTCTTTCTAATGAGGAGATTGTGAAAACTTTAAAAAGTATGGAGAGTTGGTCATCCCCAGGCCCTGAAGGATTTCAAGTTGGTTTCTACAAGACTCAGTGGAGAATAATTGGTGATGATGTTTGTGACATGGTAAAAAACTTCTTTTCTACTAAGTTTCTACCAAAACAACTTAATAAAACTTATATTTCCCTGATTCCCAAAAAGAAGAAAGCTTGTACTCCTGCTGATTTCAGACCTAATGGGCTATGCAATACTTCTTACAAAATCATCTCTAAGATTATTATCTCAAGAATGAAACCACTCATGGAAAGAATTATATCTCCATATCAAGTTGCTTATGTGTCAGGTAGATTGATTAATGATAATACAATGATTGCTCATGAATTGATCCATTCTATGAAAAGGAAGGAAGGAGAAAGTGATTGGTTAGCTCTCAAACTGGATATGTCTAAGGCTTTTGACAGGTTAGAGTGGCCTTTTCTTCTAAAGGTTCTCCAAAGTTTTGGCTTTTGTGATGATTGGTGTAATCTGATACAACAATGCATAAGTACCACTTCTTTATCTTTTCTTCTTAATGGATCTCCTTGTGATGAATTCACTCCTATGAGAGGCATTAGACAAGGAGATCCCTTATCTCCTTATCTATTCATCATTGCAATGGAATGGTTTTCAAGAACTCTTCTAGAGGCTCATAATTCAAAGGCTATCAAAGGTATTACTGCAGCAAGAGGTGCTCCTCCTATAAATCCTGCTTTTTGCAGATGATTGTCTCATTTTTACTCAAGAAAATTTAACCAGTGTGCATAATCTCCTACAAGTTCTGCAGGATTTTAGTTCACAATCTGGTCAGGTCATTAATTTTGACAAATCTTCTTGCATTTCAGTAACAATCTGGATCCATCTGTGTGCAATACTCTTAGTAGCATATTAGGAGTTAAAACAATGGATAAAAATGAGAAATATTTAGGCTCCCCTCTTATCATTGGTAAGTCTAAAGTCAAGGCCTTTGAAGAATTACAAACTGCTTTTGAAAGAAGACTTGGTAATTGGCAAGGAATCAACATTCATCAAGCTGGTAGAACTACTATGGTTAAAGCAGTTCTAAACTCAGTGCCCATGTATCAAATGAGTACTTTTAAGATCCCTAAGACTCTTCTTAAGAAACTAGATACTCTACAAAGGAAGTTCTAGTGGGGATTTAAGTCTAATAGAGGTTTGAACTTAATTTATTGGCAGAATATGTGTATTTCTAAAGATTTGGGTGGTCTTGCATTCAGAGTTTTGGAATTATTAAACCATGCACTCTTAACTAAAATAGCTTAGAGAATTTATCATCAGCTTGATCACTTACTTATAAAAATACTCAAGGCTGGATACTTTAATAGAGAAGACTTTCTACAAGCAGTCTGGAGGCTTCTCAATGTTAACATTGATCAAATCCTCAACAACTGTCAGACAATTAAGGAATGGATTATCTCATGGTTTCAGGATGTTCAAAATGCTAATGTGGATGACCTGCATAATTGGAGAACCTTATTAATGGTGGGAAGTTGGGTAATCTGGAAAGAAAGATGTGATTGCATCTTTCAGGATAAATTTCTAAACTCGGTATCCACTGTTTCTAAAATTAACTATCACCTGCTTAGTTTCAGTTCTTTTGTGCATGATAGTGTAGAAAGATTTCCAACTGATTATACAGCATTAGAATCACTTGATAATAATCCTAGTAATAACTTTAATTCGCACTTCAGCGAAGAGACAGAAGTATTTAAATTTCATGTTGATGCTTCTTTTGATCAAGATACTAATGACCGTGGTTCTGGTATTGTTTTATATAATACTACAGATGACTACTCTGGTTTCAAAGGATCTTATGTAGCTAGAGTGATCGATGTTGAAGATGGGGAATGTATAGCAGTGTTGGAAGGTTTGCAATGGGCTAAAGCGATGGAACTAGACAAGATTCATCTGGTTGCAGACGCAGAAACTGTTGTTAACTCAATAAATAATAATTTCCTACTTGTGAGATGGGAAAATAGGAAAATTTTGAGAGATATTAAACTCTTGTTAGATTCTTTTCAGTTTTCAAAGATTAGTCATGTTAGTAGATTTCTCAATCAGTTGGCTGATTCCATTTCCAAATCAGTTAGGAGGAATAGGTCAGTGATTGAGGAATTTAGTCATAATAAACAGCTTATAGCTTCTTTGTTATCCAGGTATTTTGAGCCTGACAAAACTTAATAAATAAAATTCTCCAGTTATCCAGAAAAAAAAAACTTTCAAAAAAAAAAAAATTGTAAAATGGAAGTAGTCTTTCAATCTAGAGAATATAAAGGTTTCCTCATTTTAGCTATTTTTTCTTTGTATCGTACATAATAGTAGGTGTAAATGATATCCATTAACTTGTTCACAAGAAGTGGATTTGTGACATGAAAAGATTAACAAATACTATTATAGCGGCGACCATAATAACTTGTTTATCTAGCGGTGACTTTTGATGCGCCCAAATCCTAGTTTTTATCGCACCCTCGACCTTTAGTATGCTCTCCGGTAACATATGTATATTTTGGATTGAAACCTATTATAGGGGCTCTAAGGTTTGAGTTTTGAGGGCTCCTAAAGATTCTAGTGTCCTAAAAGAGGATAAAGGGGACCTAAACCATATTCAAATATACTAAAATATCCTTCATCCCTTAAATACCTAAACCAAAGAAACTAAAATCAGTTTCATTTCATTCCTTCACCTCCATCGCCTCTCACCCTCTTCTTCTTCCCCATCGCTCTCCATCAATTCTCTTTCCATTAATCGTCGATTATCAAAATTATTCATCGTCGATTAAAACCTCTATAAAGATTATGGGTCGTACTGATGATCCTAAGAGAAACAAGAATCAAATACCAGTTAATTCATCACATGCATGACCAAATGCTCAATCCGATGAAGATGAATAATTGAACAATCAAGGAGGTGAAACGCCAGTTAATCCACCCGAAATGACTTCAATAAGGTAAAAATCGAAACCTATCTTGTTTCATTGATTTTTATTGCATGAATACACAGATTCGGTCGAATTAGGGTTTTCAAAAAACTGTTTCAGAAATTGATACGGTGTGGAGTTCTTATTTTTCATACCATAACCAAGTCATACGGTTTGAAATCTTCAAAGTATCAAACCGTATCTTTAAGATTCAGTTTAAGATTACCCACCGTATGTGGAGTTTTCATACCGTATGTTTATCTGTGTCTGAATACGGTGTGGACTTAAGACCGTAGGTAAAATCACCTAGATTCCCCACCGTATGTAGATAATTCCACACCGTAGTGTAACTGGGTTTCTCTACGGTTTGTGGTTCAAACCGTACGTGTAACTGAGTTTCATTACGGTTTGTGTTCAAACGTACCTCTAACTGAGTTTGTATACGGTTTATTTTCCGAACAGTATGGATTTGGAAATGAGTTATACTAGTTTCGGGATATGAAGAAGAGACCTTTGTGAGATCATACATTTGATTAAGTGTCTCTTATTTCGCAATTGAAATTGGGTTTGCTTCAAAAGACTAAATCTTTCATCATGGGTTTTATTTAGTTAGTTGAGAGCTTGAATTTTTAGGGTAATTGAGGGTTAGGAATTTGATTTTTTTGGGGAAACAAATATATTTAATTCTGGGTTTGCTAGACCTATTTGCAAATTTCATATGATTACTGTCTACTTGAGCTAGGAATTCTCTGCAAGTGAGGAATTGAAAATTATGGCATTCTTTTAAACTCAAGTCTAGTTACTGCAGCTTAGTTCTCTTTTTGTATGGTGTTAAATTGCTATGTGTGTTTGAAAGGCTATTAGCTTCATAAAGAAGCTTCAGAATGGTTGTGCTATTAAATTGCTATGTGTGTTTGTATGGTGTCAAGTTGTTGTGTGTGTGTTGAAAGGCCATTGAATTGCATGCCTTCCATTTTACTGTATAAGGACACGGATTGCTAATCATGTTAATTACCCTAGATTCATTTTACTGTATAAGGACATGGATTGCTAATCATGTTAATTACTCTAGTTCCATGTGCTAAAACATAGTTGTTGACATATGTTAGGAATTGACAACCAACGGATAACGTAAAGAAGAAGACAACGCAAGAAGTATCACCAAGTCAGGAGCAGACTCTATCCCCTCGTAACAGGATTCCTTTGGGCGCTAAACAAAGGACCAAAGGTATCGTTATTGATAAACCAAGACAAGAGAATATTGACTGTTCACTTCCTATCTGTGAACAACCAACTCTAGAGATTGCTGAGATTCAAGAAGGAGGTACAAGTGTTGGTCCTTCGGTTACTCAACTTGCAAAAGAAGGAAAGGAGAGAAAGAAGTATCCACCTCCACCTTCTGCAAAAGAAGTCATCGAAGCTATGAAGTTGTTGCCACAGAAGGCGGATGGCACTGCTTGGGGTCAGCCTAGAGATGGAGGCAAGGTCCTATTTAGTTATAAGAACTCATGGGCTGCAAGAGTTTGTGTTGCACAGGTTACAAGGTTTCCCTATTGATAGTATATTAAACTAGCAAAAACAATGATTATTAGAAGAACTTATTGTAGAACTTATTTTGCAGTTTCATTAAACATATTGTATGTTTTTGTAGGATCATAAAACAGGGGTCCCTAAACTGAAGCGTCAAACGGCCTTTTTTTGGTCATTGGATAACGAATGTGAAAGGGTTATAGACTTGGTAAAAGCTTCAGGGTTATGGCCTGCAATTGAGTACGGGCAGAAGGACTTTGATATTGTTACTTTTTCCGGATTTAGGGAAAGATTTTGGGGCGAAACAACCACTTTTCACCTTCCGTTCGGCGAGATGACTATCACCCCGGACGATGTTTACCAAATTACCGGGCTCCCCGTGGAAGGTAAATCTGTCTTTCAGGATTTTGACCACCAAATGTCATTTGAAAAGCTTTATGAATTAGCATTTGAGTGTCTTGGATGGACAAGGTCTGTGGCTGAAAAAGAGTTTCGGTCTTCTGCTGGAACCGAACAAGGTCAAAAGAGGCCCAAAAAGGACAGAAAAAGACAATCATCTAACATGATGAGAAAGATTAAATTAAAGAGTTTAAGGCAACAGTTTGAAGGCTCTTTGGAGAAGGAAAAAAGTGGACTGATGGACGAAGCAAGTATTAGACATACATCTATAGCTTATTTGTTGTATACTCTTGGAACCATTATTTTCCCCGATCTTACGGGTAATAGGGTCAATGCTTGCTATCTACAGTTGTTGAAGACACTCTCTACTGATTACATGACTAACGACGTGCCACGGTACTCATGGGCCACTGCTACTCTTGCTTTCTTATTTGATTCTCTTGGTAAAGCTTCTAGGTGGAATTGCTTCCAAGTTTCAGGAAACGTTTGTATTGTCCAGGTATTCATTTTTATTTCCATTTTTGATTATTTTCTTCAATTCGTTGTAGTGTGCTTTTATATGGATTATGGAATAACTAAGTATGTATAATTTCATTATGTTTATGTGCAATCATGGGTTTATGATCATTTTCCTAGTTTGAATCCAAAGGAGAATACGAAGTGGCATGCAGGTTTACCTACATGAAATAGATATCCTTATTCTGGAGTTCAACAAAAGCATAAAGAGAAAGACATATCTTACATAAGGTATCAATTGGACACTATGAAAACAAACGATGTGGTGTTTGACCCATATCTAGACCTCGATAATAATGGAGATGACCGACGTCAATTTTCAAATGTGGCAAGCTACAATGGACCATTGTATCATCCAACTGGGTTCATGATGCTTAATCCTCGTAGAGTTCTTCGTCAACTTGGTTTCGTCCAGAGAATAGTTCAGGAAGAAGGTTTTGCATTGGACACAGAACACTCCAGCATTTCATCGAGTAATGTGAATTTGGTCTACCAACCAGCACCAGCTATCGCCGATTGGAATTGCCTTGATTCAAACCAATACCATTTTAAAAGGACTTTGTTAGAAGCTATTCCTGGAACTAAAGATGTTATGCCGATTACTTGGATTGGTTTTATGAGTGGGGTCATCCTCATGTGATTAATAAGGATCCGGAAGCGTTGCAATATCTAGACAAAGAGTTTAGTTCAAAAACACAGAATGAGCTAGTGAAGTTGGTGAATCATTGGAAGAAACAAACCTCGATGATGGTACGTTATTACACTACTAAATTTCGAATTTATTTAAATTCATGTTATTGCGTTATATACAAATTTGTGATATTCTTTGGTATGTAAATAGGCCTCTAGATGTAAGGTCGTTGTCAAGGACATTACCGGTTGCATTGATGCTAACCAAAAGATGACGATTCCACAAATGAAGAAACTGTGAAACCAAGTTAAGCACATACCTCACCCTGATAAAGAAGCTCTCTTTGAGGATCCAAGTGCTTCAAGTGATGATGCTGAACCAAGTGGCACCAAGAGGAACATTTCTTCATCTAGCGAAGCTTCTTCCAGTGGGTCTGGTAGCCAGCGAGGTGATTCTTCTTCTACTCCCGATGAATTTCAAGAGGATGTTGAAACTAGAGCTCAACCAAAAAGTGGACGTGGTCGAGGTGGTCGTGGTGCTAAAAATCATCGCTAGGGAGTGTGATTTGGTTATGGATTTGTAGTAGTGCTAAGTTATGGTAGTTGTTTGACATGGATTTATTTCCTTTATGTTGGATTATGAATTTCTCATGTTAAGACTCTAAGTTTAGCTTGAATGAATGAACTTTAGTTATTTATTTGAAGAATAAAAGAAGCAGCATCCAAGGAATGGATTTACCATTGAAGAATGATAGCATTTTTGAAAGACAAGTGAAACATACGGTAGGTAATCCAAACTGTAGGTTCTTGTACGGTGTGGAAAGCACACCGTACGTGTGAACATACGGTTCGTATGAAAACACACCTTTCACTATATCTATTCATCCTCTTCGTCACTCATAACAAGTTAAAATGGAGCATCCCTCGACAATTGTAATGCCCTCCAAAGTTCAAACCTTTCCTAGAACCGATTACACCAACCCTTGAGTATTTCGCCATCACCACCGTCTCCCATCCTTAATGGAGGTAATGGGAAATCTTCTCTCAATTGGAGGCCGATAAAATGGTTCATCAACACAAACCCCGTGATGACCCTCCTTGGTGACATTTCTTCGGTAAAAATACGTCTTGTTGGTGCGTATGTAGCACTATATCTAAAAGAGAAAGTATCAATAACGCAGTGGAATGAGTTGGCGAGTATATAGACACATATTGGCATCACCATCCAATATTCACTTGTCAATCTAATGTTTCTCATTAAACGTCGTTCAAATGCTTGGAACTTCTCATTTAACTCCGCCTCCGTTTCTTCTCTTCCACATCTCATCATTGGCTTGTAAAAATCGGGAAAACCACGTAGTTCAAGCAAACACTTTTGTCTTACATATGTTATTTGGTCGTCACCCCAATCATTCGCATCCTCAAAAGGTCCAAGTTGATCTATGAACACATGGTAACCACAATTTCCATCACCCTCAACATCGTCGGTGGACTTCACGTACTTATGGATAAAATGTGGTAAATAGTGCATATAATTTTTAAATATTGTGTATGTAGGTCGAATATAATTACCTTCCTCATCTATGGGGGGTGATATCATCGGACCTACATCCAAAAAAAACGTCTCTTTCTCACCACTAACAACTCTTTGTGGGGTGATTTGCGATGGTACGACCAACGGTGCTTTTCCTTTGACATCATTACCTCGGCTTCTCGCTAATTGCTTAATACCAATTCCTTTAACTCTTATTTAGACTTTATTACCATCATTTGTTGTTGAGACTTCTTGAGATGGAACAACCGTCTCTTTGATTTGAACTCCACAAGCAACTTTTGTTGTTGAGCCTTCATGGGATGGAACAACCGTCTTCTTGGGCCCTTTAACCTTCACTTCACTATCTCGACTTGGTCCGCCTTTTTCCATTTCATTTAATTTAAGTTTGTTTGTAGCCTTACCTTTTCTTTCAATGACCTCCTCCTCATACAAGGCATTCAAGAGCTCAAAACCCGAAAGATCTCTTTGGATTGAAGCCAGTAATTGTGGTCCTTCTTGAACCACTCTCTTGGATTCTTCCCTCCATTCTTTCTTTGTTTGTTGAGATGGAGGCCTACCCTTACCCTTCCCCTTGGTTGGTTCAAGAATATAATTTGACGTGTGAGGGCGGTTGAATTTCCGCAACTCATACAACCAAAGTTGTCTTTGAGCCGGATACAATGAAGCATACTTTTCAAATAGTTTTTTGTGCGCCTCGGTGTCGCAAAACACTTCTCCAAAACCTTCATTGGGTAACGGATCATCGAAGCTAAGTTGTCTCCAAAATGGATCGATGTCTTGGATTGGGATAACCTTTGGTGAGTACTTAGCTATAATATGCTTACATGGAAGGCCCAATGACGACATGTTGGGACAAATACAATCCCTTGGAATAAATTTCTTCAAAGCGTTCACTTCCTTCATAATCTCTTAATCGCCCAATGCGATACATAGAGATTAATTCCTCGGAGCCAATGATTATCCGGATAAGTAGTATCCGATCTAGATCGATTAAACTCAAAATCCTCATTAACTCTATTGAGATCACGCTTAAAGTACTCATCCATAGCTTGAAAAATCACAACAAAACCACCATCGCACCCATTTAGCCTCCTGTTGAATCGAAAGTGAGATGACTCCACCGTGCTTGTGGCTTGGTTGTCATAATGTTTATGCTTGTTTACCCATGCACTAACGAATTTTTCCTTATGAGGATCCAATATTTCATTCTTCAAATATGCTATCACCTCCGGGTAGCTTCTCCGACTTTCAAATACAATACGCTCCTTTACAAAATACATTCCTTCCGTGGTCGACCATGTAAACTTGTCCCACTCTTCTTGGAACCTAGCCCATTTAACCGCGGCTACTTTGTCATCTTCAACAAATTTATTTTTGGCTTCTTGTTGTTTATCGAACGGGAGTTTCTTAATCATCTCCATAACGGTTTTCCTTGGTTGTTGAATCATATTCTTGCAATTAGTTTGCACATTGTTCCATAAATGAAACGTGCAAAGATGATGATGTCCGTCGGGAAAAACACGTTCTATCGCCCACATCAATGGTTGCTCCTTATCCGTGATCAATACCTTAGGAGTATAAACTTCTTGGTACAATAACTTTACCTTTCCTAATGCCCACAAATAACTCTCCTTTGTCTCGTCTCTCAATAAACAAAAACCGACACTAAATGGCGCCTTTGTAGATGTTTGCCCCACAAAGTTCAACATCGGCATATTGTACTTATTCGTTTTATAGGTGCAATCCATGAAAAGTATTTGATGGAAACATCTCGCTAACCTTACGAATTCCGGATGAGCAATGAAAAGATGTATCACCTCCTTTTTCTCATTTACGTCATAGGCTACCGAGTAGTTCGCCTTTTCCGCTAAATACAATAGTTGTTGCATAAGTAGTCTATCTTCCCATTCCTCTCTCCTAATTTTTTCTCTTTTATTGTAGATGGTAGACAAGATAGATGTGTTATTTTCATTTAATACCTTCACACTAGCTAGAATATCAATAGGCCTTGTTCGTTTTTTAGTCAACACTTTTACTAGCTTCTTTTCTTCGGGTTTGAGCCTTACCGGATAAGGATGATTAATCAAACTCTTCGGGATAGGATGGTTATGATAACCCGATTTAACTTCGCTCATATACCTCACATTCTTTTCTTGGTTGAAATTAAATTGAAGTTTAAAAGGACACCCGGTCTTTTTTGTATGAGTAACTTTCTTTTTCCTCGAGGTCTTTGGTTGATACTCATAACCTTTTCTTTGATGACTCTCGTATTTTCCACTAGACTCGCAAACCATTTGAAAGCTGTATTTTTTAACTTGTTTATTTTGGACTATGATACACATCTTCTTCAACCCTTGTTCTCGAGCCCACTTCTTTGCATCCTTTATATCTTCCCATTCAAAGTTGTTAGCATAATGAGAACTTGTATCTTCAGACAAAATATCCATAGCTGCAGGTTGATCTTCCATTGGTTCAGGTTGATCTTCCACTGGTTCAGGTTGAAGATCGATCTATAAATATGAAAAATATTACAAAGGATTAACAAAACATGCATCTGAAAACATACACACAAAGTTTGGAAAGCAAACCGCAGACGAACATACGGTGCGGATTTACAAACCGTAAGTCCCCCTGTGATAGCGTACGGTTCTTTTTCCAAGACGTAGCTCTTTCTGTTACTTTCCAAACTGTATATGCATGAATATCATTAAATGCATGAATATCATTAAATGCATTCATGCAACTACGGTGCGCAAGACAATCGTACGTATCTACGGTTTGGAGTTCATCCTTTCCGACCGTACCTTCTGGGTTCAAAATATTCTACGGTTTGGAAATGTGAATTTTCCAAACCGTGTTGTCCGTTACGGTTTGGAAGTTTAAATATTCCAGACCGTATATTGTCATTCGGTTTGGTCGATAATTTATCCAAACCGTATGTTACTTACGTTTCAGATTTGGGGGTTTTCAAAAAACAAAAAACCCCAACTTTCTACGTACTTCATGTGATTAAAAGCAAAAAAATTGTTACTGGAGTTAAGTTAGAGGTATACCTCGCTCCGTAAAGCATTTGGTTATTGATATTCATCTTCTTTGGGGTCTTCAAATTCATAATAGTGTTCATATTCTTCATGTATAGCTTGAGGTTGTGGTTGGGTTAGAAATTCTTGATTATCTATAAGAGTTAAAAGGATTTTTGTTTGATTTGGTAGATGAGGATTCACCTACCTCACTAATCTTACTAGAGCCACTCATTTGGATTGAGAAAACCTAATTTTTTTAGGTTTTTCTCAAACTTTTTCTTCTTCCTTCACTTATCTTGATATTTTGATTTTCAGAAACTAAGTATAAATCAAATAATTCATAAGGACATTTTAGCCAACACATAAAATAGTTGGATAAAGGGCTTTGTTGGTAACTATTTGGAAACCCATATTTTATCATTTTGTGAGCCCTCAAAACTTTTTCTAGGAGCCCCTATAATATGTTTCACATGGTTGGTTCACAAAACTATGGTTAATTTCGTGATGTATGGTTAATTTTGTTTCTCTGTTTGAATTTTTGAAGGACTGTCTGAACAAATTTTGGTTAATGATAGGATAGATGCACCTACTAATCTCCCACGAGACGAGAGAGTTGGTTAGGGGATATGAAAAGCAAATCGTATTTGCTAGGGATGGTCAGTTTCAACTGTATCATGGCATCGGTCCCATTAGTGGTGGCCCAATGACGTGAAGCCGAATAATATCTGTTCCTTCCTTACACCACTAGATTTCACGAAAAAGATTCACAAAATTCAACGGATAGGATCAAGTAATCAGATCTCACACGCTATCAGAAAAAGTATACTATTTTTGACCCACTTCTAAAGTAGGTGACTAATAAGCATAGGTTCGATGTAAGACCGGCGGTTAGTCTGTAACCATCAAACTTGTCTCTTGGAAACTCACCCACGTTACTAATAAGTCATGAAAGTTGTACTGACCTCTTATAAACTCCGTTTCCTTTTCAACTACGAAAAGGACGAATTAATCATCTGGATGTCCTCCTAGACTTATAAAACTGGACGGCCACTCCAGTTAAATAAAGCTGTATTATTTTATTGTTATAAAAAGGAGTCCACATAAAATCGGAAGAAAGTACCTTGAGAGCTCTATACGTTCTTCTTCTGCTTCTTTCTGCAACATATCCTAATACGACAAAAACCCCTACAACACAATTCCAATAAATATCTTTCCTGAATCTGTATCTGTTCTGATTTTTTTTGTGGGAGAGGTCAGTTTTTTTATGAACTGGAGCTGAATCGAATTGAGTCTCTGAGATTATTGATCGTACATAATTGTTGTTTATACGTATGAGCTGGTTCATAAATCTGGGGATATCAACGAATTCAAGTCATTTTATAACTTGTCTGTTGATTTTTGTTCTTCATTATTCTCCTCAATTATTTGAAAAACCCTTGAATCCTAGGTTAAATTATAGTAATATCGTATCGTTATCATCATCAAAACAATATGGAGTCACAGAATCAGAGTAATCATTTAAAAAAAGGTTTGATCTTTTTTCTCTATTTTTTTTTAAATTAATTTTTGGTGAAAGATTAATTGATTTTTTTTGCTTTACTTTTGTTTGATTTTTAGTTGCATCTTACCCAATTTGGATAATATAAGTACATAGATACGAAATATATTCATCTGAATAACATGCATAAAAATGGTCGTGTTACATTTGGAAAAAAGTGTTGTTTCATTGAGGATATTATATTGTTTTATTTGGATACGTCAAACTAGACTTTAGATCTTGATTTTAGGCAGATTAACCGAGTCGGTGTTGGGAGGTAAAAGTAATGTTTGAGGTGAATTTGATCTGGTTCTAACCTCAAATAAATTTTTGCTGGGTATTGATGATATTTGAAATTTGAATACCATGTTTTTGTTCCTAAAGAGATGAACATATTGTTATGCTGATTGCCTGATTCTTGTATCTCTGTAATCCACGGGTGAGACTTGATTGAAGAGTTTTGACTGGACTTGAATCTACAATTTCATTTCTAGAGTAGTTATTAACAAGACCTTGCCACAATATAGATGGTATCGTTCTGGAATTGAACCTATGGGTTCAGTTTATAAGTTGCGTGCTCCTTAATATCTAACCATGAACCATTCATGTATC
This sequence comes from Papaver somniferum, assembly GCF_003573695.1. Lineage (NCBI taxonomy): Eukaryota > Viridiplantae > Streptophyta > Magnoliopsida > Ranunculales > Papaveraceae > Papaver > Papaver somniferum. Next base: position 131,093,411 of record NC_039358.1, on the reverse strand, counting down.
AATCGATTAATATGACCTGAATCCTATCTTTTTGTAGGTTCTTTCTTTTCACTTGAGAGAAAACAGTTTACTCGTTCCGTCATTGTCATAGGTGGTGGTTTTGCCGGTATTTCAGCTGCTCGCGCTCTTCATGATGCCTCCATTCAGGTATGTAGGGCTTCTGCGGATAAGATTATATGGTTCGTTATTCTCAGTGTTTTTGTCACTTCACATTGCGCCAGTTGGTTACATCTAGATACACCTACAAATGTTTAATGTTGTGGGTCTATTTTTGCTTAGCCTGATGGTCCTGATCACATGTTCTCAGGTTGTCCTGTTGGAATCGCGGGATAGGCTTGGTGGCCGTGTCTACACTGACTATTCATTTGGTTTTCCTGTTGACATGGGAGCATCATGGTATGCTTTTCTATTTCTCACTTCTGTGTCAGTGACCCTGATGCTTTGGTTTTTAGTTTACATGTAAGCTATATTAATTATTTAATTTGTTTGCATCATGCTTCAGGTTGCATGGTGTCTGCAAAGAGAATCCCTTGGCAAGTTTGATCTCTAGAATGGGATTACCCCTGTACCGAACTAGTGGTGACAATTCTGTATTGTATGATCATGACCTAGAAAGGTATTTTTATTATTATTATTTCCCAAGTATAATGTTTGTTTAGATTATTAACTTTTACATGACTTTTTTCCCGGGTAGATAACATGTGTCAACCTGAAACGACATGTGATCTCTCCAGTTACTTACCCCGGAGATTCTCTCTTAAAGCACTAGATGAGTTTCTACATGTTTGAGGCATATTTTTGATTGACCATTTAAAAAACAAAAGTCTACTTCACTAATTTTATGGGTTGAAAAATTCATCTGTCTTATGCTCTCCTCCAAAGAGGTGGGGTTAATGAAAACCTGTTGTCATATTAAAACCTTGCTTCGCTTGCAATCTTATTGATCTTTGTCTTTTTTAGGGGAGATGTTCAATTGTATATATGTTTTTGTTTGAGGAACTAAGACCAAGAGACTGCTGATTTAATCAATTTTAGTTACTCCATACCTTTTCGATTCAGAACATTTTATTGGCGCAGTTAATGCTATACTTCTTGACTACAAAATATTCTTCTTCAGAAAACTTCTTCACTTTAAATACTATCAGCCTATCAGGCTATTAGCCATTACATTTTAGTGAAAATATGAGGGTGTCTTGTTGGTTCTCGTGGTACTTATATTTCTTTCTTTTGCAGCTATGCTCTCTATGATACTGAAGGAAATCAAGTTCCTCAAGAACTTGTCACTAAAGTCGGGATAGTTTTCGAGGACATTTTGAAAGAGGCATGGCTTCCATCTTCTTTTTGAGCTAATGATTTAACTGTGTCTCCTAATGTTTTACCAATATGATTATTGGATGCTTATCTTCATTACTTGGCTAGTGCAACTCTCTCATATGAGAGTGTTGCTGACTGACCAGGTTGGAAGGGTGGTGGAATTCTGCTATCTCTTTTTGATACTTACAGATTGTGTATGTTTGTGATTCCAGTCAGAGAAAGTACGTGATGAATTCAGGGATGATATGTCCATCATGCAGGCATTTGCTATTGTGTTGGAAAGGCGGCCAGACCTAAGGTTTGTTTATACAGTAGTACCTATATTAGTATAATTGTAGTGCCGTGCAGTCTTTTTTTCTTCTTAATTATTCGTGTATTCGAATTATCTAGTATTCTGAAACATGAGCATGGTGCAGGCAAGAAGGGCTCGCTCACAAGGTTCTGCAGTGGTACTTGTGCAGAATGGAAGGCTGGTTTGCTGCGGATGCAGACACCATCTCGCTTAAGTGCTGGGATCAGGCATGTATTTATATCACATTATCACCATATTTTGCAAATTTCATCTTTATAGTCCATATCACTTTCTGTTTGACTTCTTAGAGGCACACCATTCTTTTAAATGAATGCATACTCAAGACAGATCGACTCTTAAAATGCAGTTAGATTGCAGTTAGGTAGTCCTATGTAACATATGTCTTTGGTGTGAAGGAATTAAGATAACACTACTATCATTTCCAGTTCCACAATCAAATCAATATGTAAAGGCGTCTAGTATTTTATATGATAATGGAACACGATAATACCGCTATCATATTATTACATATATGGATAATATTACCTACTTTTGACTGAACTTGACTCTTTTAATGAAGCCAAATTAAGTGAGATTGCAATAATATGTTCTTACATCTTCCATAGAGTGGCTGTTAGTCCTTGTCAAAAGGATGATTGACAAATTGATATGGGTATGAAGTTGCAAACTAAACTGTTAGCTGACATACATTATAGGAAGAACTACTTTCTGGTGGTCATGGGCTTATGGTTCGGGGTTATCTCCCAGTTATCAACACTCTTGCAAAAGGTCTCCACATCCGCCTAGGGCACAGGTACAACCTAGTTAATCAGTTCCTTTCATCTGCTTACATGGTGGGTGTACAACCGACCTAGGGCTTTCACTTGGTAACTTATGCTTACCGTTATTTTGTCTCTGTCACAGCGTTACAAAAATTGTTCGGCGCAATTATGGAGTTAAAGTCATGGTTGAGGATGGGAAAACATTTGCAGCAGATGCGGTTGTAATTGCTGTTCCGCTTGGTGTTTTGAAAGCTAAGCGTATAGAGTTTGAGCCTAGGTTACCGGATTGGAAAGAAGAAGCCATCGCTGAGCTTGGGGTTGGGACTGAGAACAAGATAGCTTTGCACTTTGGCAGCGTTTTCTGGCCGAACGTGGAGTTCTTAGGAGTAGTTGCACCGACTTCATATGGATGCAGTTACTTCTTAAATCTTCATAAGGCAACAGGCCATCCTGTTCTTGTTTATATGCCTGCTGGAAGGCTGGCCCATGATATTGATAAGATGTCTGATGAGGCTGCTGCTAATTTTGCATTTCTCCAACTGAAGAAGATTCTTCCTGATGCTTCTGAACCGGTAAGTTTATCTGACCTGAATATATGTACAGCTGTTTCTTTTCTTTGATTAAAATTGAACTGGATGTTGAAAGACATGTATTCACCTTCTCATGATCGCACTCTGCATGTAGAGCGCCATTTTAGCTGTATTTACATGTTCTCCTTTGAGGCCTACTATTTGTGGATCTAGGGCCTGCATCTTAGTTTTAGTTCCCAACCTGCGCTCATGTGTGAGGTAAAGCAGTCCTAGACTGTTAGGTCCTATGCAAATTGTTAACTTTTAAATGGTCATACAGATGATTGTTTTCTTCTTCTTTGAGGGGATGTTGATTGTTATATTCACATGCTTATCCTTGGATTTATTTTTTATAATTTCTAAAAAGGCTTATAAGTGGGGCAAAAACATTTGTAGATTTCCCTTTTTGCTCTAACCTATCTACTCCTTTCATTTGTTGATTCGTTAGTTCTACTTTTCTACTTCCAAGCGACCTATTTCTTTTTCTGTTTTACCTTTTAACTTCTTTCTTGTTTGCAATTTTGCTACTTGATCTTTTTTCTGCGCTGGTTAAAGAATTATGAGGTTAATACATGGTTATATATTTTGTCTATATGCAGTTTCACCAACTAATCTTCTGTTTTCTCATCTCCACTTTTTCTCCTTGTGCCTAATTGCAGATTCAGCATCTTGTTTCTCACTGGGGGACAGACGTCAATTCACTTGGATCCTACAGCTATGATACAGTAGGTAAACCCCATGATCTGTATGAACGACTTAGGATTCCAGTCGACAACATGTTCTTTGCTGGAGAGGCGACGAGTGCAAGCTATCCAGGGACTGTGCATGGGGCATTCTCAACTGGGCAGATGGCAGCTGAGGAATGTAGGATGCGTGTCCTTGAAAGGTATGGGGAGTTGGATATATTCAACTCTGTCATGGCCAAGGAGACGCACGTTCCAATCCAGATTTCTCGACTGTAGAGCACTTCAGTCCTTCCTTGGTAATATATGTTAACATGGTGGGTCAAACCATAATAAAACTCAATTTTATGATGTCTGGAATATTTTTTAGCATCAGGTATGATGTGTATATCCACGAGAACTTTGAGCCTGTAGCAAGAACATTTTACTTTTTACTTAGCCTAGTGGTAGTTTGGAAAAAAGAACATTTTACTTTTTACTTATGATTATTGGGGAGGATTAAATTCCCCTTTTCATAGAATGAAGATTCTTATGTCTCTTGCTGAAGCTTTTTTTATGAAGGAAGAAGGCAGTTAGGGGTACAAAAAACTTCTAGACACCATCTAGTTTGCTTGTTATTTAGGCGGAGAGAGGCATTATATAATTGTAAAACATTTTTTTTAATCATTTGGACAACTTTATAGAACCTATGCATTATGTTCAATATTTTGATCTTGCTAAGTACTTTGGGATCATATCTTTGATCTTTATTCCTACTGCTCTTGATGAAGGATAATCCCTGGTAGTATGGTCAGTAAGTATGATGCCCTTATGTGGCAGTTGAGGTGATCACCTTCCAAAAATAAAAATAGAACCTCGAAGTGTATTATTTAATTAACCACGAATGCGAGGATCAGCAGATGTCGTCGCTCTTCTCTGTCGGTCCTTTCCCTATGTTAGGCCTGGTTTGTCAGTTTTGCACCCACTGTGGAGCTGGCAAACCAACAAACTAACCTGGCTAAGTGGAGAATTTGTCACTTAGCCAGGCCAGGTCGAGTCTCGACCGATCGGTTGACACTATATCAAACGCTCAAGAGCCGCTCGCCAGCAGTGTAGATTCCATCGCCTAGTGTATTCCGTCCAATTGTTTTCAATTTATCAGGCTATAAATACCAAATTCCAATTTTATTTCATCTCACACTATTTCTTCAATCTTCATTCTTTCACTCTACGAGTTCAATATGTCAGTTCGCATGTCAGTTCACGATCGCAAATTTACCTTAGCTGAAGATGAATGCATTTGCAGGAATTATGTTCTTGTTACATAAAAGCATATCAATGGTGTACAACAACAACAACATACTGTATGGCAAAACATATTTCAGAGATTTCAAGAAGAAACATTGAACCTCAATAATCGAGATGCAAATTCTTTGAGTCATCACTTCCAAGTAATAAATAAGGATGTGAACTTGTTTGTTTCTGCGCTTATTCAAGGCAATCAACACCGAGCAAATGGTCAAAACGAATTTGATGTGGAGCAAATGTGTGGGGCTGAATGGCGCAACAAAGTGGGAAAAGATTTTTAATTCGATAATTGTTATCAAATCATGAGAGTGTTGCCCAAATATGATGCAGCTAGATTAACATTTGTATGATGCATTTAATCAAGATTTAAAGTTATTACGAATCATTTAAGTTAAGTTTAATTTAAATATATTATTAAGATATAAACTATTTTTAAAGTTATTATGAAATCTCAATTAAGTTAAGTTTAATTTTAAGATATTATTAAGATATAAACTATTGCATCTTTCATTAAGTTTCATTATCTAATTTTCGAATTTTAATTTATATCAGTGTCTCTTTCATAAACATGTATAAGGACCGAAAATTCCGAAAATTATTTCGGTGTGAACTATTCACGGCAGCCATCAAATGTCATCTGTTATTATATCTCATCCATCAAACTAAAAGGGCTTCTGTTAGATATGTCAGTTATTTTACAGGTGTAGTTGAAATAATAAACATGTATAAGGACCTAAAATTGAAACCGTACTGCTTCTGTTCTTCATCGCCTTTTTCTGTAGTTCTCACTATCTTCACCGTTCATCCATGACCCATTAATGATCATAAAAATTTATAATATGAGAAACCCACATAATACATAAACACTAACATTGGATCTTGGGGATAGAAATTAAAATTTTCGGGTCAGTATCTCCAATAAAAAAAAAGTGAACCGAAGACGTGCATCGCATGTACTCTGCTTGTAAGATATAAACTAGACATTCATAACTTATAATGAAGACTTTAAAAATAAAAATCAAGGACAATGTTCTTCATCTTGTTTATCTTCTTCATTTCACAAAACTTCCCACCAATGCGCTCATGAATGGAGTTTCCTTTGTTTATCTTCTTCTTTGCCTTGAACTTCTTTTTGCCTTTTTGTTGGAGGTTTGATTTGGCTATCCAAAACTCGTAGACTTCTTTGATTTTACCTATTTCTTTATAACTGTCACTCCCGAAAAATCAAATTGGGTAGCTAAGTCAAATTGGGATTCAAATTTTGTCATTCGGATTATTTCGAAAGAAAAGACAAAAGAGAATTTGGGTAAAAATTGTGGTGTAAATTTTGTGTTTGAAATTCACATTTTTATTGCGATAGAGAATGAGCCGTTGGAGGTTGACTACCCTCCGATTGGGACTCGACTGCTTATCGGTTTTGCCATAGCGTCGCGGCCATCCGACCATCTAATACTCACCCCAAAATTGCCCCCTTGTGCCCTAGCCCCTGGGCATCTACTTGGTCCTAACCCATGGCACGCACCTTACCAGTTCGCTACGTTTGAGAGGGGTACTGTGTAGAGAGTAAACTTGTTGTTTTTTCTTTTTTTTTTTTTTATTATAAAGTATGGATTTTCTCAGTTACCGAAAGTAATTTGTGTTTCAATGAACGGATAGGCAGATACTGTCCATTTAACAAGAGGTTTTGGGTTTTGGAGCTTCTGCTCTGTTGAAGCTGATAAGGCATCGACTTGAGAAGAAATTGGGGAGAAAAACAGCTCTGTCTCTGCCTTATCAGCTCAGAAATTTTGCTTCGTCTCAAAAATGGAAGCAATTCAATCACTTTCTTTCCTCTCCTTTTCGTCTAATTTGAGGTAACTATTACACCACCACCTGTTTTCAGTGTTCAAATTCTCTAATTTGTTTCTTGTATCTCTCTATATGAAAAGTATTTGTCTCTTGCTAACAGTGTTTGCTTTATTAGTGTTTGATTGTTGCGAACTGGGGTTTCTTTTCCATTAATTCCTTCAAATTTAAGGATAAGATTAAGTTTACTTTTTTGATTTTTCTGTTTTCAATGAACATGCACTTCTAGTGTTTGATTAATGCTTAGAGAATTTCTCATGAATTTACTTTCCAGAAATTAGATCATTTTACATCACTGAAACTTTGGAAGGAAAGGAGGTTCCAGTAATGAGTCTGAGTGAATGATAACATTAGAGTTTTTTAAATTTCCACCAAAACCCACTGTAATTCAATCATCTTGAACAGTTTTGGAAGTCCAGGTTTGGCTTTGAAATCTCACCCCCATAATACATAGAGTTGGAAGTCACTGTTGGGGCTTATGCCCTTCTCTCAACATAGTTTATATCATGTTACCATATGCTTGTTTTGCTACAAATGCAAATTCATAAGCACTAATACATACTTGCTTTGGAACCATCTTATAGTAATTTCAACAAACTTCTTGTTTAGTCAAGTGATAGCGGTAGGTCAGTGTTAGTTGTTGTATTTCAATCTTTCTATTTCAACAAAACTAGGTGTAAGCAGTCCAAATTGTCATGGGAGCGAAACCATTGAAAGTTCATCTATTGGATAATTAGTTGAAGTTATTAGACATATCAACTATCAATGACAAACAAATAAGAGTCTCCCCGTTTGTTTATAGGGATACTCCACTTGACTACTTGGTTTCTTGTGAAAACATGCAATACTATTTTAAGTTCATTTTGTCATATTTGTAATTTAACCATTGGTCTCTTGTTCCTTTTCAGCGAAGCAAAGATCTTCCAAAGTTCATATGTTCCCACGGTAAAAATCCATCGAAGAGGAGAGGTTGTTTGTCTTGGTATGTTAGCACCAAGAAAGTTTATGCAAAGGAGAAAAAAAGTAGAAGTTTTCAAAGATGCAGCTGATGAAGTAGATCAGAAGAATTGGAGGAAATTGATGACAGAAATTGAAGAGGAGGGATCTGCAGTTGCGATCCTTAGAATCCAAAGGATGAAAAACCAAGGTCTTCCAAAGGACCTTGTACTGGGCTCCTTGGTGAGATTTAAGCAGATTAAGAAATGGAACCTAGTCAGCGAGGTATTCGAACGAAACACTTGTGGCACATCAAATTTGTTCTTTCCATTTTCTTCACTAGTTTTAGAAAATTAAATCACCTTCTTGAACATGTTTTCAAATATGGAAGGATCTCACATGGTTTGTTAAAGAAGTAATTCGACTAGTTTGAAGCTTAACTCAGCTGTTATTTCTCATTTGATGCCAAGCATATTATACAATTAGGAGACTCGCTTGAAGTTGATTAATCGACTTGTTAGGGTTCCCATTTATCTTAATTTTGCATTATTTTATTCTAGAATGTCTCCACAGAGCCATTTTGCCTTCTATTAAAAATGTGAGAAGTTTCCCATCTTTATGGGAGTCAATTTTCTGTAAATAATGTCAATGTGGTTTGTTCATTTAGTGTTCAGTTTCATGCATGTAGACTGAAACCTTTTCTTTCCGACCCAGACCTTACCAACATGTTAAATATATCTCGGTAATCTGTTATATTGATGGTGTACTTTGTTTGTATTCATTTATAGATTCTTGAGTGGCTCAGGACTCAACACTGGTGGAACTTCAATGAGATGGATTTTTTGATGCTTGTTACGGCTTATGGAAAGCTAGGTGATTTCAACAGGGCGGAGAGGGTATTAAGCTACATGAACAAGAATGGATACCCTCCAAATGTGATATCCCAAACAGCTCTGATGGAAGCATATGGAAAAGGAGGCCAATACAATAAGGCTGAAGCTGTATTTCGAAGGATGCAGACTTCAGGCCCTGAACCGTCAGCTGTAACTTATCAGATAATACTAAAGATATTTGTTGGGGTAACTTGTTCTGACTTATATCCCACCTTGAAATGTCTTTTTCTAGTATTATAGGAACGACATGAATGTTTGATCTAGTCCGGGGAGTGTATGGAGTGAAGTAATATTTCTTTCCTTTTCTTCCTTAGGATTTGTAAATCTGAGTTTGGTGGACTTAAACTCTGGTTTACTCGTACTTTGTTTGGTTTATTGTGATACCAGTGATCAATAGCTAGTTGACTTAAAATTTTCTGTGGTTGATTTTGAGTTTCTAGGTTGCTTACTCATGCCTGGATTATGTAGATCCCAAATGCATACATCCTGACCTAACTGAATATTAATAGAATCAGTAGGTTTTGATTGCTTCTGCCTATTGTAATCTTGGGAGCATATTTCCAATGTCGAAGTCAAGGTCTCGTCTTCAATTTCCTTGATGGTTGGTCGACTGCAGTCTCTATAGCAGCTTTCAGTTAGACTTTGTCTGAACATATGGGCTTGAACATCAAACAGGAAAATGAACCTGTTACAAATGCATTTTGGAGACATAGCATAGCATGTTATATTTATTTTAACTCCCTATACGCCTAACATGTCCCATTATATTTTTGCTGTTCCTTTCTTTTGTTTTCTGATTGCTTCTTTTTGGCATCTATATTTTTGAAAAGAGGTTATGCACATTATCCTGAATCGCCCAAGTATAGGGAGTTGGCAGCTCCATCGATTTGCTAGAAATAATTTAATCCTCAGATTTGCTTTATAACTCATAAAACTTTCAATGTGGGCACATTCCAGGGGGACAAGTTCAAGGAAGCTGAATCTATCTTCGAGACCCTGTTAAACGATGAGGTATCACCTTTAAAGCCAGATCAGAAAATGTTCCATATGATGATTTACATGTATAAGAAAGCTGGAAATTATGAAAAAGCTCGCCAGTTATTTGCAAAGATGGCTGAGAAAGGGGTCCCCCAATCTACGATTACTTATAACAGCCTGATGTCCTTCGAGATCAATTATAAGGAGGCTTCAAAAATCTATGATCAGGTACTACAAATTATTTCAAGTACTAGGGATCCACACATTATTGTTAACCTTTGAGATTTGTTGACCTTACCCAGTTTTTTGCGGGTAGACGTATTCTATCTTCTATGAGATTGGGATACCTTACGTGTAAAAGTACGAAACTGTCACATATATGCTCAAAACTGATACCATATAAGAATTACTCCTCATAGGGGGTTTCTCATATAGAATCTTTAGAGTTCATTTTCTCTTTTCCATTTCTTTCCTTACTTTTTAGCGAATACAGAGTTCGTGGTGTGACTTTTAGGGACAATCAGAAGTTAATCAAGAAAGAACAAGAAGAAATTACTTAGATTTATTTTAACTAGTTTACTCTTATATAAAAGACAACAAACTCTTAAAGAATTATAGAAACCTGAGACCACTAATATGTTTTGCTATAATAGTAGCAATCACTAATAACTGTGGTAATATATTTTCATGCTTTAATGTGGACTTATGCTTACCGCAAACCACTTACAAGTTGGTCGCAAGTGTTAATAGTGAGATTCATATTCACTAGTCTGTAGTTCAGCCCAGTCACGATACAGTATTTTTGTTTTCTATTCTTGTGGATTTAACATTAATAGATCTACACCATAGTATATGGGAATTTAGCTAATCTTCTTCTCACATTCATCTCTTGACTTTCTTTTTCTGGATATACTGACTAAATCGCAGCGCAAGTCCTTAATCATGCATTAAAATATGATATGTTTGGTATTTGTTGAATACGGGGATACTAAAATCTGAAGAATAATTTGCTTGTTTAGATGCAACGAGCTGGTCTTAAACCTGATGTTGTGAGCTACACGTTGCTGATTAGTGCTTACGGCAAGGCCAGAAGGGATGAAGAAGCTTTGGCCGTTTTCGAGGAGATGCTTGATGCTGGTGTAAGGTGCGCTGCAACTTGCATGTATAATTATATTTATGTTGGAACCCGGCATTAGATTCGTAAATGGTTTCACAATGATCTTAGCTTGTGTTAATATATGCTTCACATAACGTTTTATTTTCTCAGAGAACACAAATATCTTCGGATCTGTTTCGACTTATGTTAATAACGCCATAATGGAAACTGCACTAGTTGAGTTGTATGTAAGACCCTGACAAGAATATTGTTAATCACTAACTGGACTGATCTTTATTTTCTAATTTAGTAATTTTGACTCACTGAACCGACTCATCTTCGCGGTAGGGTAAGTATTTCAAAAAACTAACCGAACCTAGCTATAAGTAAGAAGGTAATCAGCTAACAACATGTATATGACTTCATAACAGTTAGACAGGAGAACATCATACAATTATGGTATACTGAGCTTCCTACTTATTTTTTCTTTTCTTTCTAACAGGCCAACTCGCAAAGCTTACAATATTTTGCTTGATGCTTTTGCACTATCGGGAATGGTGGAAGAAGCCCGGACTGTGTTCAAGAGCATGAGGAGAGACAGGTACGAACCCTTTCCCTCCCTCCTTAATAATTTGAAATATTACAGAAGCATGTCATTTTTATGTCTCAGATAGAACCGTATGCGTAAAATCGGCTAGCATCAATGTTGCTCGAGGAATACTGGATTCTTGTACCATATGTACACAATCATTAGGAAGCAAAACATAATCTTGACATTCATTTTAGCATGAGTCGTAGTGGTGTTTTTTGAATAAGGATTCTGGTGCCAGTCCATAACATTTCTGAGTTACGGTCTTTAAATCGACAATTTAGCTTTCTCAAGTATTAGTTGCTATTTGTATTGTGTAGGTGCACTCCTGATCTCTGTTCTTATGCAACAATGTTATCTGCATATGTGAATGCGTCTGACATGGAAGGTGCTGAGAACTTCTTTAAGAGACTGCGACAAGATGGCTTTGCACCAAATGTTGTGACTTATGGAACTTTAATAAAAGGATATGCAAGGATTAGTAATCTAGACAAGATGATGGAAAAATACGAAGAGATGCGATTACACAACATAAAACCTAACCAGACAATCTTCACAATTATAATGGATGCTCATGGCAAGAACATGGATTTCGGAAGTGCTGTATACTGGTTTAAAGAAATGGGATCTTCTGGATTCCCCCCTGATCAGAAAGCGAAAAACATCCTCATGTCTTTGGCAAAAACGACGGACGAACAGAGGGAAGCAAACGAGCTTACAGGCCTTGCCGACCATGACTTCGATAAACAAACTCTTAGTGGATCCTCCAATTACGTAGACCGCGACGATGAAGATGACGACGATGAAGATGAAGATGAAGATGAAGATGAAGAGGAGGATGAGGATGAGGATGAGGATGACGAGGATGGGGATGAGACTAAGACTGAGACTGAGGTAGTGATGTCTTAGCTTCTTGTTCCCATAAAACAAACCGACTTGATCGCCATTATGGTAATACTGCACAAATTCTGTAACTGTAAAATAATGCAAATTTGGATGTTGTATGATTTGCAAGTTTTGTATTATAGGAAAGAATATGTAGAACAGCTTCATGTAATTCGTTAATTTTTAAATTTATAGGCTACCATTGACATTGTTCCAAAGGACTGTCTTATTTGATTTCTTTGTTCCTGGTGATAACCAACCATGCTCTAGATGGAAAAAGGAAAAAGAGTCTTTTTGTTTTTATTTAGACTAGACCTGTTGTCAGTTCCAGTTTACACTTTTTGATTTTCCGGCATTTCAAATGCAATCTTCCTATGTGGTTTACTGTGAAATTAACCAAAGATGAAGTATTTGCTGCTAACAAACTGGTTGTAGTTTTTGATGCTTTATTTGGACTACTCCCTACAGAATAAATAAGTGTACTCGTATCCTTCGTCAACATAATAAATTAACCAAGAGGGAATTTTGCCATCCTTTGTCAACTTCCAAGCCCTCATATACTTGGATGTGAAATGTTTTTGAGAGATCTCATCTCAGTTCCGGTTTCGATAAAGGGTTGCTAGAGTTAATGGTGTCCAGTATCATAAATCCATGATCAATGAGATTAGCTACAGCCTGCAGAGGAGACAGAGGAGCTCAAGGGTAGCATTGGGCAAGTATCATGCATCCATGTATGAGCTCAGTTCCGGATACCTTTACCATCATTTTACAAGTAATTGTCTAGACCTGGTAAAGTTTCTCATGTTGAGTCAGATTGAACCACAGGCTGTGCCCACAACGGAAAGACCCACGCCCACCGGCCATCCTAGACAAAGCAACAAGTGCACACTTTATGAGATCACATATGAGGGCCGGTAGTGTCAATGTCCATCTTACGTCAATAAACCAATTTCTTATCTCGCTGCTAATCAATTTAGGCCACCTTATCACCAAACTATTCTTTTTCTTATCCAAAGACTGACACGTATCGATACATGGACCTACGACTAATGCCAATTTATGTCTCACTCAAAAAATAAGTAAGAGGGGCATGCACTTGCGGTTAAAAAGCAATAATTTCCACGACGATTGAGACTTGTAAATGAATCTATGCATGCCACAACATGCCCCCATTTGCACTATAAAATGGCATGTCCAATTGTTAGTTTTTTCCTTATCCGACCAATCCATACCCTCCTCTTTTCTCCGGATATCTTCTTAGATTATTTAGTTTTCTTTTGATCGAATCTCTTTTAAGATTTTAAGTAATGGCAACTTCAAGAGTTGGAAGGTTTGTTATGGAAGTCGCACCACCACAATTTGTAAGCGTAATGCGACGCCGAACTCCAAAGATGTTAGATACAATAGTTGAAGAAGATCACAGAGATGCTGGCAATTTTACCAATGAAAACAATATGTCTTCATTTTCATCATCCAAGTTTTCTTCGCCGTCGTCATCATCATTTCAAATGGCCACAAAAGCGAAAACAATATTGACCTCCTCTTCCTCTTCCTCTTCCTCTAATTACTTCATTAACGACGCTAACAGGGCGTCGTCAATTTATGGGTTTTAAGCTAACTAACCCGCTGCGTGGAGTTTGAAATTAAGAAATTAATCACGTGAAAGATCTTCTGCTAGCTGCCCACCTGCGTGGTCTGGTGTATATTGTCAGCCAGGCCCACGTCGTGTCATTTGGAACACAAATTGCTTGAATGATCCCAAGGTCGACGTTTTGTGGTGTGTATAACTTAACCATGGTGGTAGTACACAGGAACTCTCGCTTCTACTATCAGGTTGTTTTAAATTACTATACTAGTTACTCTTATTTATATCGAGCTAGTTACCGCTAGTGACTGCTTTGTTAATATGTACCGGATATATGAAAAATTATAGTACAAATTGTTGTCTATTTAGCTATCGTGGTACTCTTTATACAGTGTGCAGATCCTCATGGTTTTCTTCTTTTTTTTTGACCGGCAAAGAAGAATTTTAGAGAACAAAAGGAGAGTGTATAAGAGGCTGAAACAACCGTACGTACAGGAAAAAATAAGCAAAGAAAGTTACAAGAAAACCTCCAAACTTAATGAATGTCGAAAAAATTAGGCCAACTGACCATTAAGTCGTTATAAGAACTATATTCAACCTCCTTAAACCACCAAACACCAAGAAGAGTTGATAAATAGTTTTATTCCTCACTGCCACATCATTACTCTCCTTATTATTAAAAGCTCTTGATCTTTCGCACCAATGCACCACATAATTACTGCAGGTATGAGATTCCAGATTTGAAGTTGAGTCTGTCATGGAGAGAATATCAGAGTTCATAGTGAAATGCCAACACGATTTTTCTTCAAAATAAGACCAAATCTTTCTAGCAAAACTACGATGCAGCAAGAGATAGTCTGTTGTTTCATCATGTGAATAAAAAGACAGTTTTGATCAACAACAATACCTCTTCTTCTTAGTAGATCTCTTGTAGGTAAATACTTATGAGCCAAAGTCCACATGAAGAAATCCACCTTAGGTGGATACTTTTGCTTGCAAATAAATTTAAAAACATCCGTACCTCAATATTGGAGTTTGAGAGTACTTAAACAATTATAGACTTATAGGTGGATTTGACAGAAAAAAACCTTCTTGTTGTTTGGAAACCATTCTTTCACATCTTCCAACTTAGAAGTTCGTATATAATTATTTAATTCTCTAAGCAACCGATCAAATTCAGCCAGCATAGCTGCATTAAGTACTCTTAGGAATAAGGAATCCTACTTCATAATAACCTCAAAATTCAGCTTACAGCCAGTACAACAACCCAATAAGGAAGAAAATTGAGTTAAAAACCCTAAGATATTCAAGTAAGAGTAATAATAACCTCAACTTCTTCACAAGTTGAATATCTATATCAAGAAATATAAGAGTGTCATCTACAAATTGCAGATGACTAATAATAATACCACCATTAGAAGCCCGAAATCCAGATAGCAAACCCTCAGTTTGAGCTTTACTGATCCAACATAGAGTGCTTCACCTCTATAAGAATAAAAAGGTTGACAAGGGATCTCCCTGTCTAGTACCCTTTCTATTTTTGAAATAACCTATTGCAGAGCCATTTTAGAGCACAAAAAACCTGACATATTCCACACAACATCTTATCCCGCTTCTCCAATTTGCTTTAAATCCGATAAGTAAAAACATTTCATCCAGAAAATACCAATTCACATGATTAAAGATTTTTTCAAAATCAACTTTACACAACAATCCTGGTTTTCCACTTCGTATACTTGAGTCAGTAAGCTCATGTGCCACCAACACACCATCAAGTAATTGTTTTTTTTTAATAAAAGTTATTTGTTGAAAAGAAATAATCATATTAAATCGGATCTTAGGATTCAATTCACTTTGTGCGTGTGCTAATTTGAACTTTTTTGTTGTACAAGGACGGATTTTTTATCCTTCCCCTTGGGGCCGAGATTTATTGATTAGTAAAATTTTTTCTATTCGTCATTTGTTAAGTTTTTATCGTCTTTTCACTTTTCTTTTTAGGGTTCTTATGATAACTGGTAGATCAAAACAGAGAAGAGATTGAATGCGAAAAGCATTAGAGACCCCATTTACAGTAGAAGATAGAATGAAGTATGAAAGTAGCGTTTGTATGGGAGATGAATCTAACTCTCCATTGAGGAAACTTATTCAACTGGAGAGAAAGTCCTTTTCTTTAGACGTAGATTATTTTAATTCTATCAAGGTGATGAAGATTACTGAAAGAGGAAGTGGTGGATTATATCTTGGTCCACTTTTGATTTTAAAATGGTTTCTTGGATCTTAGTGACACTAAAATAAGCTACTATGGGAAATTCAAACAAAAGTAAATGGTTGGAAAAGCTTGGTGAAGATGTCTATTTGGCGCAAATCTAGAACAATGAAGAAGAAGAATATACGCGCTTCTCAAGATTTAGGAGAGGGAAAGAAATTCATTATTTGCTTTCCTAATGAGGAAAATGGATCATGCTGGATTACACTAATTGATTCTTTGAAGGATGTTGTGACCTCAAGACTTCACTGGAGATTAACAAGAATGACTCTCTACATCAAAGCTCATCAAACAATGATGGTTTGGATACATCAAAGTCTAAGAAATGGAATACTATCCACCAACGAATCAACTTTGTAGATTATTTTTATCAGAAAACCAAATGGATTAAGATAAAAGGACTGCCATTAAAATGGTGGAGCTTAACCTCTTTTCGAATGATAGGCAACGAGTTAGGGGGATGAGTTCTATTTCACTGAAAACTTTGTCAGTTATATTTGAAAGTAGATACCTTTTATTTATGATCATTGTTAATGGAGATTTTATACATATCTCAGCGGCTTTTTTGACGAAGATTGAAGGTTAGAAGATGGCGTTGACTGCTGAATGGGATTATAATTATTCTTATAAATCAGAGGTTTCAGAATCTGTCTATCTTAGGAAAGTTCAAGATTTTGACGCTAAAATAAAGGATTTTCTGGTATCCTATATAAGTGCGGAGAAATTGAGTTCAGATATTCACGCGAGAAATATTTGAGCTCGAAGAGAATGGAGGATGAGGATGAGGATGATCCAAGGGCTATTACAACTAACGAAATAGTTGGATACATTAGAGAATGGCTCAGGTCAAGTCACTAGAGATGATAAAGAAAGTAGTTGGATTTACTTTACCAAGAAAAACAAAAATAATAGTCCATCTATCGGTTCAAACTCCAAGAGTAAGTGATCTGAATTAGGATCAAGATTCAATTCTTTACGTGACAATGAAGTCTCTGTAGACGGTGAGGACGAAAGATACTTTTCTGATGACAACGATTGAGATGAATCTGGTTACTCTATTGATAATTCCATAAGGAATGAGATGGAGAATACATTCGTTGAAAACCTAAAAAACACGAAGCATGGTGGTGAGCTAGATGAAACAATAGTCGATAAGACTGTCATATCTTTTGTCAGTCTCGAGTGTAGTTATGGCCAAATAAGTGGTGAAAATCTTAAGTCTCTGAAGAAAAATATGACTAAACTGGTGGTGAAATATAAAATAAGAATTAAAGCTAATGGAGATGAAGGCGATGATATTGCCGAAGTTGTAGATACTTCGATAATCTCTGGTGACGAAAGAAGAAATACAAGGGAGTTGGTTGATATCAACGGAGTATAAAATCCCCAGCTGGAACATGAGAGGTTTAAATGATTTTAAAAAAATCACTGCTCTAAAGAATCTTATTGCAACACAAATGTGCAGTGTCTCTTATACAGGAAACCAAGATTATGAAATTTTCTGATTGGTTTATTAGACAACTCTGGTATGATGAGTTCATTGAATGAAACTATATTTCCTTTATTGGTGAAAGTGAAGGTTTTTATTTTATGGGATAAATCCATATTGACTAAGGAGAATGAAAAGATGGGATACAAATACATATCAATTGCTTTTTCTTCCAGGTCTAACGGTTTCATATGGTTGTAAGTAATGCATATAGCCGTTGCGATTACAACCCTAGAGCTGAATTCTAGGAAAACATGGTAGAGACAAGGAACTGGTGGAGTGGTCCTATTTGTATTGCTGGTGACTTCAACTCTGTTAAGTTTGAAGATTGAAGAAACAAAGGAACTGGAGATACTTAATAGTTTTATTCTTCAACAGGAATTGGTTGGTCAACCACTGATTGGTGGGTCTTATACTTGGTCTAATAATAAACTTGACCCTCTTTTATGCAGGCTGGATAGATTCTTGTTTTGTGTTGATTTTGATGAAGCTTTCTCAAATGCTCTTTAGATTGCATTAGCAAGAACCATTTCTGATCATAACCCTGTGGTGGTGATTACGTGTCCTTCAGAAGGTAATAAACCTTACTTTAAACTTGAAATAAGTTGAGTTGATCATAATGATTTTGTTAACAAAGTAAAGCTTTGATGGGATACTATGAGCTTCAGTATGAGTGCTAGTACTATATTCTTCTTAAAGCTGCAGAATTTGAAATTCTTTATCAAGCCTTGGAGATTGCATGAGTTCGGGTCTGTCAAAAGGGAAAAAAACTTCTAACTGATAAAATTGGTGAACTGAATTTGTTAGAAGAAACTGGTGCTTTGTTACCTGATCAATATGCCACAAGACTTCAAGCTAAATTAAAGTTCAAAGCTATATAAAATATGGAAGCTAGAAATAACAATTAAGCGCTAAACAAAATGGCTTCTATAATATATCTTTTAGAGATAATTCTTGAATTTTCTTGTCTGTAGAGTGTGGTAGAAATTGTGGGTTTTGATGAGCTTCTTTATCTGTAGAGTGAGATTGCAATGGAGAAGTGTGAGGATGATGTAGAAATTGGTGATTTGAGATAAACAATAGTTTTTATGGTCTCCAGTGTAGTGATGGTGAAGTATCACTCGGGTGTGCAACACTATCTGAAGAGAGATAACTGTGTCATCGTTAAAATTGAACTTACCACAAAGAGAACTAAAAAAAGGACGCTTACTATATACATGAAATGGTATAAAACTAGCTTTCTTTTGTGTGATACGATGACCAAAGCTTTGGGGGGTAGTTGGTGCCTTGCGGCAAGCCTTACTACTTTGGAGATGTTAGACATTGACCTCGAAAAGAGAACATGGGTCAAAAATGAGATGTCCATATCTATTTCTGATGAAAGCATGTGTCTAGCTCTTTAAACTGAGTAGATGAGTACTAAGAACAAAGATTCTATTTGTGCCAGAGGAAAAATTGTGCACCCCATGTTGGGTAGATGAGCATTTATTATGGGGGTGTATGTGTGTGTGTGTGTGGGGCGGGGGGGGGGGGGGGGGGGGGGGGGGGGGGGGGGGGGGGGGGTTGATAGTGAAAATGTGGCATATATGGGATTTTTTTAGTTGTGACATTTTGCATGTCCCAGACGTGTAAGCCATGACTATCCATAATGCCTCTCAACAGGTGATGTCTTCTTTGAATTTGTAAAATATCAATTAAGATAATTAGAGTAACACTTAAGGCCATACAAGTAGGTAACCAACTGAAAAGCTTTCTAAAGAAAATGCCACGGGAATCTAAACGATATGAGGTGTCTAGATACACAAAGAAACTGGAATTAACGAAGAGTAATGATGACTTTTGAAAATTTGCGTCTGAAACTGAATTAGCATGGTATGCTAAGAGACGAGACGTTTACCATGCCTCATTTATGGTTAATTTACCCACTTTATAAATGAAAGATAGGGAGATTATTTCACCATTAGCACTAATTATACCAAAGAGAAAAAAATTTCTCCAAAGATTTAACAATCAAGAGATGGATGCAATTGGAAACAATGCCGGAAATGAGAATGTCGAAAATCAACCAAATTCTAAACCAGAGTATGATCAGGTAAAAAGAGAAGTTGAGACACTGTCAAGCATTGAGATTGAGAGACTGATTTCATTCCTGAATAAAGAGTTGGAGAGAAAAAGGAGTCAAGAGGAGTTTGATCGTCAACGTATTGAGAACAATGATGGGTTTCAATTAATATAAGAAACGGTGATGCAAGAGGCGCAAGAAAATAAAGCGAGAGAGACAAGCAAGTTTGGAGAATAGGAGGTGTTATTGGAGGATAACAAGAAGTGCAAATGATAGTGATAATGAAGAAGATGAAAGAAGAGATGAGAATGGTATTAAAGATAAAGAAGATAGCAGTGAATCATCCACCGATCTCGAGGAGGCTGCAAGGGAAGTTATTGAGAGGAAGAAGCGTGTTGATATGATGTACCGATGCTATTTAGCGGAGAAGAGGCTTCCAAGGATATTTTCTCATACCATATCAAAGGCTTTGAACGTAGACTCTGACGCAGAGGAGATACCTGGTTTAGACAATGATGGAAATCTTGCGATTGTTGAGAGTGATCAGAGAAACATATATGATGATACTTAAGAATATTATGATGATGATGAAAAGAGTGAGGATGAAGGTTATGGATCTACTGCTTCAAGAAGCAGTGACAGTGGCAGTGACATATACTATGAGGAATAGGATTATGAAAGGACTATGAAAATGATCAATACTGAAAATGTGTGAGTGGGTGTGGGGGTGGGGGGGGGGGGGGGGGGGATTGATAGTGGAAATATTGCATATGGTGAGATTTTTTTGGTTGTGCATGTCCCAAACGTGTGAGTCATGACTATCCATAATGCCTCTCCATAGGTGCTGCCTTCTTTGAATCTGCAAAAAATTAATTAAGATAATTAGAATAACACTTAAGGCCATGCAAGTAGATAACCAACTAAAAAAGCTTTTCAAAGGAAATGCTATGGAAATCTAAAAGATATGAGGTGTCTAGATACACAAAGAGAGTGGAATTAATGAAGATTAATGATGACTTTTGAAAATTTGCGTCTGAAATTGAATTAGCGTGGTCTTCCAAGAGACGGGACGTTTAACCATGCGCCATGAATGGACATTTATGGTTAATTTACCCACTTTATAAAAGAAAGATGGGGAGATTATTTCACCATTAGCACTAATTATACCCAAAAAGGAAAAAAATTCTCAAGAGATTAAACAATAGAAATATGGCTGCAATTCGAAACAATGTCGAAAATGGGAATGTGAAAATCAACTAAATTCTTCACCGGAGTATGATCATGCAAAAAGAGCATTTGAGGTACTGTCAAGCGTTGAGATTGAGAGACTGATTTCGTTCCTGAATCAAGAGTTGGAGAGAAAAAGAATTCAAGAGAAGTTTGATCGTCAACTTATTGAGAATAATGAGGAGTTTCAGTTATGTATAAGAAACAGTGATGCAAGAGGCACAAGAAAAGAAAGAGATACAAGCAAGTTTGGAGAATAAGAGGTCTGTTATTAGAGGAGAACAAGAAGTGCAACTGAGAGTGGTAGTGAAGAAACGGAAAGAAGAGATGAGAATGGTATTTAAGATGAAGAAGATAACAGTTATTCGTCCACTGATCCAGAGGAGGATGTAAGAGAATATGCAAAGGATGTTGAGAGGCATAACCATGTTGAGGATATGATGTACCAGTGTTATTTAGAGGAGAAGAGGCTTCCAAGGATATTTTCTCGTACCATGTCAGAGGCTTTGAATGTAGGCTCTGACGGAGAGGAGATACCCGGGTTGGACAATGATGGAAATCCTGTGATTGTTGAGAGAGATCAGAAAAACATGGAGGATGATACTGAAGAGTCTTAAGATGATGATAAAGAGAGTGAGGATGAAAGTTATGGTTCTCCTGCTTTAAGCAACAATGACAGTGGCCTTGACTTCTACTATGAGGAAGAGGATTATGAAAGTGACTATGAAGATTATCAATGGTGATCATCGGAAGAGCATAAGAAAGATTTTGAGAAGAGAATTTCTAAAGATTAATTTCTTTAGAGTATCTTGAACTGCTTTTTGTGGCGTGGTATTTCAGAATAGTAATTCTGCAGTAGTTGGGAGCTTGGCGCAGTCCATCGGTGTGGATAACTCCGTTTCTGTTGAATTTTGGGGAGCCATTTTTGCATTCAGGATTGCATGTTCCAGAGGCATGAGACGTATTTGGTTTGAATGTGATTCCATGCATGTCATTGATGCTTTATCTGATCATTCTTTGGTGCCATGGAATTTAGCTGTTTATTGGGAAAACAGTATGAAGTTTCTATCGACAATTCAGTTTAGGTACTCTCATATCTATAGAGAGGGTAATGATGTAGCGGATTTACTGGCTAAGTGGGGAGCATCTACAGGCTCGCAATGGTGGAATGAGCCACCACATTTTATTCGATCAGCTATGGGTAGTCTGTCAGTTTATCGTTTTAGATAATTTGTATCATGTTCTTTTACTTTTGTTTTGTCTTCTCTTCTCATGTATTTGAGGTTTTGGCCTAGTCCCCCTCATTCTTTTTGTTTGCGTTTTGAATAAATGCTCCAAGTGAGTTTTGCGGAAAAAAATAAATAATCTTGAACTGCTTTCTGAGAATTTTCAGAAGTTATTCTTATGCTTATAGTTGTTGGAACTGATGAAGATATTTGGTTTCTCATTATCCTTAGATTTTTGTGCAGAAATCATGTTAGTTGAAATTACTTTTTGGACAAAGTTGTTGATATAACAGGTTGGAGTTGGTATGATGAAGCTGTTGGTGCTTTAGAATATTTTAACATGCAAATTTTGATAAGCAAGATGGCATGTCCAAGTGGTATTAAGCGTACCGGCAGTGGTTGTGTTTTTCTGTTTTTGTTTAGTGGTAACAAGCTCAGAACTGTCTCGAGTTTTTGATATAAATTTTTTAGTTTCGAGTTTGTAGTTGTCGGGGTGCTAGATGTAAAAAAGCTTTGTGCAATGGATTGTTTTCTGGTTTATGAAATTATGTTTGATTTGAGAGTTGTCTTGGTACTCAATCTGGAGATTCTGAATGCTGCAGAAAAAGTTCCTGAAACAAAATTGAGTTTTGATTTTATGGTAATAAAAACTTAGATGATAGGACTGGTGAAATTCGTTTGATCATTGCTGAATAAAGTTAACAGTCTGTTGATTAGAGTGAAGATGAGATGAATTTTGAAGTAGTTCATAGTCGGGAAAACATAAATTCAAAAATGAAGAATTGTGCTTACATCATGATGACTTAGCATAGCATTTTTTCCGCATAATTCTTGTTCTTAGAGCAATCACAGTGGACGAGTAAAATCATAAATATACTCCCGAAATCAGACACAGTCGAACGGACTAAAGAGTAAAACCTCGACTAAAACCAAATCTCAGAGTATATTTGGTCTCAGACCAAGACCAAAACCAAATATAGTCGAGCGAAGTTATAAAGAACGTTTGTTAATAGACGAGCTTTTAACTTATGTTTCATGTGAAGCGGATGTATATTCCTCGTGCCATTGGTGAGGTGTGTATATAATTTACGCTTCGATTGGGCGTTGATAAAATGTACACCCGATTAGGCGTTGATATAATGTACGCCTTATGACAGGCATTGAATATAAGTTCGCCCCATAGAGACGAGCGGAATACATACGCTACATTATGGCGTCCATAATCTTCACGCCCTATTCAGGCGTTCATAAAGTTCACGCTCCATGTCGCTCCATGTCGAGCGAACTTTACACCTCCACCCAGTTATACAAATCATTTTCGAACCATTTCAAAAATGTTAGAGTATTTATATAGTCGGTGGTTGACCACCTGTAAAAGCAATCGATCATCTCAAGATTAAGACAAAAGCTAATTTGGATAAATATTATCCATGCAGTTCAGTTCTTATAGTGATACCTAAGTTGTGAGGCGGCACCATTATGGTTATGCCATATGCCGTAACTTAATCTATATATACCCTCTTCCAGGGACAGTTTGTACTTAGAGAAAGAAAGCATTAGCTTCTGTACATAGCCAAAATAAGTGGAATGAAATGAAACTTCATTCTCTCTTTCATGTAGGCGATCATATAATGTACGCCCGACTACATGCGCGTGTATTACTCCCGCGCCATCAGGCGTACGTATTACCTCCGTCTATTTGTGGGGCGATCATTATACACACGCTCCATACCCGGCGTTTGTTAAGTCTACGCTCAACAACGTGCGTAATGTTTACATACGCTCCATCCAGGCGTGCATAATACCTACGCCTCTCAGCTAACGAACGTTATATTTGTGTTCTATCAAATATAGTCCACTACCGTAGCGTAGCAACACAGACTAAACCCAAAATTTGGTTTTTTTTTCTTCTGGTATTTGGTCTTTGATTTTGATCACACCACTACAGTTGCTCTAAGGATGTACATATCTTGTTGGTTTTGATTGCACCACTGCAGTTGCTCTAAGGATGTACATATCTTGGGCAAAAATTTAAATGTGTGATGAAAAACTAGAATTTTGGGTGGGTATAAACCCATTCTAGCACACCCCTAATTCCGCTATTGTGGATCGTAGAATGCCATACATTCCCTTATCAGCTAGAAATCAATATGTTGTTGTTACTTCTAAAGTTTATCTGTGCCTGCCATGGAACAGAAGAAACTTAGTTTTCTTAGCTATGTCAACAATAAATAAATCCAATAATTTGGTTAAAAAGTAAAAAGGTCTAAAACAGGCTCCAACGTAAGAGACGAAATGAACCTTTTCTAGGTGCCATGGATAAGAGGCTACTAACAGGAAAATTGGTCCCAAGTCCTGGGTTATTTCCTTCTCTCGACCGTCATTTCAAGTTTTCATTTCGTCTCTCCTTCACAAAAGAAAAAAGAAAAAAGCAAATCTGTGAGCGGATACGATAAGGTTAGGTGTCCAAAAGAGACAACTGATTTAGCTTTCTTTCGGATTGTGAGATATATTTGCGTCGCATGTGCCATGTGAATGAATAGGAATTGCTGATTATGGCTAACATCGGTATCAAAATAAACACATTAGAGCTTCTTCCGTATAATAGTGTATACAAATGGAGAGAAAGCATCACTCTTTTAAGATCAGAGGAAGTACTATCCACAGACACAAAGGGCTCACTAATTCTAAGCATTTGACCTCATTGAGAAATGGTACAGTAGTTCTTTATGGAGAAATGAAAACTAGTTAGACACACAAAGGTGGGCCCCACCCCAAAAGAAACATAGGGAGTTCCATTTTTAAGTACTGTTGTGAGTGCGTAGTTTTCATGTAGTTCATCTAGACGGTCTGCAAAGAATTTTTGGAAATGGTACTCGTAGAAAATTAGTGTAATCACCGTGGTTTTGTAGTAAGAAACTGTCTGACTTGATATTGTTCACTATTAGTATTTCTTAATATAAAATGAAAAAGAACATCTCCTGGAGTACCAAAAGAATATGCCATTATTCATGGACCAGTGTAGTACCTTAATTGCCCATGGCATTTTTCTCTGACTTTATGTGATGGTGAAAGATCATGAGATTATGGACCACGTCAAAATAAATAAACAAAAAGTCTCGTCAGATCGAGGTAAAAATCACACAAAAAAACCGCCCCTCATAGTCCATTTCTGCACGTCTCTCGAGGGGTGGGGTCCACAAAAAAAAGATGTGAGAGACGGTTTTTACATGGTATGTTTTCTCGGTCTGTAGAGAACTACTGATAAATAAATAAGTAAACAAATCTTACTAATATAAAAGAAAAAGTTATTTATGGCAGGAGACCCCTTCAACGACTAAGTTGCCCTCATTTAAATTACCGAGCTCTATTATATCACGACCAGATTGGGGTATATCCAGATTAATAGGGGTATACCTAATGAGACAAAATCTTGGTCATTTTGAAGTAAAACAGGATACCCCTTAACCATGTATTTTCTAAATGGTTAAATTGCCCATGTAATGATTAACATTGATTTAATTGATATGATTAGATTAGTTGGATTAGTTAGTTGATTTGTATGAGTGGATTTGGAAATAATTGAGTAAGAAAGAGAGTGAAGTAGTAGAAGAGAGTGAAGTTGATTTATATGAGTGGGTTTGAAAATAATTGAGTAAGAAAGAGAGTGGAGTAGTAGAAGAAGTTTTTTTGGGGGAAAAGTTAGGGTTTTATGATTTTTGTGAGATGAGTGATTCTAATCATGATTTTGAAATGGGAGAGTCTTCTAATTTTCCTCATACAGATGAATACTTGTATGATGATCTACCAAATCATGATCTAAAGGATTATATGCATGATCCTCACTTTTATTTTCCTCAAACTCAAGATGGATATGGAAGTGATGAATGTCTTAAGCCAAATTTAGAATCTAATGACCCTGAATAAGAAAAGGGAGTTGCAAATAATCAGGTACACAACTTACGTGGTGAAGATTGTGATTTTTCCATGCAAATGATGGATTTTTTTTCACTTTTGCTGCCCAGTATCGGCAAGGTCGACCACGGTGGAACCGTGCCGACTATAAGAGTCGACATATAGTCGGCATGGTTTTTATTACCAAATGCCACGACTTTTTATGAGCAGTATTTTAATCGGCAAGGTCATAAATAAGAACCATGCCGACTAACCGTCTTTTCCAGCACATGAAACTGGGTTGTGAAACATGCTTAAGCCGTCATTGTTTTGAATATATTGACCCTGCCAACTATAGTTTGGTCGTCATTGTTGTATTTTTAGACCCTACCGGCTGTGGTTTGGTCGTTGTTGTTTAATATATCAACCTTGCCGACTATGGTAGTATATATCAACTAACTTGTAATGTTTTGTAGATTGTATTGGTACCGACGACGGATCAGCCTAAAGCTCACAGTGTTAGGGGTCCTGATACTTCCGCACATTATGCTAATAATTTGGAATGGTTGGAGAAAGACGAAGCAATCAATTGGGTTGTTAAGAAAGCAAAATAGAAGATGTGTGTTCTAGTGAAAAACATCCAACAAAAAGGTTCGCGGTTTGAAATGGCATGCTAGTGTAGTGGGTCGGACGTAAGTCACAAGAGAAAGGGTTATTTGTATGATAAGAAGACGACTAGGGTGTACAAGATGAAGTCAAAAAAGTGTGGCTGCCCATTCAAGATTATTTTTTGGAGGAACAAACACACCAATAACATGTGTAAAATGAATACAATTGATGCTGGTTGGCATAACCATAAAGATCCGCAAAGTCTTGTTGGGCACCCCCAAGTTGCCAAGTTGAAACCGCACAAGTTCAAATAAGTAAGAACAAGTTGGGGAATTAAACCACGTAAGCTCCTTAGTAAGTTCAAGAGGGATGACCCGCATAACCTTTCTTCATTTTCTACAATTTATGCGGCCAAAACAACTATTAAAAGAATTGAATGGGATGGAAGAAAGGTAATGGAAGAATCACAATAGTTGGCCGACAAATACAACTACACGGTGAGACACCATGAGTCATTGGAGGGGATGGTGGATTGTATTTTTCTTGCGCATCCCAATATGATTCAATTGGCCTGGTGCTTTTACCAAGTTTTTTTCATGGATTGTACTTATAAGACGAATAGGTACAACATGCCTTTGTTGAACATTGTAGGACAAATCTCGGACAAGCAATCATTCACGGTGGCATGGTGTTTTATAGATCGTGAGAAGGATGAGAGCTATATTTGGGCATTGGAAACTTTGAAGCTTCTTTACCACGAAGACGAAACTCCCGGGGTTGTAGTGACCGACAATGAGCAAGCAATAATGAACGCCATGAGGATAGTTTTTCCCAAGGCATAAAATTTTCTTTGCATGTGGCACATACAATGCAATCTTAGAAAGAATTGTAGGAATCATATTCAAAAGACAAAGGCAAAGAAAGGTAGTAAACGTGAAAAAGAGGAAGATGAATGTCTTAGTAAACTAACTAAAGAGGAGAAAGAGGAAGAGAAAAAGAAAGAATACGAAGAATAAAAAGAAGATGAGATTAAATTTGGGTTAATCATGAAAGTGTGGGATAAGTTGGTTTGGTCGATGAGTGTGGCAAGATATGAGATAATCTTGAAGGAGTTTGAGGATGATTGGGGAACTAATTACCCCAAAGTAGTGGAATATTGCAAGAGACAATGGTTGAGGCCACACAAAGAGAGGTTTGTGTATGCTTTTACTTACGACTATAAACATTTCAAACTTAAGTCCACAAGTATGGTAGAGCAAGCTCATGAGATACTAAACGGTCTACTTTCCACGAGTCAAAATGGGATTGTAACGGTGCAACATGCTATCCATGAGTACACTAATAATGATATCAACAAGATAAGAAAGCAATTCGAAGAAAGTAGGTATACAAGAAGTTGAAGGAGGTTAAGGGGGATGATTGGTTGCTTGTGGCATACATTCCAACGTATCGTATTGGGCAATACGTTTTATGATGAAACATCTCAAGTTGTATCAAAAGTATGACGACCCGAGCACTCCTTGTAAGTGTATGATAATGAAGGCTATCGGACTTCCATGTCGTCATATGCTTGGTAGGTATAAAACTCCGTTTCCGATTGAAGATATTGATCCTTATTGTAAGAAACTATCTTTCATCCCGACTCCAAAAGAAGTTCCTGGTGAAGATTTTGGCGACATGAAACTTAGGAGAATAATCCTCGACAAGTACTCCATAATGAATTGGTTGGAAAAACAAACTATGAAGCACAAGTCGATGCCGATTTTTTACCCTTTTATGGAAGAACTTCAAGAACCCTTGAAACAAGATCAACCGGGTAGACCACCTGCCACAAAGACAAGGGCGGAAGAGCGGGAACAAATTAAAGAGTATTTGAGTACAACATGCAATCCATCCGGATATGATTATACCGAGGCGGAATACAAAGAGGAGCCGTCTAAAAAGAAAAGAGGTTTTCCGAGGAAAGAAACAACTACACCAACGGTTTCAAACTTGAATCCAAATAGCACTCCACCTCTTGAGAGTCAAGCAAGTGTGGAAGTTGTTGTAAATAAAAGGGGTCGGCCGAGGAAGGATAAAAATACACCAATAGAAAAACTCATGGATCCAAAGATTACACCTTTTGAGAGTCAATCAAGTCAAGGAGATGTTGTGAAGAAAAGAGGTCGTCCGACGAAGGTAGTAAAACCAGTATTGGAAGAGTATCACGTACAACTCCCTCAAATTATTCGAGAGTTCGTTATTGGTACCGGCGACGTCCCAAAGGATGGAAATTGTGGATTTCATGTTGTCTCGCAACAATTGGGACACCTAGGTGGAGCGGTTGAGGAGAATCTCACCCAATGTCAATACATAAGAAAGAAGATGGCTGCCCGACTAAAAAAAGACAAGAAGTTTTATATCTCAATGATGCTAGAAGGTTCGATGGAGGACAAAGAAGCGACTCTTAAGGAATTGTTTACTAGTGTTAAACGCCCGTAGGGAAATGCACCGATCAAATGGGAGCATTGGATGAGAATGCCGGAGTGTGGTCATCTATTGGCGGATACGTGGTCATGCGCAGTAGATTTTTTTAGTAACGGATGTTGTATAACATTTGCACCGAAACATGCGGTTTGTGTGGAGCAGCTCAAGTATAGAAGAATTATTATGGCTTTGGTGGATAACAATTATTTTATTGGTCTACAACTGAATAAGGAATGTTCGTTACCTACTTTTTGTAGGTTTAGTTTTGGGAAAAGTTCATAAACAACAAGAGCAAGGAATGAGTAAAACTTTATGAGGACAAAATGAACCTTTGGAATGCTTTTGATGAGTCTAGCAAAGGTCCCATAGATTTGACTCAAGGAGGTTTAATAGATTTGAATGAACTCCCTCCAATGGATTTGAGCGATGGGTGATTACGCTTAGGAACTAAGGAATATTTTTGTAATCGCATTCGTGTTTTGTGTAATGTACTTTGAAGTATTACAAATGAATGAAATGGATGTGTTGTTTTTTGGAATTTACTCCTTCCAATTTATATACGTCGCATTATTTTGTATTTCCTAACCATCCTACTTAAGTGTTTTACTGTACCGTCGGTATTGTAATTAACATACGACCTTGCCGACTATACAGTATGCCACAATTAGTTTGAATTTTCCCCAGGATCGGTAGGTTATAATTTTGTCAGGTTCCCGACAAAAGAAAGCTTGGGACTGTCGGCATGGTCGTGGTCCTCATACAATGACGACTAACAACTAGTCGATAGTGTTGAAGAAGAAAACCTTGTCGACTAAAGCGGAAAAAATGGTATTGTTCCTGGATGTTCTGAACACAATAGTCGTCATTGTATTATGATAAACTCAATGCCGACTATACCGTCGCCGGCACAATTAGAATTTTGAACAATGCCGACTAAGAAGTTCATAAATAACTTATAGATCAACCTTGACGACTATAAAGAAGTCGTAATTTTATAGAAATTAAAACATGCCGACTGTAGCATTTTTAGTACACTGAGATGCACTCAACATTTAATTAGAGCATACAATCCTTAAAAACTTGACTCTAACACATTTGGGACATAGATAGGAGAGGTAAGTAGCTTCATCTTACCGTCGCAACATGGATCTGTGCATGGTAGAAGGTTGATTTTAGCAGCTTCATCTTCATACGGAGCTAGGCGCACATTTATCCAATAGAAAACCCCACAACAGGTGCATTTTGAAGCATACGGTTGATATACATCTCCTACTATAGATTTTATAATAAATAAGAACCCCTTATAACCATCAATGGTGCATTTGCTGCCTTCAAAGGGACAATCATTTGCAAAGTGACCACTTAGTGTACAAAGACTATAAATAATTGGTTGTGTTGCACTTGAACCTTCCATTCTTTATGCATGGTTGAAGATGAAGTTGAAAGTGCTTTTATCTTAACAACATACTTAATGTCTTGATTTTGAAAATTCTAACCGTTGAGCATTCAATGGGTTGTACTTTGTACTTAAAGTAATATTTTTATACTACTAACATTAACATGTTATAGTAAGTCCACAATGTCGAGCATTTCAAACAATGCCGACTACCTATCCCTGACACTGTAAAAGAGAGCCTGGGACAGTCGGCAAGGTCGAGCATTTCAAACCATGCTGACTTACTACAACTCTAGTATTGTTTAAACCTGCAGAAAAAAGACTAAGTTTCTAAAGCAAGTGAAACTGAAAATTAACATAAGTTTAAGAGTTACTAACAAGTCTAAAACCACAATCTAAGAGTTCAAAACGTAATATTAGAAACATTATAACTCAAACATATCAAACAAAGTTTCATGGATCCTTCTCATTGTTGTTATCTTCCTCCACATCACTAGCTTTTTCACCAGCATCATCTTTTTCTTTTCCCTTTATTGGACCTATGTAGTCACTCCAGAAAAGTCAGATGCCATGAAAAGAATTCTTGGATCAAGCTTTTCTTCTTCTTCCTCTGATGATGTGCATTCAATATATTTGAGGGGATTGCTAGGACTGTTCACATCCCTTAGAAATTCTTGAGGATTATTCTTAACTATCAGAAGTAAGTCTATCATAGGGTCCTTCTCTCCAGTTTCATGGCAAGGATCTTTTATAGAAGGATAAATCTTGTCAATCCAGGATAATAACTCTGCTTCATTGGTAGGACAAGGGATATACTCTTTGTTATCCTCTTGGAACCTAAAAAATATACAAAAACAAGTTATGTGTTAATAAAAGAGGTTCTGGTCACCTATTAGTCGGCATGGTCGATTATCTAGAAAAGGACGACTAATACTTAGTCGGCATTGTTCTATTCATCTATAATGCCGACTAATATAAAGTCGGCAGGGTTCGTTTCGTAGAATATGCCGACTAATAAAAAAATGAACTCAGGAAAATCAAGTTTCTGTGACATGAAGTCGTGACGTTACAGGTTTAAGAAGATGACGACTAAAGAAAATCATTCCCAGTATGAAAAGTCGGCAAGGTTGGTTATTGATTACCATGTCGGCCCTGGTTAAATTTTCACAGTCGCCGTCACAATTATGAAAAGTCGGCATGTTATTCATGTTACGACTTTGCCGACTACCACTAACATCCTAAGGCCGACATCTAAATTTTTAAAAAACCCTGTCGACTTTAGACCCAGAAATCATAATTTTCGATTTTTAACCTAGTATAACAATCAAAACACACAACACAAGAACGAGTTTGAGTTTAGACATCACTCACAGTCTTATTTTCACCGGTAGTGGGTTCTTTTCAACATGATTAGGGATTGGATATTTGAGTTCATGGATTTCACTAGTTCCAACTTTTCCCTTACCTTTTTCCTCGAATCTATATTGCTACTTGATCGTTTAGAATCAACCATTTTTGTGGAAAATCAAAGTTGAAGTTTTGCGGTTGATGGAAGAAGATGAAGGGGAATAGCATGGAGGATTAGAGAAAACTAACAGTTTTTTAGTTTTTAATTTTACGGTTTAGTTTTTAAGTTTAATTAGTCTAAGGGTATCAAAGTAAAATCACCAATTTTAACCACCCCTTAGTAAGGGCACTAGGTCCATTTGAATTTGGTATACCCCAATTAATCTGGGTGTACCCCAATCTGGCCAGGTATTATATCATGTAATTTCAATAAAAATAAAAGGTACAAACGTATATTAAATTACACCGGATTAAAAAAGTCATTAAAAACGTACATATTTACAAAAATGCCATTGTATTAAAAATAGATCAAATTTTTTTAAAACTTATAAAATTTATATATTTGAAATGCCCTCTCAATTAACGAGTACAAATATGAATAGTAAATTTTTATTTTACGCAAAAAATTTCATTGCTTTCAAATTTAATATTGCTGAATGAGTCAAATTCAAGAATGTGCATCGCACATGTGCTCTCACTAGTAAATAATAATAAAAAGAGGATATTGTTACTGCAGTTTAGATTATTTTTTTACCCTTCAATTATATAATAAAAGGGGATACCAAATTTCTGCAGGGATATCATTTCAATCAATCCAAACCATCAGGTTTTTGGATTGGCATCCTCCTCAGAGATTTGGTATCTCTCCCTCTATAATTCGCGAGAGTTTTAGTATGTTTTCGCCATATTATTTGTTTGTTATCCTTTTAGACCTTACATCCACAACTGAAGTCTAGTTATTTTTTCATATCCATTACAAGATCTTCCTGCTAAAAAGTTAAGTTTACAGAACAATAACCATTTACCAGTTGAATGAAGATTTCCTAACTCCCAAAGTCTAAATAAACTCTCATATTCATAATTCAACAGATTTCACAGGATCTAAATTTATTATTTTTTTGGTTGCACCGAGCAGTAATGTATTACTGTTTTGGCACCACGCTGTGAGTGGGGAAAAACGATTTGCTGGTTTTTACGGAATTGAAGAGTTGACTGTGTGGAGACTCCTTGAACCGAGCGAAATGTTGAATATCACAGAGATGCACTGCAAGAAGGGAGTGCTTTAAGTTCGAGAGATCAATCTGTAAGCCCCCGGCTTAAACCAAGAACAATGGTCGTTCCAGAGTCAATTCGGTCACAAGAGAGGATGGGTTGATCTGTAGGAGGGAAGCTGAGAAATGCGTGAGATCAATGGTGATCTGAGATTGTAGGTGTGTTGTGAATTAGCGTGAAAATGCTCTGAATGATTGAATTTTTCTCAATTGAGAGTAATTTCTGTGAGTTCGTGTAGACGAAAGATTGTCTGTATGAACTTTGATGAGAAATTGCTCGTTTTGGAGAATGTTCTTCGATTGTTCGAAAAACCTCTGTCTTTTCAATTAGGATTCAGGGACATTTTATAATGCCGTAGTTGAAAACACCATGATCCCATGAAGTGTGACAGTTGCTGGAATCAGAGAATGGGAAATGGGGAAATCATGTTAAAAGCAATTACTCATCGTGCAGAGACTTGGTTAACCTTCCACCCACTACTTTGCTGACTCTTCCAACTGATTGCACGACTTGCTCACATTCTCGTCGTGGGTGAACACATGTGTCGTAGACCGCCAGACCAAAACCCTAGTTAATATCCCCCCATGTGACACGATTGAAATATCGTGATTGTGGAGTCAGTTGCTGACTTTATGGGACGATGAGTCCATGTAGCGCTGAGTTGAACATGATTAGCAAATGTTTCGAAACTCAGGAATTTAATGTGTCTGCTGAGACGAGGTATCATTATAACCTAAGACGACCAAAACTGTGTTGCTAAATTGTTGAATATTGGCATTTGAACCAATATTCTTTGATTTGAGCAAATATTGCTAGTCTGAGCGAATATTGCTAATTGAATAAATATTGCCGGTTCGAGCGAATATTGCTAGTTCGAGCAAATATTGTTCTTTTGATGAATTGTTGGTAGATAGACCAAATAAAATATTAATTTAAGTTACTGACTGCTGGGTCGAGCAAAATAAATATGAATATCAATCATGGAATCAACATAAAATTATCAGAGTGTTCGAATCTGCACAGAATCACGTTTCTGCAGAGCTCTGGATTCAAAACCCTAATTTCACCGAAATGATGATTTATTGCAAATCAACACGGGACCGGCTACATGGGATGACGGGTTCACCATATAACGCCCAGATGCTCGAATGAGCAAAAAATACCAAAGTCTCTTGAGGACCAGTTGGTGAAAGAATGATTAAATGTTGGTTTAATCATTTACTGAAATAATGCTCGTGTGAGCAACAAATCATAAAACCTGATGTAGAAAATATGAGGGGCCGACAAAGAGGTCATGAGACCGGCTTTTGATGGTTGTGGACCAGTAGATGGTCGTTTGAGCGAACTTCTAATTGTTTGGAAAGAGTTCGAACCTAATATGAGCAACTGAGCAAATTAGGTTAAAATCATCAAAACATGTGGGACCAGCTGTTTGCAAGCCTCAGGGTCACCCTTGGTCGGTCAAGGGGATGTGCCCGTGTCACCATAGTGTCCGTGCTTCAGTCCTGAGAATTCTGATATTTTCTGATGCACGTTTGAGCAACATTTGGAGAAAATACACAAAATCCATGGTTTTGCTGAAACCGGCAAAAATACATGAGATGATGAAAATAATAAATAAACAAGGAATCACAAGGTGTGGGACCGAACACGGCTAGGGCATGGACGGCTGGCTGACACGCGGTCCCACATGCTTTTCCCAATTTTATGTGATTTTATGTATTTTTTTCTGATTTAAGGGAAATTCCATGAAACTGGAGAGTTTGGCGAAATTAGGGAACTTCCATGAGATGAGAGACATCAATTAAAATATAAAATAGGTAATGGGAGTGTGGGACCGTCAATGGACGTGGCATGGCCGGCAGGCCAATGGGCGCGGGTCCCAAGGCACTCTTCCCAATTTTATGTAATTTTGATGATTTTAGATAATTTTCATAAAATCAAAGGGATTTGTTGAATACCAAGATATTTTGTTGAAATCAGGGAGTTTACATGAAATCATGAAACAAAACACCAAATAATAATAAAATAATGGGCGTGGGGGACCGGCTAGAGCCCGGTCCCACAAGTTTTTCCTAATTTTTTAATATTTTCCATGATTTTAGAGAAAATACATGAAATTAGGTAATTTTAGGGAAAATTCATAAAATCAAGGAATTTTCATAATTTGAGAAGGAATAATAAAATAATGGGACGTGAGGTGTGGGAGCGGCCACGACCAAGGCATAACCGGTCGGCCGGCGATCCCGCGACACCTTTCCCTAATTTTATTATTTTTTGCTAGAATCATGTGATTTAGATAAAAATACATGAAATTAGGTAATTTTCATGATTTTAGGGAAAATTCATAAAATCAAGGAATTTTCATAATTTGAGAGAAATAATAAAATAATGTAGACGTGAGGTATGGGACCGCCCACGACCACGGCATGCCGGCCGGCCGGCGGTCCTGCGACACCTTTCCCTAATTTTATTATTTTTTGATAAAATCATGTGATTTAGATAATTTCTTTGAAATAAAGGAAATTTGCTCGAACGAGAGGATTTTCATGAGATCGTGAAAATAGTAAAAATATGGTAAAATATAAAATTGGGCGAGGGACTAGTCACGGCATGACTGTCCGGCTGGTGAGCCTAGTCCCCTGGCGCTTTTGTTTAATATTTTTTTATTATTATTTTCCTTTCCTATTTTGCATAGGTTCGTTCGTTCACATTTTTGAAATGCTCGTTCGTGCATTCAAAATGCTGGTCTGTGCATTATCTGCTAATTACACTTGCACCATTTTTTTCAGGGCTTATTCGATGCTCAGATGCCTGTTCCGTTGAATATTTATTACTAACCTGTGGAATTCTGCTGGGAAGAACCACAGATTGAATTAACGAAATATAACGAGGAATCGTAGAATATTGCTGAATATTCAGGCGATTAATTGACGACTCGTAGAATATTGTTGGATATTCATACGATGGCTCGTAGAATATTGCTGGATATTCAGACGATTTAAGATAATTAATTGCTGGCTCTATACTAGAAGGGATTCCTGTCTAGGAGCATCAATTATCTGAGGGTTGAGCAATATGAACTTGCTGGAGTGTCATGTTCCTCGTGCATAGTCGGGGAAAATCTGGTTACATCCCGAAGACGTTGTCGCTCTATACTAGCAGACATGCTGTCTAGGAGTCTCCCAATCTTTCGATTCTATACAGTATGAGATGTGTTGTAGCCTCAGCTGAGAGACTGCACATCTTCATCTTCTCTGAGAGACTTTCTCCATCATAGGTGGCATGAGCTTTCATGCATAGAGACATGAGTCTCGATACTCATCCGATTGCCGGATCCGGAGTAATTTCTGAAATTGCTCAGCATTCATGAGATGTGTCGTGGCCTCAGCTGAGAGACAACACATCTACACATACTCTGAGAGTCAGCCTTCTCAGTCAGAGATTTTATGACATGAGCTTTCATGCTTTAATGAGAGACATGAGCCTCAATACTCATCCGTTTGCCAAATCTGG
Source organism: Papaver somniferum (assembly GCF_003573695.1). NCBI lineage: Eukaryota > Viridiplantae > Streptophyta > Magnoliopsida > Ranunculales > Papaveraceae > Papaver > Papaver somniferum. The sequence goes on along the minus strand of NC_039358.1, from coordinate 131,056,907 downwards.
AGTATAGTTTTACAATTCTACCCTTTGTCGAAAATCCACCATCTACACACGCATGGTTCTCAATTTCTCCTCACGTATCAAGGCAGGGTTGTCTTACAGTGTATGCGAGCTAGGCCATCGCCTGGAGCACCAAATTGTTGGGGCCAATTATTTTTTTATTATTATTTTATTAGTAACAGTCAATTTGTAACACCCACAAGAGTTACGAAAGTAACTTGCTATTTATATTAAAGATACCTGTAACAGTTATTATGCTACTAAGTATTTTGATTCAAGTATGAGTGTCACTAGATGTTTACTTATTGAAGGTAATATAACCAATATTGGGGGTATTATATGTCTACAAATATAGAACAACAACATAAGTAAAAGAAAAAAATGGACGGTTTTCGACCACATAACGGGTTCCAAACTATCGCATTAAATGTATAAAATCTCCTCCCCTGAACTGAAGTTCGGGATCATAAAAAGTCTCATATTTAAGATCGTCTAGAGAACCTCAGAACCGTAAGACGATCCTGTATCTAGGAATTTCACATCTCATATATATTACATGTTGTGCCTATGATTTGCCTTGCGCTCTGTGCATATACTAGGTTCTAACGAATGTCTTCTGATCTTTGACGACGAGCTTTATTCTTTCCATGTGTGTGAAAATATCCGGTAACGACATGCATGTGCCCCGTGTATTATTTATATTTGCAATTGTCTTTGGATAAATTTTATTTTCCAATGGGAAATTTTCAAAGGATTAATTTGCATATCAAGTTGGATAATAATCTTGTCCATGCCTATATTATTTGTGTCATTTAAGTGTGTGTTTCTATTGCACATAAATTGCCCAATTCTATTATAGGATGTCATATACCCGGTATCAGAGGAGAGTGCCCTTATCACTTTACTTATTAGTATTTAGCATTAGTACTAATTGGTGGCCTTTAGTTATGAGGAGGTGTATTTATCAATTGTGATGAGTGTTAGATGTCAACATCTGGTGGCATTATAGCCGTAGATGCTAGGTTCTGTCTCTAGCTTTATAAGCTAATCGAGTCTGTAAGAGAAAAGCAAGCAAATTATTAATTAGAACTTTGTTCTTAGGTTGTGTTCTTTTGAACTCAGAGAGGTTTATCCTCAATTTATCACCCAACCTTGTCATTGTACATCAAGTACATGACAATTGGTATCAGATTCGTTTCGATCCACGGGGAGTATTTCATATCTAGTTAGGGAGAAATTTCAACTCTATAACCATTTACTTGATCTGCGGAGAAGATATCAAGCCCTACTTAACGATGTACCTTCACCAAGTCGATATTATGATCTTTCCCAAACAGAATATCTAATCAAATTCACCAAGCTTAGGTGGAAATCCATTTACATACCACCGTTAGAAGACCAGTTCGTTCCTCGAGTCGTGAATACGGAATTTACGAAGAAGGAGGAGGTTGTTATTGAAAAATTGGTACCTGAATTCAGTCAAGATCTTACTTCAATTTCTCTTCCTGGGGCTACTTTAGATTCCGATTCAATTTCTGGATCTAACACCCATTCAAACGAAGGTTTAACTGGGTTTTTAAGATCGACGTCAAACACTAAAGGCTCTGCTATTTCAATTGTTAATTTCACGGTCTCTCCATCAGAGGAAACCAAATCCATTCCTACCGGTGTTGATCAAGAAAAGGATTCTCTCGAATTAGAGTTGATTCCTTCATTTTTCTTTGCTGAAGAAGAAGATGATGATTCTCTCGATTTCGAATTGCTCATTCCTTCGTTTTTGTTCGATGAAGAGGAAAATTTGTCTTACAAGGTAAAATTTCAATCTAAAGAAATTATCAGTTCTGCAGTTAATTGTGAGACACTTGGATGCTTGAAGGAATTGGCCTTTAGTCACAGTAAACTAATTGGTAAGAGTCATTTTTCTCTTCTCTATGATGATTCTCGTAGCATATTTGATTGTGGTAAGCATTTTAGAAACTTGATTCTTAGCTCTAGGTTTAAATCAGATTTTGGGTTAGATTCGAAAAATCCCTTGTGTGTTCCTGATACTGACATTTATGTTGACGGCAAAGTGCTTGTTAAAATGCTTCCAGTGGATACGGTCTGCTTTCAGCTCAACTTTTTTTCCCCACCATACTCTGCCTACTGAGATATCTTCCCATCGTTTTTCACGACTGATGATAAACTATTTGATCCTGGTAAAGAATTTCCACTTGTGAATGGGTTATTTTCCTTTGTTGGTGATTTTGAAGACTATGTAGGTGAAATTGCTTCTTGTGTGATTATTATTCTTGGGTCCTGTTTCGATTTGTTGTTGGAGTATTCCAATATGCCCTTGTTTGTTCACACTGGTGATAACTATGATAATAGCCAGATGTTTCATAACAGACCTCACCAAAGCCATATTCCCCGGATTATTTTGATTTTTCAAGTGCCAAGGCATAGTGAGTCTGGCAATGCACAAATATTGTTATATCAGTGGCTTGCTGGTTATAGATTCTATCTTGATGAGGTATTTATTTCTGGTTCATTCATTCTTAATGTGGGTTCAGTTTCAATAGCTTACTACACAGAAGAATTTATTCATGAGCTTCTTCGTGCACATGGGTTTGGAATTATGATTCAAGAGGGAGTTAAGCAGTTCATTTTGAGTTCTCTGCACACGTCCCATTGTTCTTGTGAGTTCAGCATTTTCCAGAAAGGGTTAGCTGTGCATTATCTATTAGCTTCCCCTACTGTCTATAGTGGTTGTCTGCTGCCAATGGGTATGTTCATGAGAACTCAGATCTTAGTGGTAGTATTTCAGATTCTTAAACTGTTGCTGTGGATAGGATACTTAAGGTGGAAGTTCAGATTGGTTCCACCTTGGTTGTCGAGTGTGACATATGTTAGCTGGGTTGGTAACCATTTTATCTCAGTGGTGTGTAAAATGCTTCAATGGGATACTGCATCTATGTGAAGACTACGGAAAACAATATTCAAGACTGTGGACTCCAATATTCGATTGCACTTGTTGATATCCACGAGATGGGAATACAGATATTCGTCACCTTGTTGCTAATTTTTCTTCTCAGCTAGACACCTCACAAGGGTCTACACCAAGTTCATTTTTCATCATAATTTTTGCTGTCATTTTTATCAGATTGTTATCCTTGGGGTTGAAATTTCAGATGGGGTTGCACCAAGGCCATTTCATACTGATGTTCTTGCTGTCACTTTGGTCATAATATTCACATATGAGGCGAGGGTCTATACTGCATCTCTCGAGTAGCTAGAATGACTTGTATTCACGAGCTTATTTCCCTGTCCAATTATGGGAGCTGAAGAAATGGTGAACCAGCTGCATCATCTCAGTTTGTATAAGGTCAAGCCTGATAAGGAGAGAGGTGTTTACATGAGTGCATACCAAGCAGCGCATTATGAAGATATTTGACCTGTTTACCGTGGGAATTCTGCCCATGCGAGCTTGACCATTTCAGTTGTCATGGGGATTACGGAAACTCAGCTCATGCCTCGGGTGATTCAACTCCTCCATGTACGGTTGTTGGCGGTGGGATCCTTGAGATGGAAGTTCAAATTGTTGGCAGCTGGGATTCGTAATGACATAATTGCAAATTACGTTGCCAAACCCAAGTGTATTACTGCTTCTCAAGAACTGCTTACTATATTAGTTGGGAGTGCAGTGTGGAGGTTGAGTAGTGGTGCTGATGATATTCTCTGGATTACTCATGCTTTCTCCCATGATAGAAAAGTCTTCGCTGGGAGATTGTTGGAGCTTACGTCTTATGGAAGGGAGCAGGCAGTATAACTCTTACACACTGTCATGCACATTCTAGCTGCGTCGAAGTCAGTGGCACGTGCCAGTAAGGTTCTGCGGTTCATAATGGCCTGCACTTCCGTGGTGCTGGCTAGTTTTCACTTTTTAGTTTCTGGAGCAGTTGCAGGATCACATCAGAAAGGGCTACTACAAGCTCAAGCAACTTGCACCTAGATGTGATGAACAGCTCAATGTGCGCAACTGCTTTACAATGGTAAGGATGCTACATAGTCCCTTTGTATCCACATACAAGCCTGACATTTTCAGAGGTGTTACCAAGAGTACCTGCCAAGCTAAAAACGAACCGGAGACTGTTCAAACTAATTTGGAAGTTCACTTGTACATGAGACTGTTCACTACAACAAAGGCTGCTGCAAATTTCGCCAGCAAGGATGGAAATTTGATTGCGGATCTTGGCGTTGTCCCGGGGACACTTGAGTTGTTCTATTTAACCTTCATCCTTGAGGACAAGGATGTTTCCAAGGGGAGTGGAATGTCATATACCCGGTACCAGAGGAGAGTGCCCTTATCACTTTACTTACTAGTATTTAGCATTAGTACTAATTGGTGGCCTTTAGTTATGAGGAGGTGTATTTATCAATTGTGATGAGTGTTAGATGTCAACATCTGGTGGCATTATAGCCGTAGATGCTAGGTTCTGTCTCTAGCTTTATAAGCTAATCGAGTCTGTAAGAGAAAAGCAAGCAAATTATTAATTAGAACTTTGTTCTTAGGCTGTGTTCTTTTGAACTCAGAGAGGTTTATCCTCAATTTATCACCCAACCTTATCATTGTACATCAGGTACATGACATAGGAGTTCCAAGTTTTTGGTTTTGAAAAATCGGGTCATAAAGTAATAATCTTCAAAACCATTATCCTATTAATTTTGTTGATGGCTACTCGATTATTAGTGCTAATGAAATTAACTAAGATTTTTCTTTTTGGTTTTCTAAAATTAACCTGCAGTTGGGAAACCTACAGTTGTAATCAATGTATGCGGTTGAGAAATCTAACTTGTAAGTACTATATACGATTGGGAACCCAAATTTTCCAACCGTAGACAAACTCATAAATTCCATATACGGTGCGGAAATGCTAACTGTAAATAAAATCAGAGTAATTTACAGTTGGGAGTTCGTATTTTCTCAACCTTATAATTGGTGTACGGTTAGGAATTGATATTTTTCCAACCGTAGAGTTGATTTGCGGTTGAGAAATATTGATTTTTCAGCCTATACAATTCTTAAACTAATTTTTAAATCCCTAATTTGATTTAATCTAACATATTCATGCAATCAAAAGGATGGTGTTTTCGGTTCTTACCTAATTGAAGTCATATTGGTTGATAACTAGTGTCTCACTGTTCAATTCTTCTTCTTCTTGGGGTTCATCCGATATACAAACGCCTTTTGTCCCGAAACAAGTCCAGCGGGGAAGGCGAGAGACATAATCTCATAAAAGTATAACAAATATTAACACCGGCTTGCCTGCCTAGACGCCAACTTTTAGGGATTCATCATCGTCATTATTCGTTGAAGAAGATGAAAAAAAGGGAGGAGAAGAAGAGATGAAAAAGAGGAAGTGGCGATTTTTTTTGGGGGGTTTATGTTTAATTTATTGGTTTTTTATTAGCTTTAGTTTGTTATAAAAGGGTAGTTAGGTTAGTTATTAAAGGGTATTTTGTATTTTTATAACAGATTAGATCCTTCTTTATCTGCATATTAAAATTTTGAATCCACGAGTGCGCTCAAAACTAAAAGCTTAGAGCTCTTATAATAGGATTCTAATATTAACGCCAAGCATAATGGTGTTGGATTTCGCTATAGTTATAGCAAAATCCAACTACTATGGTCTTTCATTTCGCTTTAATGTGGCGAAATTCCTTCGCTACTCTAAAGAGTTGAACGATTACTTAGTTTGTGTTTCCAAATTTTCATTTTAACTCTCTTTTATTTTACAAACATTCCTTTTTTTTTATTATAACTCTATTTTTTTCTTACTCTTTTTACCCATAAATGATACTCCCTCTGTTTTTGAAAAAAGAGATATTTTCACTTTTTCATTTTAGCCTAAAAATAGGCCAAATTGTAAAAGTGGAAGTATCTTTTTTCTAGAAACGGAGGGAATATTTAGCTAACTCGGCTGAAATAAAATGTAGAGAATAATGGAAACTGAGTTCTCCTTTGACATTATTTTCACCGAAAAACTAAAAAATACACCTTATCCATAATAAGGTGCACCTCATATGGATTTCACTTTTCTTCAATTAAGCTATAGCAAAGCGGAATGCTTCACTATTGTGCTTGCCCTAAGAGCGTCCACAGTGGTACGATCAAAACCAAAGATCAACGACCAAAACAAACGATCAAATTTGAGTTTAGTCTGTAGTGTCACGTTAAGGCAGTGGAGTATATTTAGTCGGGCGGATGTATAATCCACGCTTGCATGTGGAGCGTTGGTATAATCTTTGTTTGGGACGGGCGGAGATATAGTTAACGCTGGTTGTGGGGCGTTGGTAAAGAATACGCCGGTTGTGGGGCGTACATATAGTTCACGCTCGGAGAAGGGGCGTAGGTATAATCTACGCCTGGTATGACGAACGTATAATTAACGCCTGAATGAAGCGTACGTATAATCAACGCCTGTTTTGAGGCGTACGTATAATCAACGCCTCATTCAGGCGTACGTATAATCAACGCTTCTCTCAGGCGTATGTATAATCAACGCTTCTCTCAGGCGTACGAAAACACTTTTGCGTGAACCCAAAAAAATATCTATTTTTGGTTTTTTTAATGCTCTTGAAAATGGGTTATAAATTAAAGACCTGATCACTCAATATATGAATAACAATACATCTCTTCTGCTTCATATAGTAATGGAACACTATGAGAAAACCGCTCATTATTGCTCTTCTGTTTCTTCTTCTTCATCTTCTTCTTCTAATAGTAGTTTTTATTCCTCGGATGATGATGCAATAGCAATTATGCAAAATAACATGGCCGTTAGTTTGGGAGTCCTTGTTACAAATTCAAAATGGCCTCAAACTCGTATCAGAATACCAAGAGATCGTGAGTCAGGGGCTGAACTTCTATGGAACGACTATTTCTCTCCGTACCCAAACCAACCACCCAATGTTTTTCGCAGAAGATTTAGGATGCGTCGACAATTGTTTAACCGGATAGTGGAAGGTGTTACCAATGCAAACAAATATTTTGTTCAAAAGCCCGATGCTTGTGGAGTTTTAGGATTAAACCCTCATCAAAAAGTAACAGCAGCAGTACGAATGTTAGCTTATGGATGTGCGGCAGATGCAATAGACGAGTACTTACGCATAGGAGAAACAACTGTGCTGGAAGCTACTCGTAGGTTCTGTAAGACGATTGTGAATGTGTATGGGAAACAATATTTGCGTGAACCAACGGCTGGTGATATTGAACTGTCGCTCAAGCAAAACAAAGACCGGGGATTTCCTGGGATGCTGGGTAGTCTAGATTGCATGCATTGGAAATGGGATAAATGTCCGTCGGCAGAATCTGGGGCTTACACCGCGTATAAAGGGAGCGAAAGTATCGTGTTGGAGGCAGTGGTGTCATATGACCTATGGTTTTGGCATGCTTTTTTTGGTATGCTCGGCTCTAACAACGATATTAATGTTATGAACCGTTCATATGTTTTTCGAAGTCTTGTAACAGGAAAAGCACCGCCGGTGAGCTATGAGGTGAACGGACATTCATATGATATGCCGTATTATCTAGGTGATGGAATATACCCAGAGATTCCTACTATTATTATGGCCATTAAACATCCGGTTTGTAGGAAAAAGGAAATATTTTCATCGATGCAAGAGGGTGCAAGAAAAGATGTTGAACGGGGATTTGGTGTACTTCAACAACAATTTGGAATCATCAAACAACCTGCAAGAATGTGGAATCCAGATGTGCTTGCCTATATCATGAAAACTTGTATTATCTTACATAATATGATAGTCGAGGATGAGCGTCTACCCGGTGACTGGCCACATGTTTATGAACAACGTAGCAACGCAGCACCGGTTAATATATTAAGAGGCAATAGTGACGAGTTTTCCCAAATTAGAGCTCAGCAACGCCGACGTGCAATGCGTAACAAAGATGCACATATTCGCTTGCGTGATGACTTGATCGAATATATATGGGCAGAATATGGGAATTAAAAATTGTCGTTTGTCATTTCCTTTCTATGTTAAATTTGGTAATCATCCTCAAGTTTTCCCAAATGATTTTGTTGTACGTTCTATTATCTCTTTGTATGTAAACATCCTCAAGTTTTAATTAAGGTCGTATGTTTCAAAAAAGTAGAAATTTAATTCAAATCAACGGAAGTAAATTTAAAATCCAAAAATTGCATAATAATAATGCTAATTGTTCAGATAACAAGAAATTTAAAACATAATAATACTAATAATACCACTAATCACTAAATAGGAGAAATAATTAAGGTTTGAACTATTCCGCCTTTGTGTTAAGATTGGTTTCTTCTATTCCGAACTATCTCCGCCCTGCGAAGTTGGAAGTACTCTTGTTGTACAGGATCCATTTTTTGAAGATCCATCATAATGATGCGAAATTCGTCGTCTTCAGCTTGCTTGGCTATTTTTGCCGCATGTTCAGCTTGTTTTGCTGCAAACTCTGCTGCTCTTTGTTCCATCTTGAATCTTGATTGTGCTTGGTAATGAGTATTGAAATTTTGTTGTTCTTTAATAATTATTCCCATCAATTCCTCTTGGTGACTGGATTTCTCTCTCCCTGTTTTCTTCAATCTTTTTGCTACTTTTTTCCCCATCTTACGAAGATATGTGTTCTCTATGTCTCCCCCATATGTGTCGTTACCGGTCTCTCCTTGAGTTGTTTTTTGCGGTCCTTCATCATCTTCCTCGTTATTCTCATAAGTGTCCAAATCATGCGTCGTATCGAATACAAAAATCGATCGCCGATTATATTTTATATTTTCTAACACAATTGGGTAGCACTCTTCGTGCTTAAATTTTTTCCCATCGTTGCATTCCTTGAACCTCTTGTTAACTTCTTCAAGTTGTTAATGTTTTTAAAAACACTTAAGTACATGGGCGCTTATTAAATATTAGAAAACAATTGTTCGAAAAATCAAGAATGCTTACCTTCTTTTCAGGACCCCATCCAGTATGATATTCACCTTCAACTTCTGTCTCTTTTGCCGAAAATAACGCCACATCTTTACTTATTCCCTGATATCGTTTTTGCCAAGAACTCCAAGACCGCTCTGGATTATTAGGTAAATGAAGTTCAATATCATCCTTGATACGAGTCCACAACGTCGCCTCTGATTGATCAGCTCCAACACTAGAATCTTGAGATATAGATAAATGAATTTTACACATTGTTACATCTTCGATTGTCGTAAAATTTGGACCTCGTGCTACTCTTGGTGCCATTGTAAGCGAATCCGTGAAAATTTTCCAAATGATTTGAAAGCAGAAATAATATTTCTTCTTATTGGTGTGATAGATAGTTTGAAGTATTAGTCGTGGGAAAATGTCACAGGATCTCATGTGTATATATAGGTGTTTCTTCCGAAATTTTCAACGTTCCAAAATGTCTTCCAAACTTTCCAACGTTCCAAATTATCCAACGTTCCATTTTCTTCAACGTTCGAATTACCAACGGTATAAAAAAAATTCAAAATCAATTTTGTCTAACGTTTTAAATTTTTTTTTAAACTCAAGCTTGGGGCGGAGCTATTAAGTCCGCTCAACAACAGGCGTTAACTATATAAACGTCTGGCGTGGGGCGTTAACAATATCAACGCCGGGCTGGGGCATTAACTATATATACGCCTGGAGTGGGGCGTTAACTATATCAACGCCGGGATGGGGCGTTAACTATATATACGCCTGGCGTGGGGCGTTAACAATATCAACGCCGGGCTGGGGCGTTAACTATATATAGCCTGGAGTGGGGCGTTAACAATATCAACGCCGGGATGGGGCGTTAACTATATATACGCCTGGCGTGGGGCGTTAACAATATCAACGCCGGGCTGGGGCGTTTGTATAATCTTCGTCTGAATGGGGCGTTAATTTTATGAACGCCTGGCGTGGGGCGTAAACTTTAGCAATGTCCCAACGGGCGAACATTTCAGCAACGCCTGAACCGGACGTAACTTATATACACGCCTCTTTATGGGGCGGTGACTTTACGTACGTTTCACAACAGGCGTAGATTATATACACGCCCGATGACAAACGGTGATTATACATCCGCTCCACTATATATAGTTTTGGTCCTGGTCCCAGACCAAATATGGTCTGGAATTTGGTTTTGGTCCAGATTTTAATCTTTACTCCGTCTCGTTGCGTCTCGTCCACGGACCATAATTATAGGTTTGCTCGTCCACTGCAGTTGCTGTAAGACACAAGTTTTCCTTTGTACTAGTGGTAAACCGAGACACCACATATATAAAGATTCGCCCCACTTGACTTTGTAGTAGATATAAGTAATGTAAGAGAAATCTGTAGTGCACTCGAGTACATGTGCATGTGACATGTCCCTTTTGTACTAGCCGTATCCGAGCAGATCATCCACTCATTTGAACAACAGTGACCAGCTGTGAATTTGTGATCAATGTTTGAGCTAGCTACACAAACAGGTGGGAAAAGATTAAATGACGGGATATGTCCCGCTTTTCTGAGTAGAAACATCTATGATCTATCCTTGGATAGACATATGACACTTGAGCGCGCTCCATCAAAGTGTAGGAAGCACATGGTATATAATCTCATGACTTCCTCCTAGCATGTGACTGTTTCCCCTTTGCTTGTCGACGAAAAGTTCAAGCTTCCTATACGTAAACAAGAAGGCCACGTGAACTGATATGGGACGCACCATAACCCGGTCCCAAAGATCGAGAAATGGCAAAATCTTCAGGTAAGACAAATGCATACTTTCCGTCCATTATAAATATTACAGCTATTGACCTCTAGTACGTCCAAACGTTAGGTTAGTCGTCTCTTTCTAGAGTCAATTTCATTCACAGAGAGAGAAGAAGACAACTCGAAAGCAATTAATACGAAACAGCAAGACGGACGGCAATACTCGATTAATTAATTATATTCCAAACGGGTAATATTGTATTGTGAAATTATTACTTTGAAAATCTGCAATTTTCACTTTTTGCGGTAATTAGTAGTATGCATTAGGAAATATAGGTGATAAGTTCTTCATTAGATATTTTGTAGCCTCTGGTAGGTAACGTAGGTTTATCATATATTGACATGGCATTGTCTTATTAGCTCTCTTTACCTACCCATTCATGATAAGTGTGATAACGTTTCAGCTTTTGATTCCCTAGAGTCTAAAACATAAACAACGTTTCAATTTTACACCACGAAAAGCTAGTACCACTCTTGGCAAACGACTATATAAATGCAACCCAGGTGGTTGCTTACACAACGTAACTTCTTTCTTCTCACCAAGAAATCTCCCTCCCAGACATTCTCTCCTCCAACTGGTATCTTGAACCGATATCTCATCTTCTTACTCCTTAATTATCAAGAAAGATGGCTGCAAATTCACGTATTTCAAGGCTTTTTATGGAGGTTGTTCCTCCTAAATTTGTGCCAATTATTAGGTACAGAGCATCAAAACCACTGGACACAATAGTGGAAGAAGAGAAAGATATTCATGCCTCGGATAATGGGAATCGTTCCTCTTTGTCCTTCAAGGTTTTATCTACTTCGTCTTCTAGTTCTTTGTGCGCTTGAAAATGGTCGAGATAATATCAGTTCCAGTATTTGATTTATTCCACGGTTTATTAATACGTGGTTGATCAGAAGGTATTGATGATTAAATCCGGTGGAAAGTAGAAATGATGTCGGAGAGCTATGTCACTTCCTTAATACGGAGAAGAACATAGATATATGGTTAGCTAGAGTAGTATCGGGTGTTGTGGCAGAATATGAGATGTGCTTTTATTTTCTCTCTTCTTCTTGCTTGAGCTTTAGAATGTTGTTTTTTAAATGCAGTAATTCAGTTGTTGAATGTAAGGTGAATTTCACCTTTATTATTGATTTTCTATTGTATTGATGAAGAGTTTGGTGTCCAAGAGCTTCAAATCAGGTCATTGGTGTCATCAACTAATGGTGACTTTACCATATTATATAATGATGACATCCGAACCCTTTATTATATTATCCTCTTTTATCAAATCCAACGGGTCGTATTAATTCTAAATGAAAAATGACCAAGCAGTCGAGATTTTTATGTATTTATGTGTTGGTTTTGTTATTAAATCTAAGACTTTTTTCTAACAGTGAGGGTCTTTGCAGATGTCACCGTGGAATAGTAGTAAAATCGTTGGGTGATGATACCAACGACCTGAATTTGAAACTCGTCAGCATCTCAGCAGTTGAGTGGGGGAGTTTTTTTCTCCTTTTTTATCCAGTGTTGATGGTAGTTTTTTGACGAGGGAAAAACTTGTAAAATTCGTTTCTGAACTCGTATCGGAAATTCAAAGTCTATGTTATAGGCTCTATCAACAACCATGGGGATTTAGTACTGATCCCTATGACATGTCTATGTATACATATGTACTAGGGCTTCACCTGACTGAACTCTCAGTATTGTTGATGGTGGATTTTCGATAAAGGCTAAAATCGTAAAATCATAAGTTTGCATATTTCTGTCACGGCTTCAGACACGTATGTTATATTCATATTTTAAGATTCAGATGTGAAAGCTCGTGTCATAATCTCTGACTGAGCGTACATCCTCTCAGAGCAGGCATGAATATGTGATTCGTAAAGCCTCTCAACTGAGCTTTCGACACTTCACATATTTTATCAACACTTCTATATAGAATCGAAAATGATTGGACGACTCCTAGACATATTGCATGCTAGTACAGAGCATTAATGTCTTTAGGATATTGCAATGTTCCCTGACTATATAGAATGCACATGTATATAATCTCAATGATTGGGCGGCTCCTACACATATTGCATGCTAGTATAGAGCGTTAACGTCTTCAGAATGTCTCAATGTTCCCTGACTTTACAGACTCATATTCCGAACGAGTATGATATCTCTACCATCGCATACCTCGATTCTCGAATAAACGCTCCTAGATATATTGCATGCTAGTATAAAGAAATTCATGGATTCATTCTAGCGCAAGATCCATCAATTGAATTCCTAGAAAATAATCTATTTTATCTCATTACTCTGTTTCATAACTTATTCTCAACTGAATTCCATGGATTAGTAATAGATATTCAATCTATCTCATTACTCTGTTTTATGGCTTATTCTCAGCTGAATTCCATGGATTAGTAATAGATAATCACTTTTCGGGCATTTGAGTCAGCAACGAGAAAATGGTGTGAGTGTACTCAACAACAATGCACGAACGAACACCAAATATGCATAAGTGAGCATCCAAATGCATAAACGAGCATTCAAAAATATGGATGAATGAGGAAACCTATGTAAAATAGGGAAGGAAAATAATATAAAATAAAATAAACAAGAGGCGCACGGGACCGAGCCCACAGGCCGATCATGCCGTCGTGGCCGGTCCCGCCTATCCTTTTATTTTATTGTTTTCCTTGTCTCATGAAAACTCCTTGTTTGAGAAAACTTCCTCGTTTGAGCAAAACTCTTAGTTTCTCCATATTTCCTCACATGATGAAAATAATAATATAAAATAGGGAAGAGCACGGGACCGGGACCGGGCACATGGGTCGGTCGTCCATGCCTTGGCCATGGCCGGTCCCACACCTCCCTAATTCCTTATTTTATTATTATTACTTCTTCTGTCATCTCATGAAACTCCCTCGTTTGAGCAAAAAAAACTTGTTTTTCCATATTTCTCAAATATTGCTCAAACTACCAAAAAGCCAAAAAGTCAAATGGTCACACGACCATCCGGGCTTCTCATGGCAAATATTAAAGTATCACGAGCAAAGTTCTATTTGCTCATTCAAGAAAAATCGGAGTTTCAGTCAAGATCAAACTCTTCTGAAAATCCAAAATATTGCTCGAACGCGCACCAGAAAATACCCAAAATTCTCAGGATTGAGTCACGAACAATATGGTGACACGGGCATGCACCAAGGTCTCCCTTTGGCTTGCAGAAGCCGGTCCCACATCCTTTTATGATTTTGACCTAATTAATTCATATTGGGTTCAAACTCTTTCCAAATAACTTGGAATTCGATCAATTGACCATCAGTTGGTCCCACGACCACCAAAGGCCGGTTTTCATACCCCTTCATCGTTGCGCCTCTTTTCATAATTAGGTTTTATTACTTAATGTTGAGACGAGCACGATTTTCATATTGATTAAACGAGCATTTAATCATCATTTCACCAACTGATCTACAAAAGACTTTGGTGCATGCTCATTCGAGCACCTGTGCGCTACATGGTTGGCCATCATCCCATGTAGTCGGTCCTTCTCTCGCTCATTGGTTGATTTTCAGTAAATCATCAATTGATCAACAGTCGATCAAAATTAGGGTTTCAAACCAAATGCTATGCAAATCATAATTCTAAGCAAGTTCAAACACTAATAATTTATGTTGATCCAACGATCAACATCCTAATTAATTATACAATATTCGGTCGAGATACCAGTATTTTTAATTAATATCTTATTTGGTCCCGCTACCAATAGTTCATGAATCGAGCAATATTGCTCAAACCAGCGATATTGGCTTAAACTAGCAATATGTTTTCTTCTCATCTATTCACACTAAATTGCTCAAGTTAGCAAAATACATGATCAACTGGGTTCAAAATTCATTGATTCAACTATCAATTGTTCGACCGAGCAATATTCCTCGTGTTGATTCAACTGTCAACATTCGAGAATTCTATTGATCCAACAATCAATATTCTAATTTATATTTAATGTTTGGACCTGCTACTAACATTTTTCTCGACTGAGCAACATGGTTCGAACAGACGACCATCAAATATTTCTGATTCCTATCATTCAATCATTCATGATATATAAAATCAGAAATGAGCATTCTGCAATATCTTTGATTTCTTGTCGAATACTCGACATATCAAAATAAATCCTTGATCGAGCAATCTCATCGGACGCTCGATCCAAATTATCAAAATATCATTACTACCTCAACTGGTAAAATGATATTCATAATTCATCAAGACTCAACGTCTTTCCATTATTCTGTCTCAGCAGACACCTTATGCTCGATTCATCAAGGCTAAGACTCATCGTCTAGTCAAGTCAATAACTGACTAAATTAAATACACGTCTTGCAGACTCTACATTCGTGAGACATCAATCACGTCACATGGGGGATATTCTCTAGGGTTTTGGTCTGGCGTCCTACGTCACGTGTGTACACCCACGATGAGAAATGTGAGTAAGTCGTGCAAGCAGTTGAGGGAGTTAGCAAAGTAGTGGATGGACAATCAACCAAGTCTTCGCACGACATGGAACTGGTTTAACCACGATTTTCCACTTTCTCACTCTTTCACTCTAGCAACCGTCACACTTACAGGGATCAATGTTGAAAAAGTGGGGGTATAATAACCACATCCAATATTTCATTTAGGAAATTTGTATGTACTAACTCCAATATAATTCCAAGAGAATCAACTAGATTCAGACTCAATCAAGGAAAATATATCCAAGAGTTATATCTTTGTTTCTCAATGTAATCAGCAAATCAAATAGATATAAATCCATGAGCCTGATTATTATAAGAAACAACTTGAACGGTACCAAAGAACAATGTTCAAGTGTCAATCAATTTCAATCAACAACCAAAGATTGGATTTACCAATTGATTGAACTATGAACAACCTGTGATATTTCAATTATATAGAAAATATAATGCGGAAAGGAAATAACACAGACACCAGAAATTTTGTTAACGAGGAAACCACAAATGCAGAAAAATCCAGGACCTAGTCCAGATTTGAACACCACACTGTATTAAGCCACTACAGACTCTAGCCTACTACAAGTTAAGTTCAGACTGGAATGTAGTTGAGCCCTAACCAATCTCACACTGATTAAGGTACAATCATGTTCCTTACGCCTCTGAATACGAGCAGGACTTTACGCACTTGATTCCCTTAGATGATCTCACCCACAACTAAGAGTTGCTACGACCCAAAGTCTAAGACTTGATAAACAAATCTTTCTCACACAGACAAGTCTATTGAATAGATAAATCTGTCTCCCGCAGAAATACCTACGAGTTTTTGTTCCGTCTTTTGATAAATAAAGGTGAACATGAACCAATTGATACATCGGTCTTATATTCCTGAAAAATAGCCTAGTAATATCAATCACCTCACAATAACTTAACTATATGGTAGTAGAACAAGTTATTGTGGAATCACAAAGAATGAGACGAAGAGCTTTGTGATTACTTTTTATATCTTACCCATCAGAGATAAATCTCGAGCAAATCTTAGAGAAGATAGTAGTCAATACGATCGAACAAAGTAAGATCAGAACACGCAACTACAGAGAAAATAGTTGGGCCTGGCTTCAGAATCCCAACGAAGTATTTAAGTCGTTAACCTATAATGGTTTTAGGAAAAATATAGGTTAAAGGAGAATCGACTCTAGTTGAAACTAGTATCACACAGGAGGTGTGGGGATTAGGTTTCCCAGTTGCTAGAGTTCTCCCTTATATATTCATCAAATCATGGTTTGATGACTTTGGAACAAAGCAATCAATATTCACAGTTAGATGAAACCTGATTCGAGATTCAAGCTAATATCTTTCCACCGTTAGATTGTATTTAGCTTGTTAGACACAAATGAAATATACCTTCATTTAGATATGGGTAACCGTACCTAAACGTGTATATTGAGTTGGCTCAATAACAGTTAACCGAAGTTAGCCATGTGAACACTTTTTTCTTAACCTTGTTCATCTTAACACTTCTAGATCAATTGATAATCAAATGAATCTAATTGTGTTACTCATAAAGTTGTTCAATTGTTTATATTCTCATAGAAGTATACAAGACACAATTGAAGCAAAATCAGATTGATTCAAAAGAATCAGTTCATGAACATTTTAGCCACGGTTTGCAAAGATTGCGTTCCTTAATATATAAATGTATTTGTTCATGAGTATGAGATCACACTTAACCGATTTAAGAACCTGGACCAATTTAGTTTGCAAACGGGTACGCAAACTTAAGTTTCGGACATTGGTCACAAGTCGACAATTTTCAAACGGGTACGCAAACTTTAGCTCCGGGCCAAACTTAGTTGAAACCGTTTACGAATGGGTACGCAAACTTGGTTCCCAGACTTCAACAGTTAAATCAGTTTGCGAACGAGTATGCAAACTTAAGTAACCTGACTTAGACATTTGAATAAGTTTGCGAACGGGTATGCAAACTTCTGGTCCTGAAAATTCCGTCAAAAAAATTGGTACACTAAGTACATAAACCGTAATGAATCCAGACATGGGTTTTAGCTCTTAACTACTATTTCAATCATTGAAACATTCTTAGAACACCACAATAGCTGTCTCACACAAACTATTAGCTTATAAGAAATTTTCAAGCGATCGAATGATCAATACGAAACATTCCGAGCCTACATCAAATGATTGTCTCACACAAATCATGTAATATGTTACCAAGTGATTTTCACATGATCATCTTTTGACTTTCGTCAAGAATAATGATGAACGTATTTAAAGCAAAAAGCTTTCCAACACATATTTCGAGAAAGATATAAGTGAGTTAAACTCAGCTTGAAATATCAAATATTTATGATGTAAAGTCTATATAGCTATACGACTTTTGTCTCAGTAGGAGATAAAGAAGAATAGACTTCTGAGTGATAGATGAGTTCAAGTCTCCACATACCTTTTGTTAATGAAGTTACACAAGCTCCCCTTAGTAGTTCTTCGTCTTCAATCGATGAACGCCGTGAAGTCTAAAGCTCAACTACACATTCCATCCTAATCCGAGACATAGATATAAGTAGACTAGAAATCAAGACTTATATTTTTGACAACTAAACTTAACAAACAAGCTTGAGATATAAACGCTTGCGAGTTCGACCGAGCAGTGCTCTAACAATCTCCCCTTTTGTCAATTTTAGTGACAAAATTATCAATACATATGGATTACAAAATAAATAAACTTCGTAGCTTCTCATCCAAATGCTTGATTTCTTTGGTTCTTCTACATTCCTTGAATTCTTCGTCACTGCAAGTACTCCAGTGATTCTGAACGTGTTCAACTCAGCATCATAGTTGTTGAAGATCCGTAGCCATAACAATACGAAAACAGAAGTTCTCCAATATATTTATACAGCGTAATTATTACACAGTATCAAAGTTCAACTGTATCATAACTTTGACAATAATGCTACAATGATATGTATCACTCCTCTTAGTCAATACTTCATCTCACAATGAAAAGCATTCCCCCTTACATAATGACTCGTAAACCATATGTATATGTAGTGTGAACTACAAATAATTCTCCCCCTTTTTGTCAATATAAATTGACAAAGGTACGAAAACTATCGGGATCATAATGAAATTCTCAAAGAGATACTTCATGACTAAAAGAGAACATATCAACTTTGCTTCGATGATTTCACATAGTCGAAACTTAGTGTATTCATCAAGGAGTTTGTAAAGATACAAGATAACTCATACAATATTCCACAGCCGCACTCCCCATAAAGATTTGGCAATTAATCACAAGTTCAATTAAGAACTCTCCCCCATAAAATGTCATTGCCAAAAGAACAACAAGAGCGACTTTACTTGTACAAGAAAAGAAAGATTTCTTTGGACATTAACAAATCACATGAATGATGAATTTGTATCCAGTAAACTCAATTAAATTAACCACAAAGGAACCTCAGTGATCAATTTAATCGGAAATGCTCAACATAAGAAAACTTACAGAGTCATACAGTACTTTCACATAGAAGTGGATCAGGGAAAGATCAATATTGCGGAATATTCAAAGATTCATTCTATTTTTCATCAATATTTGCATAATGATACCATAGACTTAATCTTTGACATTTAAATCAAAAGTTAATTCTATTTTCCATCAATATTTGCATAATGACATAATAGACTTAATTTTTGACATATATGGGAAATCATAGTTCACGGACTAAACACACATATCCCATAAAAAATTTTGCAATATATAAAACCAATAAAAATTAATGATGTAAAATCATCTTCCAAATAACTGAGAATTTAAATAAATAAATCTAAAAACATTGCAGGATGGAAATCGTTGGCAATAGCTATGTGTAATCACAATATATGCTATTCCAAACCCTAGTTATCCTTCTTAAAACACTAGAATAAACTCTCATAAGAAGTTTCCTTGACATTAAGACCTCTGAAAAATTCTTTATCGTCCCCAAACTCCTTGTCGTCAACAGCCATTGGAACATAAGGTTCATGAAGAAAGGATTCAATTCCAACAAACCTTCTTGACTGATGCCGAACCAGGGCCTTTTGAATTTCAAGAGTTCTTAAAACAATAGTCTTTATTTGTTGAATCTCCTTCCTTGTTTCCTTCAACTCTTCAAGAACACCAGAAAACTTCTGAAGATTAGAGGGGATAGCCCTTGGTTTCTTCATATTATTCTTTTTTCTCTTTAAAGTTGTAGAGGAATGAGATTTATCTTTTTTCTTCATGATTGATGGCTTAAAAGTCATATTAATATCTTTCCCATCAGAAGATATGATTGGAGTCTCCATTCAAATATGGAATTCTGAGAAAAATACACAATTAAAGCTCAACAAGCAATCTTGTGATAAAAAAGAGTTTTCAGGGACGGAAAAATGAATGTAGGGTTACGGAACCTATAAACAGAGTAGGATTCACGTACGACCAATTCATAACCCTAAAGAAGGTAAATTGTCGATATTAACCCTCTTTCAATGAAGAGGAAAAACCTTTTCAATACCAATTTATAATACCGAAAAATCAATAGAAATCTAGAAAAGCAAAAAAATAAAAATAAAACAAAAAATTTCTTTTCCTAAAGCCTGATTTGTGATCAACTCTTGTCTCTTTGACCAGGCACATGAGACAAGATGCATCTTCAACACGGTTAAGCTATGTTGGGGTGAACAATAATTTTCCCACCATTCAATTCTTGTACGAAATTCTTAATACCCTTTTTCACAGAATGTTTGGACCTTGTTCTTTTCTGTAGAGGTCTAATTTTTTCTTTAGAAATTAAATTTTTCGTAGAAGTATTAATTTTACATACCTCAGATGAATCAGACTTCTGAATAAGTTTAAGATTGTTTGCTAATCGATTTGCTCTCCGTTGAAGTTTGTTGACATATCTTATTTTATGCTACTTTTAACACTTAGAGAGTTCATGACCCTTAAAAGTACAATAAGAACATGTCAATGTGGAGGATGGTTTAGATACTACAGCTGCTAAACAAATTGAAGTACCTGAAACATGTGAAATATAATTTTTAGTAGACAGGGAAAAATACATTTTATCCTCCAAAGTGGTTAACGAAGTTTCTCCTGGAAGAATATCAAGATTGATGTACGTATTTCTACAAATATCAAAATCAATATTTTTACCAAGGAGTGCAACACTTGACTTTTCATCATCGTTTGAATCATAGTGATCAGACATTTCATCAAGAGTTGTGATGAGTGCCAAATATTGTATATATCTATCCCTTTTTGTTGGCATTTAACTCATCTTTTGTGCAGTAATTCTACATTTTATCCCATATTCTGTATTTTCATTGTTTTCAAGAATAAATATTTTTATTAATTAATTTTGCATTTTTAGGTAATAAATAAAGTTCGGATGAGTCGCGGAGCGAAAAGAGCAGAAAAGTAGTGAAAATCCGGGAGAAATCACGCAAGGAAGCCGCGAAGAATGGTGCGCACAACCTCATTTTCTACACACAAAAGCGCCTCCGTTCTCAGCCATCAGATCAGTTCTCAGAAGCATCCGACGGTCGCTCCTTCATAGAGCATCAAAATCTGAAGTCTCTGCCGAGCACCACAGCGCTGAAATTCCAAGCCTTCAGATTAGATGGTAGTTGAATCCAACGGTCGCTCCCTTGCTGTTCATCAACGTTTGATATCTCCGCCTTACACTACAACACCTAACCCCATCTAGAGCCGTTAACTTCGTTGTATCAAAAAATCTGACGGTCGCTACAAGCTTCACTTCACATCACCGTCCGATCTACCTACCATCTTCGCATCTCGCAGCTCAGAGTCACAGAACATCAAGATTCGGTAGACCCGCCTCACACCCTAGCGACCGAACCCATCCACCTAACCAAACACCCCCCTTCTCTCCCAAACAGTCGAGCCTCTCCTCCATCACCTCCCCTCTGCAGCTCTGCAGAGACACCATGTCCGCCACCACCTTCTCCACCTCTGTCACCACCTGCTCCGCCACCCACTCTCTGTCACCACGTCAAACAATGATAACCCATCATTGTTCCCATCTCCCTAGTCCATCTAATTCACTTATTCCACACATTTTCAACCGAAACCCTAAAGTGTGAAATAGGTAAATTAGGTCGAGCTAGAGTGAAATTGAAGGCATGGAGAGGTAGAGAAGGACAAATAGAAGCATGGGTCGACATCAAAATGGAGTGATTGTGTCAAATTGGGTGAGTAATCACCAACCCTAGCTACTGATATTTTGGGTGAAAATGGGTAGAACCCTAATTGTCTGTGGGTATAAATATGGGTGTGGGTGTGTTGTAGAAACTATGCTTGGAATAGCCAGCATCCAGGACTTTCATGTCCTGTTAATTTTCAGTTTCAGCTCAGTTCATGTTTCAGTTCAATTTCAGTTAAATGTGTATGTTTTAATTTCTTGCTTTGTCACTGTTAAATGTGCTTATGTTATGTTCTGTTAATGTTATGTGCTTGTTTAATTTCATGTTTGATTTCCAATTCATTCCTGTTACATTAGTCCTGTTAACATGTGTTGTTGTTCACTGCCATGTAATGTTTGTGTAATGTCATGTTTAATTCACTGTCATTTGAAGGAATGCTAGGCTAGATACTTTTGAAGCATTGAACTAATTGTGCAATGGAAGAAATCAGTGCTTATAGCAAGCTGATTTTCTTGCCATTCCTTGTGTATGCTTAGATTGCAATGTGCTGATTGTGCAATGGAAGAAATCAGTGCTTATAGCAAGCTGATTATCTTACCATTCTATTTGTGATTGCCTGTATTCTTGCCTTAGCCTTGTTCATTTCAGCTTCACCACAACCCTGCCCTTGGCCTTAGGCCTTGGTTCATCTTGTTTTGTTCTTTGCTTTTGCCATGTGTTGCCCTGTTTGTGTTTCCTTTTGTTTATTTTGTTAGCCATCTTCTTTATTGCATTATCTTTGCTTTACTGCCACCTTTGCTTCTGTTGCTTTGCTTCTCTTATTCCACTGCCCTGCAGCTGCTGTGCAGCACTTGTGCTGCTTTCCTTCCCTTGCAGCTGCTGCTGCTGCTTTTGTGCAGCACTGCTGCTGCTTCCTCTCCTCCTGCCAAGCCCAGTTCCTGCTGTCAAGCCTCTGCTGTTGTTGCTGCCAAGCCTGCAGCCAAGCAAAATCCCATCAGTCCAGTACAAAGCCCAAGTCAAGTTCAGTTCCTCAAAGGCCCAAAGGCCCAGATCCTTGACTGAAACCAAAGCCCAAGGTTTAGTTCATTGAGTCCCAGTTCAGCCCAAGCCTAAGTTTAAGGCCAAAGCCTAGTGTATTGATAGGTTAAAGCTAAAGCCCAATTCAATCAATTGTGGGCTTAACCCAAAAGCCTGAACTCACTGTAAGGCCAAAGCCCATTTACACTTCAGAGACCAACTGAGCCCAAGCTCAGTTCATTTTATTGTGAACAAACCCATTAGTACTCAAAGCCCAAGCTAAGCCAAAAGGCTTCATAGCCCAATAACAACTAGAACCCAAAATAGCTAAACACTCCAAAACACACCCGATCTCTGTGGATCGACCCGTACTTGCACGAGCTACAGCTGACGACCGTGCACTTGCGGTATTACTGTAGGCCCCCGTTTTTATTGCGCTTAATTTCTATACCCTTTTCGAGGCCTGCCAAGTTTTTGGCGCCGCTGCCGGGGATTGGTGCTGTGTTTTATCTGTGTTTTTCTTTAGCTATTTTGCATTTCATTTCATAGCATTTGCTTCTGCATCTGCTTCATTTCATTTGCTGTTGGACCTGCTGATTCTGAACCTGTTTTTCCTCTGCTGGGACGCCACCAAGGAAAAGAACCAAAACCCAACTGGGTTTTTGCAACAATATCAGAGCAGCTGGGCTGTGCTAAAAAGGTAAGCCTAAACCCATTCCATTGAGAGAACCCAACCTGTGGGCTTCCAAATTTCTTTAATTGTGGGCTTGTAATAATTAACCCAATTTTTTGGGCTTTTTATTTTTCTATTTTGGGTTTGTAATAATTTATTTGTGGGCTTGTTTGTTTAATTTGTGGGCTTGTATTTATTTTGTGTGGGCTTGTTTAAATTCTTCCATTGGACTTGTATTTTGGACTCTGGGTTTAAACCCAGCTGAGCTTATAACTGATTGTGGGCTTGCTTCCACTCAAGAGTGGACCTCGAAACCAAAGTTTTAAAACAAACGTCGGGCCTTAACCAACTGGGCCAAATTAAACTTTCAAAATTAAAACTTAGTGTTTCGTGGGCCGCAGCCTTCCTTCCATTCCATTAGAGGACAAACAGTGGGCTTGCTCCCATTCAAAAACCAAATTTTATTTTCTTTATTTTCTTTCTTTCTTAAAAAAAAAAAAAAAAAAAAAAAAAAAACACCAAAATTTTCTTTTGCTCCCAATTTCAAAAACCAAAAATTTCTCCCATAAAAACCAAAGTTTTCCAAATGTCTCCCGACAAAACCAAATTTTTCCCATAAAGTCCAATCCCATTAAAAACCAAATTTTCTTAGTTAAAATTCCTTTTGTATATATTTTGTGCTCATCCATTGTGACTCCGAATATGTTGGAGTTTTGCCTTGAATAACGGAGTTTTAATTCTGCTTTCGCCGAAATCGGGTATTCTCTCTCCTTTTACTCTACTCAACATGTCCCTTTCCATATGTTGCATTTTAATTCTTTCCATATTTTGAAACATTGAGGACAATGTTTAGTTTAGGTTTGGGGGTATAGAGTAGATACCACGATAATATGCTATAATTAAAAACGAACTCCTTCTTCTTTTTGAAAAAATTGAAAAATTCCAAAAAAAAATTGAAAAATCAAAATTCAAAAAAATTAAAAAATTAAAAAAAATCATAAAAATGGAGCTCATTTACCTTGAAATGTTGACTCTTGTGCAAATATGTATTTTTATTAGGAGTCTTAGTCTAGATATTTAGGCACCCTGATTCTAGCACAATGCACATAGTGATAAGAAATTTGCACGCGCACGATCTACCAATACATGTATGGCCTCGATCTTCAAGGTGTTTGATAGGAAGTTGCGATTGCCAATCACTTTAGAATACTGAACGAAACTTGACTAGCTTGTTCTTTGGTTGGTTGGGATAGAAGGTGGAGGTTACATTAAGAAAGACAACCATCGAATTTAACTGGGTGCATCAAAAAGGGCTACCTCTTGCAAAGTGTCATGTAATTTTTTGTTTCTTTTTGTTATGTATCAAAAGTGTTTCCTTCAAAAAAAAAAAAAAAAAAATCGATGTATATATTCAGAAAAAAAAAAAAAAGAGAAAAAAATATCAGAAAAATACAAAAAATCAAGTATTTATCATTTCCATCATCTCTTGTTCCAAAAATAAAAAGAGAATAGTCCATGTAAATAAGAGTCATGTAAAGAGTCATTTTGTTGTTTCATTGTAATAAGCAAGGAGGGTGTATGCCATTGATGTACAACGCGAGTAATTGTGAAATACCTCCAACTCATTCACAATTCTCGTAAAGTCCGGACAGCTAGCTAGATTTCGACCTCAGTTCTTAGCCTGAGAAACTATCTCTTGGTGATTAGTAGTCATAACTTCAGATCTTTCTTTACACATGTGTAGATACACTTTACACTCTTATCACATGTCTTTTTTTTGTTATCAGTGCTAGGATTGTGCCTTTGATAGCTAGATTGACATCTCCATTTTGCTGTGAGCTTAAACTGTTTTGCACATGTCACATTTGATGGAATCTGAGCTCATATTTTGTCCTTAGGTTTTGTAGGCACACCTCTGGTAAACCTTCACGAGACTTCACTCGTCCACTAGGGACACTTAGTGGTTTAAAAGGCTTAGTGCATACGCTAAATGCATTCGAGAGACCAGCGACAGTGGTATAGTTAGGATTTCCTTAGTTCTGTTTTACTTGAGGACAAGTAAAATTCAGGTTTGGGGGTATTAGGTCTCTCGAATTTTACTTGAGGACAAGTAAAATTCGAGAGACCTAATTTACCTATACATATCTCCGGGCCCACCAAGTTTTTGGCCGGGGATAATTTTTATACACCTTTTCAAAGCCTACCAAGTTTTTACTTGAGGACAAGAAAATTAGGTCTGTACAACAGCTGCACAAGCAGTGGAAAGGAAAGCAACAGCAGCTGTGGGGGAAGGAAAGCAACAGGAGAAGAAGTAGCAGCAGCACAAGTGCTGCTCAGCAGCTGCACAAGCAGTGCAAGAGATGCAACCACAGGGCAAAAGCAAGGCAATGAAGGGAAAGAACAAGGAGCAAAGAACAAAGGCAGTTAACAGGAAAGACAATGGAGAAAAATTACAGGACAATGACTAAACAGGCAGAGAACAAAGCAAAATAGCAAAGGGAAAGAACACATCAACAACAATCAGAAAACAGTGCAAGATGAACCAAGGCCTAAGGCCAAGGGCAGGGATGTGGAGAAACTGAAATGGAGCAAAACTAAGGCATTCTTCTAGAGTGGGAAGAGAACTAGCTTGCTCATTGTCACTAGTGAGCACTAGTTTCTCCCCACTACTCAATCAGCTCAATGCAACCTAAGCATACACAAATAGAATGGCAAGATAATCAGCTTGCTATGAGCACTGATTTCTTCCATTGCACAATCAGTTCAATGCTTCAAAGGTATCTAGCCTAGCATTCCATCAAACTAACAGCAAGTTTAAACATAACAGGAACATTTAACTGACAGTGAACAACATTAACATGAAATTAAAAGGATATTGCACAAACATTAGGAACATTAACAAGATATTCTAGAGTCTAACAGAACTTTAACAAAATTGAACTAACAGGAGACTAACACAACTAACATGAACATAACTGAAATTAACAATGAACAATTAACAATGAACATAACTGAAATTTAACTGAAACATGAACATGAAACTGAACTGAAACACATTAAAGAGAAAAAAACATTAACATTAACAGGACATGAAAGTCCTGGATGCCGGCTAATCCAAGCATATTAACAGGAGAATAACAAATTTAACATATGCAGTGAAATTAGAATTGAAACATAACAGGGAATTAAAATTGAAACCCTAAAATTAAACAGTTGAAATTGAAGTTAAAAATTAAACCTAAACTAACCCAATTTTGGGGGAATCTCGGCTAGCCCAAGAACACCCTCAAATTGCTCTACACACTCTCTATTTATAGCATACAATTACCCAAATTTTTCAAACCCTCAAATTAGAAATTAGGTATTTTTCAATTCCGAAATTTCTCACCAAATTCGCTGAATTGGTGGTGACCCATGCCTCTTTTCTTCCCTCTCGGTCCTTCTCTGCCTCCAATTGCGTCAATTTCTAGCTATCAACCTAGTTCCTCGAGTTCACATGCCATCAGTGAGAGGCGTGAAATGGATGAACTAACTTGACAGTTAGGAGAGATGGTGGCGTCTGTGATGTCGGGGAAGTGGGTGGTTTGGCAGTGGAAATGGGGGTGAAGTGAAGGCTGGTACGGTGGAGGCAGGAGATGGTGTTTGGTGGTGGCAGGACATGGTGTCTCTGCAGAGGTGAGGGGGGGAAGAGGAAAGAAAGAGGAGAAGAATGGGTCGAGTTTAGGGTATAGGTATAGGTTGCTAGTGTGTGAGGCGGATACATCGAGTCTTGATGTTCTGTGACTCTGAGCTGCGAGATGCGAAGATGGTAGGTGGATCGGATGGTTCCTCCTGAAGAGGTTGGTAGCGACCGTCAGATTTTCTGATACAACGAAGTTAACGGCTCTAGATGGGGTTAGGTGTTGTAGTGTAAGGCGGGGATATCAAACATTGATGAACAGCAAAGGAGCGACCGTTGGATTCAACTACCATCTAATCTGAAGGCTTGGAATTTCAGCGCTGTGGTGCTCGGCAGAGACTTCAGATTTTGATGCTCTATGAAGGAGCGACCGTCGGATGCTTCTGAGAACTGATCTGATGGCTGAGAACGGAGGCGCTTTTGTGTGTAGAAAATGAGGTTGTGCGCACCATTCTTCGCGGCTTCCTTGCGTGATTTCTCCCGGCTTTTCACTACTTTTCTGCTCTTTTTGCTCCGCGACTCATCCGAACTTTATTTATTACCTAAAAATGCAAAATTAATTAATAAAAATATTTATTCTTGAAACAATGAAAATACAGAATATGGGATAAAATGTAGAATTAATGCATAAAAGATGAGTTAAATGCCAACAAAAAGGGATAAATATATACAATATTTGGCACTCATCAAGTTGCAGCAAGACCTTTGTTCCCAGTGTATTTTCTACGATTTAGACACTCATTAGCAAAATGACCAAAACCTTTACACTTGAAGCACTATGGCATATCCTCATCATCAGTATCGGCAGTGTCCCTATTTTTTGGATGGGCATGATTATGAGGTTTGACTGATGACCTGGGTTTATCTCTGATGAACCGTTTACTTCTCTTCAAAAGAAGATCTCTAAATTGTCTTGTGATCAGTGAAATTATCGGGTCTGAGTCGCGCTCTGCAACTTGGCGATTGAATCAGATATTTTCTTCTCAAACTTTTTTTTGTTTTCTGTGCTTCGTCGTCATCAATTCAGATGATTATTTCGATTTAGGTGTTAGTTAAGAGTAAATTCGATACCATTTTCTTCAGGTGATATCATTAATATGTCTGAAAACTGAAGTTAAATGGAGGAATACTCAAATTCTCGATCGGAATCTGAGATTTCATAAAAAAATAGATCATAAAATACTTTTGTTCCTGTAAATCTTAGTCCATCGGTATTCATACCGGATGAGGTTATTGATAAGAGTGTAAATAAATGGAGATTTAGTTTGATTGGAAGGCTGGATTTTGTGAAATTGAAGATGACAGTTGCTGAAGTAAGTTTGAGGAAACAATGGACTCTTATAGGTAAATGTCAATTTATTCCTATTGGTAAAGGTTTCTTTATTATCAAATTAGAGAATAAGGATGATATGAAGTTTGTTTATGATGGTTTCTGGGAGGTTGAATCGCAATATTTGAAGCTTAGGTACTGGGAACGAGATTTTAAACTTGAACTACAAAAATCTTCCAGTGCTTTTGTATGGATGCTGTTTCCAGGACTTAGTATTGAATATTGGAAGGAAGATATTCTTATTTCAATGGGTAGTGCAATTAGTATACCGATCCGTATTGATGCTACAACTCTGAAAAAGAGATTGGGTACTATGCTAGTATTTTGGTGGAAGTTGATTTGGCCAATGCTATCCCTAGTAAGGTAGTGGTTGAATCAAAATATTGTAAGTTTGAGCAAGAAATCAGAGTATCAAAATTGCCTAAGTTTTGTAGTCATTGCAAGATTGTGGGTCACTTGGTAACAGAGTGTAGAGTGGCAAGGAAAGAGCAACATCAAGGAGTGAAAACTAATAATGTGCATAAACCTCAATGGAGGTACACTCCAAAAAAATTCTCAATGCTGAATTATGGTGGATTTGATATATGTTTTCCTTCTACTAGTAGTAAGAATTTGGGTCCAATAAATGACAGTGAAGAATTGACAAGTGATGTGGAAGAAGTTGATGCAATAATTCCTCCAATTCTGAGTATTACTCCTTTTGTTAATAAGGATAAGGGATTTACTGGTATTCTAGAGTCTCCTAATGATTTTCCTTTATTATTTGTGTACAAACTTATTGATGTGGGTGCAAGTGTGCAAGCATTACATTCAGTTGTTAGTATACCAACTAGTGAAGCAACTGTAGAGCCAATAAAATAGTATATTCTCAGAGTAATTTTGATGTTGTACAAGTTGCCAACAATGTCTCAACTGAGGTATTAACAACTCAGGTGTTATCTAATATAAATACAGAAGTGGCAAGTCTGGAAGGCTGGAAGGAAGTAACAGGTACCAATACTAAGTTTAGAAAAATTAATAACAGTTCTTCTTCATGTAAAGGATTTGCTTCTCCAAGTAAGTTTCAAGCCTTAATTGAGGTTGCTGAAAAACAGGATCATATTTTTTCCAAAGTGATTAGTAAACCTGCTAAAGGTGCTCCTAATGTTATAACTAGAAAGCAAGCAAGTAATTCAGTTAAGTCAAATGTGGGTGTGGGAAGTACCAGCACTTCTTATTTAACCCAATCCCAATGAGAGTACTTTTTTGGAATGTCAGAGGTTTGAAAAGAATTCAAGCCAAAGACAAACTAAGAAATTTAGTAAAAAGTTTTCGTCCTTCATTATTATGGGTAGCTGAACCTAAAATAAAAGCTTCTAGTAGTGGAGTTAAGTGTTTGAATCTTCCTGGGATGAGTAAAATGGTCATTCATAATTCTATTGATAATGCAAAGGGTAATATCTGGGTTTTCTGGAATTCTTCTTTATCAAAACCAGTTATGGTTTCATCTACAAGACAGGCCATCACAGTAAAAGTTGGAGATGTTCTGGTGACTGGAATTCATGCAACATGCACCATTGTAGATGAGATTTATGGGAGGAATTTATTGAAATTAGTGAAATGAACTATCCTTGGATGATAATTGGGGATTTTAATGTTGTGTTGAGTTGTGAAGAAAAAGTGGGGGGTAGAAGACCACTTAGAGTATCAATGCAGGATTTTAGAGACTGCTTAGAATCTTGCAATTTAATTCAAGCCACAAGAATTGGAATCAAATTTTCTTGGTGCAATAATAAAGTTGGTAAGAAAATAATTTTATGTGATCTTGATAAAGCTTTTTATAATCTCGAATGGCTAGAAAAATTTGAAGGTTGGTCTTATAAGGTGGGGGTTAAAGGCACATATGATCATGGCCCTTTATTTGGTATTGTTGTGAATACTAGTAAGCCTATGAATGCTCCTTTTAGATACCAGCCTATTTGGACTTCTCATCCAGGTTCTATAGATGTGATTAAAGATGCATGGAATGAAGCAATTTCAGGAAATCCAGCTTTCTCTTTTTTGAATAAATTAAAAAGGCTCAAACAAATTTTGAAGAAGTGGAACTGGGAGGTCTTTGGGTACTTAAGAGTAAAAGTGAAGACTACAGAAGATGAGGTACTTGCAGCTTCATTATTATCAGATGCAGATCCTGGAAATGTTGAGCTACTTAATGATTTGGTTACAACAAGGGAAAAACATGAATTAGTGTCTCAACAATATAATGAACTAATGATACCTAAGTCTAGAGTGAAATGGATTAAGGAAGGGGGTGCTAACACAAATTTCTTTCATGCAACTCTTAAAATAAGACAGTCACAAAACAATATTACTAAGCTGGAAAGTACAGAAGGGCAATGTAATGACTAATCAAACTCAAATTGCAAATATTCTGGTGGAGCATTATAAAAAGAAATTTGAAGCTCAGGAGATTACAGCTTATGAGGAGGTTTTGGAAGTAATTCCTAAAATTTTAAATGATGAAGACAACAACTGAAAAAGCGGGGGTCTAACAACACCACCGAATATTTCGCTTAACAATCTGTATGGACCAACTCCGAAATACTTTGCTAGAAAATCAACTAGACAGTCAGACTCAATCTAGATAAAGTATCTCAAGGAGTTATTACCTCTCTCTTGATTTGATTTTTACTCAAGCTAAAAACAATAGCGAGTCTTTATCAAATACAAGGAATAACTTGGACGGTACCAAAGACCAATGTCCAAGGATCAATCAATATCAATCAACAACCAAAGGTTGGATTTCCAATTGATGATCTTTAACGCACAACCTGCATTATTTCAATTATATAAAAAATATAATGCGGAAAAGAAATAACACAAACACCAGAAGTTTTGTTAACGAGGAAACTGTAAATGCAGAAAAACCGCGGGACCTAGTCCAAATTGAATACACACTATATTAAGCCGCTACAGACACTAGCCTACTCCAAGCGAACTTCAGACTGGACTATAGTTGAACCCCAACCAGTCTCCCACTGATCCACGGTACAGTTGTACTCCTATGCCTCTGATCCCAGCAGGATACTGCGAACTTGATTCCCTTAGCTGATCTCACCCACAGCTAAGAGTTGCTGCAACCCAAAATCGCAGACTTGATAATAAACAAATCTGTCTCACACATAAAAGTCTATCAAAGGATAAATCTGTCTCCCACAGAAAAAACCCTAGGTTTTGTTTCGTCTTAAGATATAAAATCAAGGTGAACAAGAACCAATTGATAATCCGGTCTTATATTCCTGACGAATAGCCTAGATTAATCAATCACCTCTCAACAATCCTTCTTGACTACACAAGCGGTTTGTCGAGGAATCACAAATAGTGAGACGAAGATGTTTGTGACTTCTTTATCTTGCCTATCGGAGAACTCTCACGATCTCAAGCCAATCAAAGATTGTACTCGTACGATAGAAGATGCAAGATCAGATCACACAACTATGATAAAAGTAGTATCGGTGTGGCTTCACAATCCCAATGAATTCTTTAAGTTGTTAACCTGGTTTTAGAGAAGAAAACCAAAGTTTAAAGGAGAATCGACTCTAGCGAGCGCACTAGTATCACACAGACGTGTGGGGATTAGTTTTGCACAATGCTAGATGTCTCCTTTATATAGCCTTCAAATCAGGGTATTGCCTTAGTTACAAAGCAATCCATATTCACCGTTAGATGAAAGCCAGATTTAGATTCAAGCTAATATTTCTCAACCGTTAGATCGAAAACTTAGCTTGTCGCACACACTTGGGTAGACGTTTACTGGGTTTGTGAAAACCGTGCCCAAACGTGTACGTGTATGTTGGTTCAACATAGTAACCCAAAAGGTTAACCATATGAGCAATTCATATTAACCTAGTTCTTCTTCACCATAACTAGTTCAATTGACTCAAATGAACTAGTTAGAGAGTTTTTCAATTGCTATGAGATCTTATGTAACTACACAAGACACAATTGAAACAAAGATTATTCGATTCGATGAATCGGCTCATGAACTTTATAGCCACGGTTTGCATAAAGCATTCCTTAGTAATTTAAGTTTCATGTTCAGAGCATATCTTTAGATCATAACCACTTAAGCTCACAAACAAGTTCACGGACTTAAGGCAACCCGCAGAGTTTTCCAAACTCAGCAGAAAATCTCGGCAAAGAGATTTCTGCCAGTTCGCGGACTAGGTTCGCGGACTGAGTTCGCGGACTAAACACGCAAACGAGTTTTTGGAAAATCCCAGCAGAAATTCTCGGCAAGAGAACTTCCGTCTGTTCGCGTACTTGGCAAAGCCAATTCCTCCGGTTTCTCTCAATCAACAAAGTTTGAAAACTTCGGATTAAGGAATACATGGTTAAGTAATCTAAACTCTCATTCCAATCATTCAGACATTCTCAGAGGACGTTATATAGCCGTTATTCACAGACCGTTTCACGTCAGAGCAATTCTCAAAGTAATTGAAACTTTTCATGACTTTCGTCACTAGGTGAAGATAAACTTGATCAAAGCGAAACGCTTTACCAACACGCGAATTTGAGAAAAAGATATGTAGTGAATATTCAGATCGAAATATCAAATGTGTATGATCAAGTCTATATAGCATACGACTTTTTGTCTCATAAGAAGTAGGAGATAGAATAGATAGACTTTTGAGTGATAGATAAGTTCAAGTCTCCACATACATTTTTGTTGATGAAGTTCCACGGTTCCTTGAGTAGATCTTCGTCGTTGTGTGATGAATCGCCATGAAGTCCTTGAGCTCAACCACACTTTTCTATCCTAGTTCGAGACTTATCTATGTAGACTAGAAATCAAGACTCATAGTTTTGATCACTAACATTGACAAACATGCTTGATATAGCAACGCATGCGAGGTCCCGAGCTATGCTCTAACAATCTCCCCCTTTGTCAATTTTAGTGACAAAACTATTAATATATATGGAATACAAAAAAAGATAAACTTTAGTGGCTCCTATTCCATAGTCTAATCTTCAACGTTCCTTGAAATCTTCGTCCTTCCAAGTACTCCAATGATCCCAAAGGTTGTAAGTTTAGCACCACCATTGTTGAAGATCTGTAGCTATAACAATGAGAGAAATCGAGATTCTCGATCATTATTATACAGTGTCATAGTATCATTATGTAACATCAAAGTCCAATTGCATCACGACTTTAACAACAATACTATGGTGATATGTATCACTCTCCCTTAGTCAATACTCCATCTCGATCATGGAAACCACTCCCCTTCACACAATGATCCGAAAACCATATGTATTTGTAGTGTGAACTACATTATTTCTCCCCCTTTTTGTCAATAAAATTGGCAAAGGTAAAAGAACGGGATCATAATGAAATTTCCACAAGAGACATTTCATAGACTAAAAGAAAAAATACATACCAAATTAATTTAGATGCAATCATAAAGCCGAAGCTAAATATCAAGGAGTTTTAAGATAAAAGATAACCCCTATAAAATTCCACAGCCGCATACCCCGCAAGATATTACCATTAAGCACAAGTTCAAAAGAACTCTCTGCCATTTGATGTCATTCCCGAGAGAACAACAAGAGCGGCCTTAATTTCGAAAGAAAAGAAGGATTTTTAATTAGACACCAAAAACCATAGGAAAATAATTTTCTATATCCAAAACTCAATCAAATTAATCATAAGTAAACCCATGATTAATTTAATTGGAATACGCAACTAAATCAAACCACAAAAGTGATCAATTTAATTAATTGTGCTCAACATAAGTAAACTTACGGAGCTACGACTAAGGTAATCATACGGAGATGACTAACTTAATCGTTCACATACTCAACATAAGGAAAACCTTACGGAATATACGACTACATCAACCAATAGAACATAGTTAGTATAGCCGTTCATATACTCAACACAAGAACTTGTGGAATATATGAAAACTCAACTAGACTAATTACAAGAGAACCCATAATTAATCTAATTGGAATACAAACAACCAAACTAATCACGAAGGTAATCAATTTAATTGTCAAAAGTTTTGCTCGACAAAAGAAGACTCTCGGAGCAAATAACTCAATAACCAACCAAGATGATTAATTTAGTTCATAATGCTCAACATATAACATCTTATGGAACAACCAACAAAGCCAATAAGAAAAATCGACTTAGTTGTATCGTGCTCGACATAAGACACATTACGGAGCCTCATAGTAATACATAAGATATGAATCAGTGATGATCATTATTGTGGAATACATACAAGGATCTATTCCATTTTTCCATCACTATCTGCATAACGACATAATAGACTTTATCCTTGTCACACAAAATATTTTACCCTATTTTCCATCAAATAAATGACTGCATAGGTATAACTTTTGTATTTGTCAAAAGTCCATTCGTTCTTTCATCAATACGAATACCAATTTATGAATGACTTTACTTTTGACAACATATGGGACCATCAAGTTCACGGATGCAAACAATACATATCCCATAAAAATATTGCAATACTTCAAAATCAAACAGATTAATACTGCAATAACAATCTTTTCCCTTAGAATGTAGAATCAATCTTTTTTGCTTCCTTAACATAGAAGAACATACAAAGTCATTGATGACTATGCACCATAGTTCACATGAGATGATTGTGAACACTCAAGAATATATAGCAATGTGAACTACTACCCATTCTCGAACTTCCTTCTTTGTGATTCACCAACATCGCTCTTGTAACATCCAAAAAATAGCTTAGAATAGGATTTCTCCAAGAATCCCAGGGCCCAAGTCCAAGAGAATAGAACAAGTGCAACGAAACGGAGCAAACACTAAAAAACAAGAGACAGGACAAAGACCAATATTAACTCATCCAAATTCAACAATTCTCATCTCCATTTTGAAGGGAATTCAATAAGGAAGAGAATGCAAAAATAATGAGGTAAATCCGAGTTCGGACGAAGAAGTTACGGCCAAAACAAGTTTACCGAATATCGACGTCAAGTATGCATACGGATTTGCGAACTTAAACCCCTGGATTTTGATTTTAAATGTTGTTATGCATACTTGGTATGTGTACCATGTAGTCCAAACATCCCGAACTATTATTTTCAAACCCAAACATTTAAGAACTTTAAACACCGATCAAGTTAGGTAGAAATGAACGATAAGCAAGATTATTATAAGTATTCTAAGAAAATAAAAGTACAAATATTTCTCAAGTTTATAGACATACCTCTTTAGATGAATCCAATCGAATTCTACAGCCTTAACGAGCATAATCTGTGTGCCCCAATTCTTGTGCTTCCCTCACCGTATACAAAGCAGCTCATTCCTTGGTGAGGATGCAATTCCAACACAATCAAGTTGCTTTGGGGTGAACAAAGTCTTGCTCACCACAAGTGACTTTTGGATTATCATGAAAGAAATCACTTTTAGAACATTTCACATCCAATTCCAATTTTCCAAAAAACTTGTTAAGTTCCAACATCATGGATACTGCCTTTTCCATAGTCATGGAGTTTTCTGGAAGATCATTCCTTTTCACACTTAAAACATCATTGTCTTTCTTCGGTATCCACTTCTGAGTGTGTTTAGGAACAATCGAACCTTCTTCCCATCACTCTCTTCTAGAATTCTTGGAAGATAATTGGATTGACTATTCTTTTGCAAGTTAGTCTTTCTCCAGTTGGGAGCATCGGGTCTTGTCTTCGTCTTTACGAAGTTATCTTTTTGATAACCATTACGATTATGAAAAGGATTCGTATGACGTTTATAGGCAATCTAGGTCTATCATAGCACTGATTCCCTTGCCTAAAGGTTGGACAATTACAACCTATAACATTAAGAGGATCAGTCTTAACATATGATCTTGGTTTCACAAATTCTTGTGATGCCCAAACAAGAACATCATAAAGTTTCTCATTCCTTATACGGAAACGAAATCTCCTTTCCAGATGACCTTTATTTCCGCAATAATGGCAAACATAAGGAATGTTCTTACCTCGATCCGTGTGTGCTAACTTTGGAGGTTGATAAACTTTTCTCTTTTGAACCTTAACTGCCGGAGAAGGTATTTCACTTTTGCCATCAGTGGAAACCTTTTGTTGATAAGAATCACTAGCCTTGACAAATTTTACCTTTTTGCTAGTACTTGGAGCATCTATTCCCTTATAGCCCAATCCTCGTGTATCACGGTGTTTTTTACTTGCTCCTAGCATAGTGGTTAATTTGCTTGAACTAGTATTGAACTTTTTCAAGTCATCTTCCAACATCTTGATTTTATCAAGAGCAGCAGCTAAATAAGCCTCAAGGCGTTTTTCTCGAGTGAGATAAGCGCTTTCTCTGTCGTCAAAACTTGTGTGCTGGAAGTTAAACCTTGCTTCAGATGTTGCAAGTTTCTCTTCCAACAAAAAGTACTTTTGATAAAGATTATCACATTCAAGTGACTTCATACGTAGGTTTTCCTCAGAATCTTTGAGGATCGATTCGGTAGAACGATTCGAAAAATAAACACCTGCGTAACATCTTCTCAATTTCTTGTTTTCTCGACAGAGAGGAGTCAGAAGAGGTGTGACATGAGAAGTTGTAATCTTCTTCATATTCCACGAATCCAAAAACTTAACATACTCTGAGACTTCCTCATCAACATCTCTATCAATATCTGAATCACCTTCATCAGAAAGTTCATCCAACTGTTCTTCTAGGAGAGTTTCCCAATCAACAGTTTTTACATCAAGAGAATGTTTGGATATTGACTTAGATGTGACAGTTCTCTCAGGTGAATCCAAACTTTTAGAATCATCTGGTAATTTCTGAACTGGTACGTTATTAGAGATAGACTCGTCCATAATCAGATTGCTACAAACATAGACTTATAAGGTCTTTAACGTGTTTGCCTGCTCTGATACCAATTGAAAAAGCGGGGGTCTAACAACACCACCCAATATTTCTCTTAGCAATCTGTATGGACTAACTCTGAAATACTTTGCTAGAGAATCAAATAGACAGTCAGACTCAATCTAGATAAAAGTATCTCAAGGAGTTATTATCTCTCTTTGATTTGATTTTTACTCAAGCTAAAAACAATAGCGAGTCTTTATCAAATACAAGGAATAACTTGGACGGTACCAAAGACCAATGTCCAAGGATCAATCAGTACCAATCAACAACCAAAGGTTGGATTTCCAATTGATGATCTTTAACGCACAACCTGTATTATTTAAATTATATAAAAAATATAATACGGAAAATAAATAACACAGACACCAGAAGTTTGTTAACGAGGAAACCGCAAATGCAGAAAAACCCCGGGACCTAGTCCAGATTTAATACACACTGTATTAAGCCGCTACAGACACTAGCCTACTCCAAGCTAACTTCGGACTGGACTACAGATGAACCCCAATCAGTCTCCCACCGATCCAAGGTACAGTTGTACTCCTACGCCTCTGATCCCAGCAGGATACTTCGCACTTGATTCCCTTAGCTAATCTCACCCACAACTAAGAGTTGCTGCAACCCAAAATCGCAGACATGATAATAAACAAATCTGTCTCACACAGAAAAGTCTATCAAAGGATAAATTTGTCTTCCACATAAAAACCCTAGGTTTTGTTCCGTCTTAAGATATAAAATCAAGGTGAACAAGAACCAATTGATAATCCGGTCTTATATTCCTGAAGAACAGCCTAGATTTATCAATCACCTCTCAACAATCCTTCTTGACTACACAAGCGGTTTGTCGAGGAATCACAAACAGTAAGATGAATATGTTTGTGACTTCTTTATCTTGCCTATTGGATAACTCTCACGATCTCAATCCAATCAAAGATTTTACTCGTACGATAGAAGATGCAAGATCAGATCGCACAACTACGATAAAAGTAGTATCGGCCTGGCTTCACAATCCCAATGAAGTCTTTAAGTCGTTAACCTGGTTTTAGAGAAGAAAACCAAAGGTTAAAGGAGAATCGACTCTAGCGAGCGCACTAGTATCACACAGACGTGTGGGGATTAGTTTTGCACAATGCTAGATGTATCCTTTATATAGCCTTCAAATCAGGGTTTTGCCTTAGTTACAAAGCAATCCATATTCACCGTTAGATGAAAACCTAATTTAGATTCAAGCTAATATTTCTCAACCGTTAGATCGAAAACTTAGATTGTCACACACACTTGGGTAGACGTTTACAGGGTTTGTGAAAACCATTCCCAAACGTGTACGTGTATGTTGGTTCAACATAGTAACCCAAAAGGTTAACCATATGAGCAATTCATATTAACCTAGTTCTTCTTCACCATAACTAGTTCAATTGACTCAAATGAACTAGTTAGAGAGTTTTTCAATTGCTATGATATCTTATGTAACTACACAAGACACAATTGAAACAAAGATGATTCGATTCGATGAATCGTCTCATGAAATTTATAGCCACGGTTTGCATAAAGCATTCTTTAGTAATTTAAGTTTCATGTTCAGAACACATCTTTAGATCATAACCACTTAAGATCACAAACAAGTTCGCGAACTTAAGGCAACCGGCAGAATTTTCCAAACTCAGCATAAAATCTCGGCAAAGAGACTTCCGCCAGTTCGCGGACTAGGTTCGCGGACTGAGTTCGCAGACTAAACACGCAAACGAGTTTTTGGAAAATCGCAGCAGAAATTCTCGGCAAGAGAACTTCCGTCTGTTCGGGGACTTGGCAAAGCCAATTCCTCCGGTTTCTCTCAATCAACAAAGTTTGAAAACTTCGGATTAAGGAATACATGGTTATGTAATCTAAACTCTCATTCCAATCATTCAGACATTCTCAGAGGACGTTATATAGCCGTTATTCACAGACCGTTTCACGTCAGAGCAATTCTCAAAGTAATTGAAACTTTTCATGACTTTCGTCACTAGGTGAAGATAAACTTTATCAAAGAGAAACGCTTTACCAACACACGATTTCGAGAAAAATATAAGTAGTGAATACTCATCTCGAAATGTCAAATGTTTATGATCCAGTCTATATAGCATACGACTTTTTGTCTCATAAGAAGTAGGAGATAGAATAGATAGACTTTTGAGTGATAGATAATTTCAAGTCTCCACATACCTTTTTGTTGATGAAGTTCCACGGTTCCTTGAGTAGATCTTCGTCGTTGTATGATGAATCGCCATGAAGTCCTTGAGCTCAACTACACTTTTCTATCCTAGTTCGAGACTTAGCTATGTAGACTAGAAATCAAGACTCATAGTTTGGATCACTAACGTTGACAAACATGCCTGATATAACAACGTATGCGAGGTCGACCGAGCTATGCTCTAACAACAATTTCCTAGATGTTGTTCCTTATGCACAGGAACTTAAAGAAGCAGTTTATGGATTGAATGCAAACAATGCACCAGGTCCTGATGGATTTCCTGGAAGTTTCTAAAAATTTGCATGAGAAGTTATTGGTTTAGAGTTAATAGAAGCCATTCAATATTTTTGGAGCCACATATTTATTCCTAAAAGGTTAAACTTTAACTTCTTATTCCTACTACCTAAATTCAGGGTGCAAAGAGAGAGCAGGTCAATTTAGACCCATTGGCTTAGCAAATTTTACCTTCAAAATATTCACCAGAATTTTTACCACCAGAGTGAGTACAATGATTGAGAGATTGGTTTCTATGCAACAAGGTGCGTTTATTAAAGGGAGGAATATTCATGATAAAATTATGTTTGATTCTGAAATGATTAATGAACTGAATATCAAGAGAAGAGGAGGAAATGTTGGACTTAAACTGGATATAACTCAAGCTTATGATTCACTGAGTTGGGATTTCTTGTTTAAAGTTCTTAGAAGATTTGGTTTTTCTGAAATTGGTATTAGCTGGCTCAGTTTGAATCTGCGATGATCTCAGTACTTGTCAATGATGGCCCATGTGGATTTTTTGGATTTGGAAGAGCTCTCAGACAAGGTGAACCATTGTCACCTATATTATTCATCCTAGCAGAGGAAGTACTTAGCAGGAATATATCTAAAGTGGTGCAAGAGGGAGAGATACAAGCCATGGTTAATAGAGGTGGTTGTCAACCTTCAAACTTAATGTTTGTTGATGATATTTTTATATTCTGCAATGGTCACAAAAAGTCACTGGATAATTTGATGTGCTTATTAAGTAAATACCAAGTTTCATCTGGACAAGTGATGAATAGGAACAAGAGTAAATGTTTTGTAGGAGGAGTTTCAAATGCAAGAAGGAATGAGATTGCAGAATATTTACAAATGAACTTTTCTGAATTTCCTGATACTCATTTGGGGGTTACTCTAAATCCTGGAAGAGTAAAATCCTATCAATCTTGGGAAATGGTAGAGTTAATACAGAAGATGTTAGCTAGATGGATGGGTAAACTGTTGGCTTTCTCTGCAAGATGAACTTTGGTCAAACATGTGTTATGCAGTATTCCCATATATAATATGGCTGTTTATAAGTGGTCAAAATCTGTTATAAAGGAATGTGAGAAAATTATCAGGAAATTCCTATGGTCTGGAGATCCTGCTGTCGAAAAATTAATTACTGTGAAATGGGATGAAGTAAATGCTCCAGTAATTGAAGGTGGTTTGGGTTTAAGAAGATTGGAAGTTATGAATAAAGCTTTGTTAATGAAATTATTGTGGAAAATTGAAACAGAGGAGGTGGAATGGACTCAGATCATGAGAGCTAAGTACAAAAAAAACGGGTGATCCCTGAAGTGAATGAAGGCAAAATATGGATAGTTGGTGATGGAAAAAAAAATCTCTGTTTGGTATGATAGAATATGCATTAATTGAGAGGCATGTAGAGGATAGTTATGTTATGCAGAATATTGATTTAAAGGTGGAACATCTAATTGTAGATGGGGTGTGGCAGATTCCAGAGCATATGTTTAACTTTTTTGAGAAAAATGAAGTACCATTAATTGGTGGTGGTTCTGATAAATTGGTATGGGAGAATGATTTAACTGGTAAATTTTCTGTTGCTAGTGCAGCTCAGCTGGTGAGGAAAAAATACCCTGTGATGCCTTGGGAAAAATAGATTTGGAATCCTTGTGTTCATCCTTATAATTTTGCAAATTTATGGAAAATCTTGAGGGGTGCTTGTGCTACTGAGGAAGCAGTTAGGAAAAAAGGATGTTTGACAGTCTCAAAATGTTACTTATATGGTAATGCACAAGATAAAATGGACCATATTTTATGGTACTGTACTTTTAGCACCAAAATTTGGCATTGGCTGGGAAGGATTTTCTGTTGTCTGAGCCCTACAACATTTGAGGAACTTCTGAAAGTTGCTCAGGGCAAGAGTGGTGCAATTAAAGAAGTATGGTATAACAGTGCAT
Source organism: Papaver somniferum (assembly GCF_003573695.1). Taxonomy (NCBI): domain Eukaryota; kingdom Viridiplantae; phylum Streptophyta; class Magnoliopsida; order Ranunculales; family Papaveraceae; genus Papaver; species Papaver somniferum. Next base: position 131,015,413 of record NC_039358.1, on the reverse strand, counting down.
TTAACGTGATGGTTGAGCTCTGGCATACAAGAAACAAAGTGATATATATGAGGGTGAAGAACCATATTTTGAAAAGTTAAAGCAAAGAATCATGAATTACACAAGGGAGTGTGATATAAGAATTAAAGGAACCAAATGGGGGAATATGTATGATTTGCAAATTCTACTGTATTTTGAAGTTACAGGTATTAAAACACATATGGCTAGTGTGAAACAACGTTTTTTCAAATTACCTTGAAGAGGCCAAGTGCTCATATGTTGTGATGGAGCATCAAAGGGTAACCCTGGAAGTGCTGGTTTGGGATTTGTGGCAAGTAATGAAGATGGGGGATGTTTGGGAGCAGCATCTGGAGGTTTGGGAATAACAACAAACTATCTGGCAGAGGTGCTGGCTTTGGTGATAGCTGGTGAATGGGCAGTTAAAAAAATGTATGAGAATGCATGCTTCAGTCTTGATTCCAAAGCAGTCTTGTTGGATTTCAACAATGGCAGAATCCCTTGGATTTTTGTGAATAGATGGAACAATACTAGAAGGAGCATAGAAAGAATCACATTCACTCATTCTTATAGGGAGATAAACTTTTATGCTGAAAAGATGGCTAAACAGGGTGTACTACTTGCTAGAGGGACAGTTCTTTATTATGAGGAAAAGCCAGATTTCTTGAACCAGTTGGAGTATGAAGATGGTATATACAATAGGTTCAATCCCTGAGAGATTAATTACTCTAGTCTTGCAAGAGTTAGCAGTTTGTTATTCTTGTTTTTCTGTTGTTTTTGTATTTAGCAGAATAGGTCAATTGACCTTAATATGTATTTTGGTTCAATTTTGAGTAGTAAAATTTCATGATTTAGAAAGAAAAAAATTGTGATCAGTTAAACTGAGTTGTCAGATCTTCATCTGATGAATCAGTCTTAATAGGATCAACAACAGAGTTGCCAACAGTTTTACTTTTGTCAAGCAATTTAGTGTTCTTTTGTGCTTTGAAAGCAATATCCTTCCCAGATATGGATGTATTCTCATGATCAAAGATCTTTAACTTCCCAACAAGAGTATTTCTGGAAAGAGTATCAAGGTTATTTCCTTCAACGATGGCATGTTTCTTAGAAATCGTATCTGGATGGCAACGATCTGAGAATTTTCATCACAATGTCCTTTTCAAGAATAATCTTACCTAATTCAAAGTATGCATTAACAATTTCAGACACTTTGTGATTAAACTCATCAAATGAAACTTCATCAGCCATACGAAGGTTTTCCCAATCAGAATTTAGGTTTTGAAGCCTAGCTTCTTTCTCAGAGGAATTTCCTTGGAATACAGTTTCTAAGATATCCCAAGCATCTTTAGACTTAGTGCACGTAGTCACATGGTGCTGAAGATCAGGGGTAATGGAATGGATGATAGCATTTAATCCGTCAGAATTTTTCTTTGCAGCGAGAATCCCGGCAGGATCGTCTGCACCAATATCCTTTGGAACAGTTACATCGCCTTCTGTAACAACCGGAGGATCATAGCCATTAAATACACGAACCCATTATTGAAAACCACGTGCCTGAAGAAAGGAACGCATAGAAATTTTCCACCATAAGTAATTCGAGCCATCGATGACTGGTGGTACGTTTATAGAAATATCATTTCGGTCCATAGAGTCAGATTGCTACAAACACAGACTTATGAGGTCTTAAACGTGTTTGCCTGTTCTTATACCAATTGAAAAAGTGGGGGTCTAACAACCACACTATATATTTAGTTTAGGCAATCTGTTTGGACTAACTCTAATATAATTCCAAGAGAATCAACTAGACAGTCAGACTCAATCAAGGAAAATATATCCAAGAGTTATATATTTGTTTCTCAATGTAATCAGCAAATCAAACAGATATAAATCCGTGAGCCTGATTATTATGAGAAACAACTTGAACGGTACCAAAGACCAATGTTCAAGTGTCAATCAATTTAAATCAACTAAGAACAACCTGTGATATTTCAACTATATAGAAACTATAATGCGAAAAAGAAATAACACAGACACCAGAAATTTTGTTAACGAGGAAACCGCAAATGCAGAAAAACCCCGGGACCTAGTATATATCTGAACACCATACTGTATTAAGCCACTACAGACTCTAGCCTACTACAAGTTAACTTCGGACTGGAATGTAGTTGAGCCCTAACCAATCTCACACCGATTAAGGTACAGTCGCGTTCCTCACACCTCTGAATCCCAGCAACACTCTACGCACTTGATTCCCTTAGCTAATCTCACCCACAACTAAGAGTTGCTACGACCCAAAGTCGAGGACTTGATAAACAAAACTGTCTCACACAGAAAAGTCTATTGAATAGATAAATCTGTCTCCCACAGAAATACCTATAAGTTTTTGTTCCTTCTTTTGATAAATCAATGTGAAAAAGAACCAATTGATACACCGGTCTTATATTCCCGAAGAACAACCTAGTAATATCAATCACCTCATAATAACTTAATTATATGGTAGTAAAACAAGTTATTGCGGAATCACAAAGAATGAGACGAAGAGCTTTGTGATTACTTTTTATATCTTACCCATCAAAGATAAATCTCGAGCAAATCTTAGAGAAGAAGGTACTCAATATGATAGAACAAAGTAAGATCAGAACACGCAACTACAAAGAAAATAGTTGGGCCTGGCTTCAGAATTCCAATGAAGTCTTTAAGTCGTTAACCTATAATGGTTTTAGGAAAAACCTAGGTTAAAAGAGAATCTACTCTAGTCGCAACTAGTATCACACAGGAGGTGTGGGGATTAGGTTTCCCAGTTGTTAGAGTTCTCCCTTATATAGTCTTCAGATCAGGGTTTGATAACTTTGGAACAAAGCAATCAATATTCACCATTGGATGAAACCTGATTCAAGATTCAAGCTAATATCTTTCCATTGTTAGATGGTATTTATATTGTTACACACAAATGAAATATACCTTCATTTAGATATGGGTAATCGTACCTAAACGTGTATATTGAGTTGGCTCAATAACAATTACCGAAGTTAGCCATATGAACACTTTTCTCTTAACCTTGTTCATCTAAACACTTCTAGATCAATTGATAATCAAATGAATAAAATTGTGTTACTCATAGAGTTGTTCAATTGTTTATATTCTCATAGAAGTATACAAGACAGAATTGAAGCAAAATCGGATTGATTCAAAAGAATCAGTTCATGAACATTTTAGCCACGGTTTGCAAGATTGCATTCCTTAATATATAAATGTATTTGTTCATGATTATGAGATCATACTTAACCGATTTAAGAACCTGAACCACTTAAGATTGCAAAAGGGTACGCAAACTTAAGTTCCGGACATTAGTCACAAGCCGACAGTTTGCAAACGGGTACGCAAACTTTAGATCCAGGCATAACTCAGTTGAAACTGTTTGCGAACGGGTATGCAAACTTGGTTCCCGGGCTTCAATAGTTAAATCAGTTTGCGAACAGGTAAGCAAACTTAAGTACTCTGACTTAAACAGTTGAATAAGTTTGCAAACGGGTATGCAAACTTCCGGTCCTGAATTCCGTCAAAACAGTTCGTACACTAAGTACACAAAACGTAATGTATCCAGACATGGGTTTTAACTCTTAACTACTATTTCAATCATTGAAACATTCTTTGAAGACGACAATAACTGTCTCACATAAACTATTAGCTTATAAGCAATTTTCAAGTGATCGAATGATCAACTTGTGATTCAATATTTCTATGAGGGGTTGCTTTCTAATGAGAGAAATTTGATTGATGCCGCAAGTGGTGGTGCACTTACCAACAAGACCATTGCGGAATCTACAAATTTGTTGGAGAATATGGCTGCGAACACTCAACAATTCTACACTCGAGGTGAACCAGTGGTAAGGAAAGTGAATGAAGTTGGTGATTCTTCACATTTGGAACATAGAATGGGTAACATTGAGAGGATGATGCAACAAATAGCAGCGGCTGTAATACCATCATACACCGAAGAAGTTGATCAAGCAAGTGCTATGTACCAAAATCAGCAAAGGTCAAGATATGACCCTTACTCTAGCACATACAATCCGGGTTGGCGTGATCATCCCAATTTCAGCTACGCCAACAAGCAAGCTGCAGCAAATCCAACTTTCAATCAACAATGAGGGTACCAATTCATGCGAAGACCACAACAAGAAACTCAAGGTACACGTGTGGATTACAAGTTTATTCTTATAATGCAAAGTATGCAAGAAATTTCAAAGACAATGCAAGAGTTCAACCAACTCCAGCAGAAATCGAGATGGCTATGAGAGATGTGCAAAACCAAGCTAGTCAATTGGATAATGATATGAATCAACTCAAAGCACAAGCAGCTGGAAAACTTCCTTCGCAACCATTGAATCCTAGGGAGACTGTCAATGTTATTGAATTACGAAGTGGAAAGCAAGTAGAGAAACCGACAACATCACCGGAGGCCCGTGAACCTGATTTAGAGAAAAAAGAGAATGAAATAGTCCCTAAAAAGACTGATTCAGTAAATTCTAACTCTAAACCTCTTGTTTCTACTTATGTTACTCCTCCACCTTTTCCTAGCAGGTTTGCAAAATCAAATAAGGAGACGTTGGACAAAGAGATTTGGGAAATCTTCAAGAAGATCGAAGTATGATAGGTGTTGTAAAACACCTAATTTCATATCTAGTATTTATGCTTTGTTTGCTAGTATCCTTGTGAATTACGTCTCTTATGTTTAGTTTTGAGTTATTAGGTGCAATGGAGTCATTTGGAGCAAAAGAAGGAGAAATCGTCCATTTGGAGCATAAAACACAAAAAGGTCAATTCACAGGCATGTTTTATGTGGAAGCAGCTAGGTCGTGCAAGGAGGCGAAGAATGAACTGTAAGTTGTGAGTAACTGACAGTTGAGCAAGAAATAAAATGAGCATGTCAGTTTTATGGAACCGACAGGGCTAGTATGAGTTGGGCTACCCTTATCCGGATTCTGGGTGTCTGTAGTAATTATTGTTATTACACCCATGGATTTGAGAGAAAATGAATTCTCAATCATTATCCCCTTCAAACTCGAGAGAAATCCATGGCGGATGTTAGAGACCGAGAAGCAGTGAGATGAGAGCAGATTTTCTGTAGCTGCTGATGGAAGTAAATCAGAATGAGAAGAACCATTAAGTCTGTTGCAGAGAGAAAGGAGATAGATGAAGAATCAGTTGCTGTCGAAATAAAGAAATTGAAATCGAGATTGATGGAAGATGGAGCAGATAAAGAGAGCTTTGAGCCTGATGCAATAAGGTTAAATGGGTGTTAACTGGATTCGAATTTGTTACGAGTTTTGACAGAGATTTGTGAAGCTAAAGAATGAAATTAGGGTTTAAAATCAAAAGTGGATCTGAGATGTTCTTGGATTGCAGATAGGGTTTGAGGTCGTTGTTGTTGTCGATTTGAGGAAAAGGAATTAAATCTGGTGGTCTTTGATGAAGATTAAAACGGAAGCAAAAATGGGTTTTAGCAGATGGATTATAGCTCCGATCAGATGGGTTTTTGGTGATGTTGATAATGGGAACTGATGGATCTGAAAGTGAAGAATTGCAGCTGCAAGTTGAACTGAATGAATGAAGGTTGTTTAGATGTATGTTAAGGGTTTGTGTTGGTGCTGCTGTGTGATAAATTAGAGAATGACTGAGAAGATTGGTATTGCAGTAGCTGTTCATTTGTGGTGTTGTTATGAGTGGTGCTATGTTAATGAAGTAGCAGCTGGTAAGCATTGGAGAGCTGGTGAAGTTTTGAATGCAGCTGAGCCTGAGATGGAGATGCTTTTGCAAGATGGTTCAGTGAAATGAGTTTGTGAATGGGTCAGAACTTAAGCATGGTGAACTTGAAACAAATGAAAGTGTAGTGGCAGTGTTGCTTGGTGCTGAAACTGTGCAGTTGGTGCTGAGATGCTGCCATGAATTTGTGTGGGTTTCCACAGGGAAGCTAAGATGAAATTGGTGGTGTCGATGATCCTGCTGCAGTGAAGGAAGAGTTTGATTTGTTTCTGTTGTTGCCTGTGAGTACAACACAGAGAAATTGAAGTCAGGTCATGGGCTATGGTGTTGGTTGCACTGGGTTATGATGGTTATGTTGGTGTTCTTGAGATTCGGATGAAGATGCTGATGAGCAGATGGGAGTTGGAGATGTTGTGTTGCAGGTGAACTTGAGCTGTGATGCAGTGGTGGTACTGGTGATGGTCTGTAAATGGCTATGAAGGTGGATGGAGGGTTATATGCAGTTGGTGCATGTGTACTAAGAGTCTAGAAGCTGAGTTGCTGGAGCTTCCAATGGAATTGTGTTGCTGCTGGAATTGAAGGAGTTAAAATTGGAGATTGCAGGTTATGGCACTGTGGTTCAAATGGGTGCTGTGATGGTGGATCTGTGTGGATTGAAGTGACAGCCAAGTACTGAGATGGAAAAGAGAACAACTGGTTCTGGTGATTGAAGTTGTGAGAGATTAAGATGAGGATTTTGCAGCTGAAATGGCCAGGTGATAGTGTAATGAGTTATGAGTGCAGCTGGTTATGAAGTTCAAGGAAATGTTGCAGGAGCCAGCAATATAATGAGCTACAGATGATGGAATTGTATAGAATGAATGCTGAACTGCAATGTGCAGCGACTAGAACTTGGTGAAGCTGCAGGACTGAGCTTGGATGCATTTTGAACTAGAAAGAGAAGCACAATGATGGTGCAACAGTGGGTTGGCCTGTGCAAGATGGCTCAGGCTGTGCAACAACTTTGGCCAAAACCAGTCAGATGCTTACTCAGACCTGACTCACCTAGTTAGAGGCTGACTCATTCATTTACCTGGCTCACCTGACTCGGTATGACTCACTGAGTTTGACCGAGCTAACTCAGTTGACCGGCCAAACTGACTCGTTGAGTTTGCCGGTAACCTGAGATATTTTCTGGCGACTACTCCGGCCGGCTTCCGACCAGTTTTCGGCGACAGTTTTTGGACATATTTTCTACATGGGTTTTTCTCACTAATGGGTTTATTGGACCACTTGGACTTCGGGCTTTGAAGATCTAATTTTGGAAAGATGAAAAACTACAAAAATGAAAGACTTTTACTTCTTTTGGAAGACGTATTATTCTTGGAGCTTTGGAGATAGCCGCAACTAGGGTTTGCTTTCGCATATTTTTCATCTTCTTAATTTATTATTGATTATGATTATGATGAACTCCATTGTTATGAGTAGCTAAATACTATTATTGGTTATGGGATAAAAGTTGATTTCTCAAGCATGATATTTAAATCAATGGATTAGTTTTGTCCCAACTTTATTGTTTATGTTTCATTGTTAATATTGTTGCATGATTTGGGTGCTAGTTTGATTGAGTCCGGAATCAATTAGATTGGTCTTCATATCTATTGCTAGATTAGGTTTTATTATACGAAAAAGTGATAAATTCCTGATTACAAGTAGCATAAATGTGAGTAGTGCTTGTAGTGATATATCCTACTAGTCACATATGAATCATAACCTTTGTTAAAACGAATTAGTGCTTTTACACATTTGTTTGCATTGATTAGTCTTATTTCATAGAACTTAATGCTCTTAGGGAGTTAAACTTAATTGTGCTTTTACACTTTAGGTTGCCTTCTAGGTAGATTTCACAATAGCATCTTTCAATGTTGTTTGTGATAAAATCGGGAAATAAACGGGATACTCTTGCGATCAAGATATCCTAGGACTTTTAATAAATGAGAGATTAAAATATCAATTCTAGTCATTGATGAAAATACATGTTTGTGAATGATACTATCCCATGACCAATATCTTCTCCTTATTGATTATTCCAATTATTTACTTTGATTTCAATTACTTTTATTGTTTTGCTAAAAACAAAAATTCTCCCCTTGGTTACAAAGAAACTGAAATTTTATAACAACAAAAGCCTCTATGTGGGAACGAACTCTTTCTTATCACGTACTATATTTATATCTAGTTGAGTGAAAAAGTGAAATTATTTTTGACGCATACGACTGCGATCAAATTTTGGCGTCGTTGCCGGGGAGGCATACAGCTTGTTATTAAGTTTTTAGTTTCTTATCATCATTTCTGCTTTCATATTTGCTTTTTGTTTTCTTGTCTTGTTTCTCACTTATTTGCGAGAATTGTTTTCAGGTACCTAACCCCTGGCTTCTAAAGATTGGAACTATCCAAGGTGCGGGATAGTTACTCGAAGAGGCACAATACTCCAACCAAGTCAAGACACGACGGAAGAACAAGAGTTAGAAGTGGAAGAAGAATTACAACTAGAAGAAGAACAAGAGGTTCCATTTGTAGAAGAACCACTAGTTGAAGAAGAAGAAGAAGCAATGGGTGATGCAAATCGTACACTTAAGGAGTTGGCTTCTCATAGGCTTGATGCACAACGGTGGTGTATTGAGACAAACTCAACCTTCGAGATCAAGCCGGGGTTGATTAGAGAGTTACCGAAGTTTCATGGCATGGCGAATGAAAATCCAAACAAGCATCTCATGGATTTCCACAACGTTATCATGGTTATGCTTCCACCAGAGACTAATGCGGATGGAGCAGTGTTGAAAGCTTTTCCGTTTTCTTTGGCGGACAATGCTAAGGAGTGGTTGTATTATTTACCATCCGGAAGTGTCACTACATGGAACGGGTTGAAGAAAATCTTTCTAGAGAGGTATTTTCCTGCGTCAAAGGCTACTCAAATTCGCAAAGACATTTGTGGGATAAAGCAACACGTAGGAGAATCTTTGTACGAATGTTGGGAGCGATACAAGAGATTGGTGGAAAGTTTTCCACACCACCAATTCAGTGACGCTATGATAATACAATACTTCTACGAAGGTCTCCAACCAAGTGATAGATATCTTCTTGATGCAGCGGGTGGTGGAGCTCTAGTGAACAAGACGGTGGCCCAAGCTACCGAGTTGATTGAAAGCATGGTTGCGAACTCGCAACAATTCTACACAAGAGGTGAACCAATGGTTAGGCGAGTGCATGAAGTTACGGAGTCATCATCACACCGTGATCAAAGGATGGATAACATGGAGCAAATGATGCAAAAGATGGATGCAGTTATTTTACCTTCATACGGTGAAGAGTTGGAGCAAGCTAGTGCGGTCTTTTCAAATCAACAAAGACGGTATGATCCCTACTCCAATACTTACAATCCGTATGGAGAGATCACCCCAACTTTATCCATGCAAACAAGCAAGGCGCGGTTCAACAACCTACATTCAACCGTCCGGGTGGATTTCAACCACAACAACAACAATTCCAGCCGCAACAACAATAATTTCATCAACCACAACAATCGATGCAAAATCAAGGTTCCGATATCGATGCAAAGCTTCAAACTTTTATGCAACGCATTTCTACCATGTTTAAGGAAAGTCAACAAGAAACTAAGAGTGCTATCAAGGAGTTGGAGACACAAATGGGCTCCATGGCGGTTGATATAAACAAATTGAAGGCACAAAATAGTGGGAAACTCCCTTCTCAACCTATTAACCCAAAAGAGGGTGTCAATGCTATTACGTTGAGAAGTGGTACACAACTTGTGCAACCCGAAGTTACTGATTCGGGCAAGGTGGAAACACCAAAGGAACCTATTTTGGAGGAGAAGAGTGATGATTCTCCCCAAACTTCTGAGGTATCTATTCCTAACTCTAAAACTCCGGTTTCTACCTATGTTCCTCCTTTACCTTTCCCTCGCAGATTTGCAAGTTCCAAGAAGGCGGAACTAGAAAAGGAGATTTTAGACGTTTTAAAGAAGATTCATGTGAACATACCACTCATTGATGCGATCAAGCAAGTTCTCAAGTATGAGAAAGTGTTGAAGGACTTGTGTACCAATAAGCAAAGGCTCAAAGGTAATGAAGTGCTAAGTGTGGGGGAGAATGCTTCAACAATCTTACAACACAAACTCCCACTGAAATGTAAGGATCCCGGTAGCTTTGACATTCCAGTCACAATTGGTAACACCACTTTTAACAAAGCTATGTTGGATTTAGGTGCATCTGTAAATGTTATGCCTGCATCTATGTACAAGTCACTTGAGTTAGGTCCTCTTAAAAAGGCTGGAATTGTATTGCACTTAGCCGATCGTTCTAATGTCTACCCAATGGGTATTGTTGAGGATGTTCTTGTGCAGGTTAATCAACTTGTATTTCCAGCTGAATTTTGCGTGTTAGAGATGAATGAAGGGTCGCCGGACTCGTCTCTTCCATTGTTACTTGGGAGTCCCTTCATGAAAACGGCGAAAACCATTATTGATGTGGACAAGGGAACGCTAACTATGGAGTTTGATGGAGAAACAATACGTTTCAACATTTTCGAGACGATGAGATATCCTAGTGATGTCCACTCTTGTTTCTCCATTGATGTTATGGATACATTGGCACAACAAGTTTGAATTGAAGTGATGATGCTTTGGAAACCGTTTTAACTACATCCATGGATAATGGTGTAGAGTGTGGTAATGAAGTCAAGGAAGCCCTTGGTGATCTTAATTCACTACAAGGATGCCCGGAAACTCATAATATCTCTTTTATTTCTTTACCATGCAGTGATGAAAAGCTTGTACCTTCCATTGTTAAATCTCCAAAGTTAGAATTGAAACCTCTTCCCGATCACCTAAAGTACTTGTACTTGGGTGACAAGGAAGATTTACCTGTGATTGTTTCTAACAAGCTTAGTGAATTACAGGAGCAAAAACTTCTAAGGGTGCTAAGGAAGTACAAGACGGCCATAGGATGGACAATTGCGATATCAAGGGTATAAGCCCTGCCTGTATGCACAAAATCCGTTTGGAGGACGATGCAAAGCCTACAAGGGAGCGCAACGTCGTTTGAACCCTCCATGATGGAAGTTGTGAAAAGGAGATACTAAAGCTTTTGGACGTGGGTGTTATCTACCCCATATCCGAGATAGTGGGTGAGCCCGGTACAAGTAGTACCAAGAAATCAGGTGTGACGGTGGTGGAGAATGATAAGAACGAACTTGTCCCAACTCGTGTGCAAACCGGTTGGAGGGTTTGTATTGATTACAGGAAATTGAATGCCACCACTAGGAAGGATCATTTTCCATTGCCTTTTATTGATCAAATGCTTGAACGTTTAGCTGGACACTCTTACTATTGCTTCCTTGATGGCTATTCAGGTTACAATCAGATTATGATAGCGCCGGAGGATCAAGAGAAAACCACTTTCACTTGTCCTTTCGGTACTTTTGCTTATAGAAGGATGCCTTTTGGCTTGTGCAATGCTCCAGCTACCTTTCAAAGGTGTATGGTAAGTATCTTCTCAGAATATGTTGAAAACATAATCGAAGTGTGTATGGATGACTTTAGTGTCTTTGGTGATTCATTTGACCTTTGCTTGCAAAACTTGTCATTAATCCTTGAACGAGGTGTTGAAACAAATCTTGTGCTAAATTGGGAGAAGTGCCATTTCATGGTAACTCATGGCATAGTTTTAGGCCATATAATATCTTCTAAAGGCTTGGAAGTCGATAAATCTAAAATAGACCTTATTCGTGCTTTAACCCCTCCCACTATGGTGAGGGAGATACGCTCTTTTCTTGGTCATGCAGGTTTTTATCGTAGATTTATCAAGGATTTTTCCAAGATAGCATCACCACTTTGCAACTTATTGCAAAAAGATGTGGTTTTTAACTTTGATGAAAAGTGTATGGCGGCATTCAATCGTTTGAAAGAACTTTTGATTTCAGCCCCTATCATTAAACCACCGGATTGGAGCAAGCCTTTTGAGCTCATGTGTGATGCAAGTGATTATGCGGTTGGTGAGGTGCTTGGGCAAAGTGTGGGGAAGATACCTCATGCTATTTATTATGCTTCTAGAACGTTAAATGAGGCCCAACAAAACTACACAACCACTGAAAAAGAGTTGTTAGCCATTTTTTTTTTGCTTTGGAAAAGTTTCGCTCTTATCTAATTGGTACAAAAGTTGTTGTCTTTTCTGATCATGCAGCACTTAGGCACTTGCTAATAAAGAAAGAAGCGAAACCGAGGCTTATACAATGGATCTTGCTCTTGCAAGAGTTTGATATTGTAATCAAAGACAAGAAAGGAATTGAGAACACCGTTGCGGATCATTTGAGCCGTCTTGCTGTGGCAAGGAAGCTATCCCATTGCGTGAAAGTTTCCCGGATGAGCAACTATTCTCAATTGCCTTTGGAGAACCATGGTATGCCGATATTGTCAATTACTTGGTGTCTAAACAAATCCCAAAGAACTTGTCTCGTGCTGAGAGGGACAAACTTAAGAGGTTAGGGAACCAATACATATGGGATGATCCATACTTATGGAAACAAGGTAGTGACCAAGTATTACGAAGGTGCGTTCCCGAATCTGAATTTAATTCTATCTTGTCTTTTTGTCACTCTTATGCTTGCGGAGGACATTTTGGGAGTAAGAGAACCGCTTACAAGGTACTTGAAAGCGGTTTCAATTGGCCAACCTTGTTTAAAGATGCATATACATTTTGTACAACTTGTGATAGGTGCCAAAGAACAGGCAATCTAGGTGCCCGAAATCAAATGCCACAAACTTTTATTCAATTTATTGAAGTTTTTGATGTATGGGGTATTGATTTTATGGGTCTTTTTGTCAACTCTCATGGGAGTTTTTATATCTTACTTGTTGTTGATTATGTCTCGAAATGGGTGGAAGCTAAGGCCACCCCGACTAATGATTCTAAAGTGGTTTCAGATTTTGTGCAAGCTAATATCTTTGCAAGGTTTGGAATTCCAAGAGCCATAATTAGCGATGGGGGTTCTCACTTCAAAAACAGGATTTTACAAAGCTTGTTGAAGAAGTACAATGTGTCGCACAAGATTGCAACACCTTATCATCCCCAAACAAATGGACAAGCCGAGGTGTCCAACCGTGAGGTGAAATCCATTCTAGAGAAGACGGTGAACCCAACAAGGAAAGATTGGAGCATGCGACTTAATGATGCTTTGTGGGCTTATAGAACCGCAAACAAGACACCTATCGGGATGTATCCCTTTAGACTTGTGTATGGTAAACCTTGTCATTTACCCGTTGAAATTGAGCATAAGGTGTTTTGGGCTATTAAGCAATGCAATATGGAGATGGATGGGGATGGAAAGCAAAGGAAGTTACAACTCCAAGAGCTAGAGGAGCTCCGCAATGATGCATTTGAAAGCTCGCGCATTTATAAGGAAAAGACGAAAGCATTTCATGATAACATGATTTCTAGGAATCAATTTTTCATTAGGCAGAAAGTGCTTTTGTTTAATTCTCACTTGCATTTATTTCCGGGTAAATTAAGGTCACGTTGGATTGGACCTTTTATTGTTACTAATGTGTTTTCTCATGGTGCAGTGGAAATTCGTAGCATAGCTACAGGTAAGGAACTTAAAGTTAATGGGCACCGGTTGAAACCATATTATGAGAATTTCACTTCCGAAGTGGTGGAAGGAGCTAATTTTGTGGATGCACTCCCTCTGGAGGAGTCATGGAAAGCAAGGAGATAGTCGGGCTGACGACCTTAAACCAAGCGTTAATTGGGAGGCAACCCATAGGATGAGTATTTCTTGTCTTATTTTATTTTCTTGTCTTGTTTTTAGCTTTTTCTTGTCTTGCATTTACTTTTTCTGATTTCTTGTCACATTATCATGTTAGAATTTCCCACCTTGACTTACTTTGGATGACTCAATTTACATTGAGGACAATGTAAAGTTTAAGTGTGGGGGAGTGGTTAAGCATTTGCATTGTAAATTTTTTTTAAATTTTTTGATTTTTGTGTAAAATAGTGAATAAGAAAACTCCAACTTTTGGTTAGTTTAGAGTCACATAGTATACATGTCGCGAAGATTACATCGAGATTCTCATAAGAGTGACTGAACTTAGAGATGACAGAGAACATGATCGGGTTTCTTACTTGTATGAGAGTTAAAGTTGGATTTAACCATCCCAGTGGAAAATGAGGTGCATACTGAATTCAGTATTAGATTTGTGATCCCCTATAGTGGAGACTACTCATGTTACATCATGAGAGGCACCGACCTTCACTTCTTTGTACCTGTCTAAATATGTGCTTTTAGAGTGTGTGTCACCGTACGTAAACTCCGGGTAGAATGGTGAGCTACCCAACCTCCCACCAATAGAAGCACTATTTTGATCTCTTGAGTGCTATTTTATCAATCATGAATGGTGACATCGAATTGCTAACTTACATACCACTTGTAATCTTGTTCGCAGTTAGCACCATCCACTTTATCTCTCTCTACACCGACAGGTCCATAGAAACATTATCATCATCAACAAGAGGAGCATCACAAATTCGAAGGAAAGTTGAAGACGTTTAAGGTTTACAAGCAACAGTACAGAAATGAGCAGATTTCAGATTCAAGTAAAGCAACAAGACAAGGAGCAGAATTTTTACAAGTTGAAGACTATTGTACAAGAATGAAGATTATTAAGATGAGAGTTCAAGAAGTTTGTGATATCGAGACATACAAGTTATCGAGCGGTAAAGTACTTGCACCATGGCCTTTGTACTTCATTCTTAGTTTTATCTTTATTTTGTATTTGTATTATTTTCTCTTGTCTCAAAAAAAAAAAACTATTGCATCATATTTTGGTTTGTTTAGTTCGTTTTTGGTTTTGTATTCATTCAATAAAGCCAATGGAAGAAGGAATATTTATAATGGAGTTTCAAGCAACAAGAAATTAAAGGAAATAATCACATTGTCAAGATTCTACGAAGTTCAAGAGTTATCATCACTAGCTGAAGACCGAAGACGAAGATGAAGACACCGATTGAAGATTGAAGACGTTTCTATGGATGCTGTGAGAGTGGTGCTAACTGTACGTCAAACGGATAACAAGGTAAGTAAGCATATTCCCACCTTCGTTAAGTGGTTGATTTCCTTTCTTAGAGGTCGTCAGAAAAATGGGTTTTCAAAACAATAAAAGATGTGGGTTTTCAAAACGATTCGGAGTGTTTTTGTCTTCCTACCATTCAATGTGTCGCAGGATTCTCTCTTCACTCCTACCTGGACACATGTGTGACCCATAAAGAGCTATTTATTATTGAGAGCAACTTCATAAAACCCTTTCTAGTGAGGCAGAGTCGAGACTTTTGATCATTCCGAACCCGAATTTCTTTCGAGAAGGGATGGTTATTTCTCTCTCAACTTTTAAGGATGAGATTGTGTTCATTTATGTGTCTAACTTCTTATGACTAGTGTGCAGAATTTCTATGTCTTCTTAGAGCGTTCGATGCTATCATTACGGATAACTAGTAAGTTGGAAAAGTAGGTTTTGTGGGTATATCTCTAGTAAACCCTCACGAGAGTTGTATGTATATTTTAGAAAAGTTTTGTTTCATTTGCTCGAGGACTAGCAAAGTCTAAGTGTGGGGGAATTTGATAGGTGTTGTAAAACACCTAATTTCATATCTAGTATTTATGCTTTCTTTGCTAGTATCCTTGTGAATTGCATCTCTTATGTTTAGTTTTGAGTTATTAGGTGCAATGGAGTCATTTGGAGCAAAATAAGGAGAAATCGTCCATTTGGAGCATAAAACGCAAAAAGGTCAATTCACACGCATGTTCTATGTGGAGGAAGCTAGGTCGTGCAAGGAGGAAAAGAATGAACTGTCAGTTGTGAGTAACTGACAGTTGAGCAAGAAAGAAAATGAGCATGTCAGTTTTATGGAACCGATTGGGCAAGTATGAGTTGGGTTACCCTTATCCGGATTCTGGGTGTCTGTAGTAATTATTGTTATTACACCCATGGATTTGAGAGAAAATGAATTCTCAATCATTATCCCCTTCAATCTCGAGAGAAATCCATGACGGCTGTTAGAGACCGAGAAGCAGTGAGATGAGAGCAGATTTTCTATAGCTGCTGATGGAAGTAAATCTGAATGAGAAGAACCATTAAGTCTGTTGCAGAGAGAAAGGAGATATATGAAGAATCGGTTGCTGTCGAAATAAGGAAATTGAAATCGAGATTGATGGAAGACGAAATTAAAGCGAAGATGGAGCAGATAAAGAGAGCTTTGAGCCTGATACAATAAGGTTAAATGGGTGTTAACTGGATTCGAATTTGTTACGAGTTTTGACAGAGATTTGTGAAGCTGAAGAATGAAATTAGGGTTTAAAATCAAAAGGGGATCTGAGATGTTCTTGGATTGCATATAGGGTTTGAGGCCGTTGATGTTGTCGATTTTAGGAAAAGGAATTAAATCTGGTGGTCTTTGGTGAAGATTAAAGCGGAAGCAAAAATGAGTTTTAGCAGATGGATTATAGCTCAGATCAGATGGGTTTTTGGTGATGTTGATAATGGGAACTGATGGATCTGAAAGTGAAGAATTGCAGTTGCAAGTTGAACTGAATGAATGAAGGTTGTTTAGATGTATGTTAAGGGTTTGTGTTGGTGCTGCTGTGTGATGAATTAGATAATGACTGAGAAGATTGGTATTGCAGTAGCTATTCGTTTGTGGTGTTGTTATGAGTGGTGCTATGTTAATGAAGTAGCATCTGGTAAGCATTGAAGAGCTGGTAAAGTTTTGAATGCAGCTGAGCCTGATATGGAGATGCTGTTGCAGAATGGTTCAGTGAAATGAGTTTGTGAATGGGTCAGAACTTAAGCATAGTGAACTTGAAACAAATGAAAGTGCAGTGGCAATGTTTGTAGGTGCTGAAACTGTGCAGTTGGTGCTGAGATGCTGCCATGAATTTGTGTGGGTTTCGACAGGGAAGCTAAGATGAAATTGGTGGTGTCGATGATCCTGCTGCAGTGAAGGAAGAGTTTGATTTGTTTCTGTTGTTGCATGTGAGAACACCATAGAGAAATTGTAGTCAGGTCATGGGATATGGTGTTGGTTGCACTGGGTTATGATGGTTATGTTGGTATTCTTGAGATTCAGATGAAGATGCTGATGAGCAGATGGGAGTTGGAGTTGTTGTGTTGCTGGTGAACTTGAGCTGTGATGCAGTGGTGGTACTGGTGATGGTCTGTAAATGGCTATGAAGGTGGATGGAGGGGTATATGCAGTTGGTGGATGTGTACTAAGAGTCTAGAAGGTGAGTTGCTGGAGCTTCCAATGGAATTGTGTTGCTGCTGGAATTGAAGGAGTTAAAATTGGAGATTGCAGGTTATGGCACTGTGGTTCAAATGGGTGCTGTGATGGTGGATCTGTGTGGATTGAAGTGACAGCCAAGTACTGAGATGGAAAAGAGAACAACTGGTTCTGGTGATTGAAGTTGTGAGAGATTAAGATGAGGATTTTGCAGCTGAAATGGCCAGGTGATAGTGTAATGAGTTATGAGTGCAGCTGGTTATGAAGTTCAAGGAAATGTTGCAGGAGCCAGCAATATAATGAGCTACAGATGATGGGATTGTATAGAATGAATGCTGAACTGCAATGTGCAGTGACTAGAACTTGGTGAAGCTGCAGGACTGAGCTTGGATGCATTTTGAACTAGAAAGAGAAGCACAATGATGGTGCAACAGTGGGTTGGCTTGTGCAAGATGGCTCAGGCTGTGCAACAACTTTGGCCAAAACCAGTCAGATGCTTACTCAGACCTGACTCACCTAGTTAGAGGCTGACTCATTCATTTACCTGGCTCACCTGACTCGGTATGACTCACTGAGTTTTACCGAGCTAACTCAGTTGACCGACAAAAATGACTCGTTGACCGGTAACAGGGTGGACTTTGCCGGTAACCTGAGATATTTTCCGGCGACTACTCCGGCCGGCTTCCGGCCAGTTTTCTCAGCGACAGTTTTTGGACATATTTTCTACATGGGTTTTTCTCACTAATGGGCTTATTGGACCACTTGGACTTTGGGCTTTGAAGATCTAGTTTTGGAAAGATGAAAAGCTACAAAAAAGGGAAGACTTTTACTTATTTTAGAAGACGTATTATTCTTGGAGCTTTGGAGATAACCGCAACTAGGGTTTTCTTTCGCATATTTTTCATCTTCTTAATTATTATTGATTATGATTATGATGAACTCCATTATTATGAGTAGTTAAATACTATTATTGGTTATGGGGTAAAAGTTGATTTCTCAAGCATGATATTTAAATCAATGGATTAGTTTTGTCTCAATTTTATTGTTTATATTTCATTGTTAATATTGTTGCATGATTTGGGTGCTAGTTTGATTGAGTCCGGAATCAATTAGATTGGTCTTCATATCTATTGCTAGATTAGGTTTTATTATACGAAAAAGTGATAAATTCATGATTACAAGTAGCATAAATGTGAGTAGTGCTTGTAGTGATATATCCTACTAGTCACATATGAATCATAACCTTTGTTAAAACGAATTAGTGCTTTTACACATTTGTTTGCATTGATTAGTCTTATTTCATAGAACTTAATGCTCTTAGGGAGTTAAACTTAATTGTGCTTTTACACTTTAGGTTTCCTTCTAGGTGGATTTCACAATAACATCTTTTAATGTTGTTTGTGATAAAATCGGGAAATAAACAGGATACTCTTGCGATCAAGATATCCTAGGACTTTTAATAAATGAGAGATTAAAATATCAATTTTAGTCATTTATGAAAATACATGTTTGTGAATGATACTATACCGTGACCAATATCTTCTCCTTATTGATTATTCCAATTATTTACTTTGCTTTCAATTACTTTTATTGCTTAAAAACAAAAATTCCCCCTCTTGGTTACTAAGAAACTGAAATTTTATAACAACAAAAGCCTCTCTGTGGGAACGAACTCTTTCTTATCACGTACTATATTTATATTTAGTTGAGTGAGAAAGTGAAATTATTTTTGAGGCATACGACTGCGATCAAAGTAAATATTCTACTCATTGAGGCGATAAGGCAGGTTCCTCGTTATGCAAAGTTCTTGAATGAATTGTGCACTAACAAGCACAAATTGACTGGTAATGAGGTAATGAGTGTGGGGGGGAGTGCTTCGGCATATCTTCAAAAGAAACTCCCACCTAAATTGAAAGACCCCGACAGTTTTACTATACCTTGCACAATTGGTAAAACAAGGTTTACAAAAGCTTTGCTAGATTTAGGAACATCTATTAGTGTCATGCCTGCTTCAATTTATGAATCTTTAAATCTTGGTCCTCTCAAAAGTACCAGCATAGTTATTCAACTTGCCGATAGATCTAATGTATACCCGAAAGGGGTTGTTGAAAATGTTTTGGTGCAGGTTAAAGAGCTTATATTTTCTGTGGACTTCTATGTTCTTGATATGAGTGATGAAAACTCATCCTCGTCTACACCTTTGTTGTTGGTTAGACCATTTATGAGAACCGTTAGAACAAAGTAAGATGTATTTGAAGGTACCTTGACAATGAAATTTGATGGAGAGGTCGTTCGCTTCAACATCTTTGAGGTGATGAGATACCCAAGCGATGTGCACTCATGTTTTGCTGTGGAGGAAACTGACGCTGGCTAAGAATGCGAGCGAGATGAGAGTCGGACTGACGAATTTAAACCAAGCGCTAAGTGGGATGCAACCCACCGTTTTTGTATCTTTATCTATTTATTTTTTAGCATTTTATCTTTGTTCTTGCATATCATTTGCGAAATTTCCCACCTTGAACTTTACTTTGTATGACTAAATTTTACATTGAGGACAATGTAAAGTTTAAGTGTGGGGGAGCATTTATATGTTTGTAGAGTTTGATGCCATTAGTTATAAAAAAATATTTTAAAAAAAATAGAAAAAAAAAATTGCTTTATAAACTCCGAAATCTAGAAACTTGTGCCTTAAGGATGACACTACCAATATAAGTGGATGGAACCATCTTGATTGCAGGAGTTGAGGAACCCATTAACTAAAAGAAAGGACATAGCTCATATGTTAGAAATAATATGATAGTTGTTACCATATCTCGGAATGTCACCATATCACTTTCTGTTTTTATTTTTGCAATATTTTCTTGTTTCTCTAAGTGATTTGGTGGGTCACTAACATTGAATTGTTATTACTGTTAGGATGAAATAGAGTGATTGAGTTACTAAAAAAAAATGAGACCAGACCAATTAGATCAACCGGAGTATATAAATAAAAAATAAAATATCAAAAAAAAAATGACACTTGGATAGCAATATGTGTGTGTTCTCCCTGTCTCCGTCGCCTAAACAAGCGTGGAACGCAGGATCGAAGGGAATTACCATGTAATCTGCTGACAAGAAGCATGCGCTTTGATCAAAAGATCCAATCATGTTGTCAATTCAAAAAAAAAAAAATGAAAAAAAAAATGAAAAAAGAAAAAGAAAAGAAAAAATATTATTATTGTTCAATAAAATCGACTGCTGGTTCCCTTGTATATGCCAGTTGAGTTGATCTAGAATTAAGATTGTCGACTGCTGGTTTTCTTGTATATGCCAGCTGAGTCGTTATTAGAATTCGGACCAGTATCTCAATCCATTAGGTCATAGGTTCATCTTGGCGGTGACCTTCAGACAGATATGGGAAACACCGTTCACTTTGGTCAACATTCACAAACATCTATTTCTATATCCATCTTCTTAATCTATCCATGTGTGATTGTGGTTAGTTAGATTCCGAGTATTGTGGTTTGTTCGACTTTCTGAGTAGAGCTTTGTTTACTTATATATGAGTTGGATTTGTATCAAGGTACCTCCTCCTGTAGTCATTTTGGATTCGTTCGTAGACTCTTCACAGGTTTTTTGAATTTGGAGTAAAAGGTTTTGTAGGTACACCTCTTGTAAACCTTCACGAGAATAAAACTCGTCCACTAGGGACACCTAGGGGTTCAAAGGATTGCTATACGTGCTAAGTGTGACCGTAGCCTCGACGAGACTGAGTTGTATGTATCTTTTAGAATTATTTTGTTTGATTTGCTCGAGGACTAGCAAAGTCTAAGTGTGGGGGAATTTGATAGGTGTCAAAAACACCTTAATATTTATCTATTGTTTATGCTTTCTTTGTTAAGTTTTCTTGTGAATTATGTATCTTATGTTTGCTTTTGAGTGTTTAGGTACTTTGGAGTCATTTGGAACAAAAGAAGAAGAAGCATGGAAAAAGTGTCATTTCATGTGCAACTGCTGTTGGAGACGAACTATTTCTCATTATTTGCTTTTATTTCTTAATTTCTGTCTGAAAAGCATGTCGTCTTTAGTGATGCAAATATCTGTCTGAAAAGCACGACTGCTTTAGTGATGAAGAGAAATTGAAGAGAAGAAGTGGGTCTGAGAAATAAAAGACGGCTGATGTTGGTGAAAGAATTCAAGAGAAAAAAAAGCGCCAAAGTGGATTGCATCCTTGCACGAGGCTAAAGCTCATAGGATGCCAAGAACATTGTCAGCAAAACTGGAGCTGAAAGGGCAGAGAAATGCAATGAACTGGACATGGAATGAAGTCCAAGTGTAGTGTGGCAGTGGTGGGTGCTGGGCCTGCTGGCTATTGTCATGGGCTTATAATACTTGCAGTAGCTTGGCTAACTTGCACAGCCGCTGGAAGAAAATTGAGTGCATCTAAACTACAAGAGATGATCATTGCAGTTTACACATGAGTATTGCACATTGTGCTAGTAAAGAAATGAAACTTAGGTTTCATTGATTCCCAAATTCGTGAAGAGAAGATAGATTAGGTTCATTTCCTTGTCACCAGTTTGTGAGCAGAGAAAGAGATGGGGTCTCTGTTGCTATTGATCTAGCCATCGCCGGGGGGTTTGTTTTTGCAGAATGGAGACAGGGGTTTAGAGCAGTCAAGACACACATGGAATGGCAGGGTCATATGTGTGGTTCAGGCGAGATTTTGAGCTGAAATTCAGGTGAAAATGTTCTGCTGCCGTGTCTGATTTAGGGGAACCTACAATGGGTATTTGCCAGGGTCAATCAATAGCTTTTGTAGCTCAACTTGCAGGCTGAAATGAGTTCGAGATGATGAGCAGCTGATGGAGTTTGAAGACCAATTGAACTAGAGAAGATAATGGTGTTGTTGGTTGATAATTGGGTCTGGATTTGAAGATTTATGATTGTTGAATAATTTGTGAACTATGGGTTTGTTGTGAATTGAATTTACAGGTGTTTGGGTGAGTTTAGAAGCTATAGAAAGTTCAATGTCACAACAACATGAAAATGGCACATCAGGTGTTCGATAAAAGGCGTGAATGACTTTTCCTTCAAGCTCAGCTGCTGTTAGTTGAGCCTGTGTACTAGGGTTGTTGCTGCAATGGTTTGTGTTGGTATTTAACTGGTTCTGGCGTCTGTAATGGGTAGATTGAGATGAGTTCCAGCAGCTGCTAAGACAAGGAAGAGCTAGCTACAGAGATGGCTTGATGCTGGTGGTTTTGGATTGAGCCTGGAGGTGATATGGCGAGTTCTTGAGCTGAATTACAGCTGTAATATGTTGCTGCTACAACCAGATTGGTGGTTTGTTCTACAGGGGTTCGTATGGACAGCAGGAGTATGCAAGAATATGGAATTGAACTGAATTTGTATGAAGCTGGCGGTACAGAGGTTATGAATGGGGTTTTGGGTTAGCAAGTTGCAAGAAATGTTGCAGCAGGGTATGATTTAATGACAATTTAAGACTTGTTTTCTGTTATGAATTGTGGTTGGATTTGGAGGGTTCAGGACTCATAAAGGAGCTGGAGATAGCATGGACGGATGGGTACATAGTGGTTCGCAGAAAGGGCTCAATGGTTCATGGTTCAGTGGTTGTGCGTGAGGGTTGTCTGGCATTGGCTTGGACATGATTTAGAAGCCAACAGGGTAAGCTAACTTGGGTACCAGTTTGTCTTGATTTTGGTTATGGACTGAGCCATGAAAACAGGTTAAGAACATGACTTTTTGCCGAGAATTTTGGGAGTTGAATGGCTGGGTTTGAAGCTACAGTACTTGTGAACAACTGGGTTTGTTGGAAACTGTGGAAGTTACGATTTCACAGGGCAGAGAAGACATATAAAAAAGGAGGCGCAAGTTACAGCAAAGACCAACCTTTGATCACCGGAAAAGGGCGCAACAACTGTTCGACAGAAGCTGAAGCTGAACCTAGCTTCCAGGAGTAGTCTAGCAGCAGCAACTCTGGTTTGCTGGTTGATAAGTGGGTCTGGATTTGAAGATTTATGATTGTTGAATAGTTTGTGAACTATGGGTTTGTTGTGAATTGAATTTACAGGTGTTTGGGTAAGTTTAGAATCTATAGAAAGTTCAATGTCACATCAACATGAAAATGGCACATCAGTTGTTCGATAAAAGGCGTGAATGACTTTTTCTTCAAGCTCAGCCGCTGTTAGTTGAGCATGTGTACAAGGGTTGTTGTTGCAATGGTTTGTGTTGGTATTTAACTGGTTCTGGCGTCTATAATGGGTAGATTGAGATGAGTTCCAGCAGCTGCTAAGACAAGGAAGAGCTAGGTACAGAGATGGCTTGATGCTGGTGGTTTTGGATTGAGCCTGGAGGTGATATGGGGAGTTCTTGAGCTGAATTACAGCTGTAATATGTTGCTGCTACAACCATATTGGTGGTTTGTTCTACAGGGGTTCGTATGGACAGCAGGAGTATGCAAGAATATGGAATTGAACTGAATTTGTATGAATCTGGCGGTACAGAGGTTATGAATGGGGTTTTGGGTTAGAAATCAGTTGCAAAAAATGTTGCAGCAGGGTATGATTTAATGGAAGTTTAAGACTTGTTTTCTGCTATGAATTTTGGTTGGATTTGGAGGGTTCAGGACTCGATAAAGGAGATGGAGATAGCATGGACGGATGGGTACATAGTGGTTCACAGAAAGGGCTCAATGGTTCATGTTTCAGTGGCTGTGCGTGAGGGTTGTCTAGCATTGGCTTGGACATGATTTAGAAGCCAACAGGGTAAGCTAACTTGGTTACCATTTTGTCTTGATTTTGGTTATGGACCGAGCCGTGAAAACAGGTTAAGAACATGACTTTTTGCCGAGAATTTTCGGAGTTGAATGGTTGGGATTTGAAGCTACAGTATTTGTGAACAACTGGGTTTGTTGGAAACTGTGGAAGTTACGATTTCACAGGGCAGAGAAGACATATAAAAAAGGAGGCGCAAGTTACAGCAAAGACCCAACCTTTGATCATCGGAGAAAGGGCGCAACAACTGTTCGACAGAAGCTGAAGTTGAACCTAGCTTCCAGGAGTAGTCTAGCAGCAGCAACTCTGGTTTGCTGCCTGGTTTATTCTCAACTTTCTTTCTTTTAAACATCATTAAGCCATAAACCTTATTTTTGAGAACATATGATTATGAGTAGCTAAACCTATTTTTGATTAAGGGCGATTTCAAAGCCCGGAATATGAACTTACAATCGATATGAAATAGCTTTTTCTTTCGCAATTATTTTCGTTATTGTTCAATATGCTAATATTGTTTATGAGTTATGTTTTAATTGTTTAAGTTCGAAATTGAATGATTAATTCATACCTCTATTGCTAGTTTAGAATTTCTTCGACCCGTAATTGTCTAGAAACTATAAACGCAAGTAGCGATATATGGGTATTGATGATGGGACTTTGTTAAGTACCCGTATGTAGAAATTGACACTATTAGGTGATTAAAGCTTTTGAATTCATCACTAGGAGCAACCTTATCTCACAAAACTTAGAGCATTTGTTTAAGTCACACCTAGAGAGCGTACTTTTAGGAAACTTGGCAAGTAGAATCCGGTAGTCGAGCGCTTCCGTATCCGGTGAGCTTAGGGGGATAATAACGGGATAGTTGAGCGTACTAATTATCCTAGGGTTGTTAGTAACGAGATAATGCGAAGAGCGTGCTATATATTAATTAGGTTTATATTCTGTGGTCTAGAATGAATCCATAATCAATTCCATCTCATATTTGAATACAATATTTCAATTTTCAGATTTTCTACAACAAAGTAATCTTGCTAAGAGTATTTCCATAACAACTTTTGCTTCATACCTCCCTTGGGACGAATCTTCTTTCATTATACTACTTGCTAGTGTAAAGAGAAGTAGAAAATATCATTTGCGAGTTTGACACCTCGTCAAAATTGGCGCTGCTGCCGGGGAGGCAGTGGCAAGTTTAATTGTTGTTTTTATTCTTAGTTGTTACTTTTGCTTTTATTTTCAATTTCCGTTTACTCATTCAATCCTTGAGAATATTATTTCAGGTACTATTTCTTTGGTGAATGCTTGGAGAAGGCAAACCAAGTTCTATTGGTATACATCTTCGTTCGGGCACTTTACTAAAAGACTTCATTCGAGCGGTGAATACTCCATTTCCTCCTATTTCTTTACCAAGTGAATTCTCAGACTCAGACAAAGAGGAAGACAACACAATGGGAGGTCGACCACCTGCTCCAAGAACACTCAAGGAGCTCACTTATCCAAACCTTGACCAGCAGCCTTTATGTATTCAGCTGAATGGAACCATAGAGTTGAAGCTGCAATTGATTCACTTACTGCTCAAATTCAAAGGTTTAGCGGGAGAAGATCCTAATCGTCACTTGCAACAATTTCATCATGTTGTGACTAGTTTAAAGCAAGCAACCACAGATGCTGATATGGCTATGATGACAGCGTTTCCTTTCTCCCTTATAGATGCTGCAGGAGAATTGTTCTTTTGCTTACCTCCTGGAAGTATAACAACATGTAATAGGATGAAGAAGTTATTCCTTGAGAAGTATTTTTCGGCATCAAAAGCATCTATGAGTATTGGGAGCGCTACAAGAAGCTTTTAGCTCGTTGTCCACACCACCAAATCAGCGATCAACTTATGATTCAATATTTCTATGAGGGGTTGCTTTCTAATGAGAGAAATATGATTGATGCCGCAAGCGGTGGTGCACTTACCAACAAGACCATTGCGGAAGCTACAAATTTGTTGGAGAATATGGCTGCGAACATTCAAAAATTCTACACTCGAGGTGAATCAGTGGTAAGGAAAGTGAATGAAGTTGGTGATTCTTCACATTTGGAACATAGGATGAGCAACATGGAGAGGATGATGCAACAAATATCAGCAGCTGTAATACCATCATACACCGAAGAAGTTGAGGAAGTAAGTGCTGTGTACCAAAATCACCCAAGGTCAAGATATGATCCTTACTCTAGCACATACAATCCGGGTTGGCGTGATCATCCCAATTTCAGCTACGCCAACAAGCAAGCTGCAACAAATCCTACTTTCAATCAACAAGGAGGGTACCAATTCATGCAAAGACCACAACAAGAAACTCAAGGTACAAGTGTGGATGACAAGTTTACTCTTATGATGCAAAGTATGCAAGAGATTTCAAAGACAATACAAGAGTTCAACCAACTCCAGCAGAAATCGGAGATGGCTATGAGAGATGTGCAAAACCAAGTTAGTCAATTGGCTAATGATATGAATCGACTCAAAGCACAAGCAGCTGGAAAAATTCTTTCGCAACCATTGAATCCTAGGGAGACTGTCAATGTTATTGAATTACGAAGTGGAAAGCAAGTAGAGAAACCGGCAACATCACCAGAGGCCCATGAACCTGATTTAGAGAAAGAATAGGACGAAACAGTCCCTAAAAAGACTGATTCGGTAAATTCTAACTCTAAACCTCTTGTTTCCACTTATGTTACTCCTCCAACTTTTCCTAGCAGGTTTGCAAAATCAAATAAGGAGACGTTGGACAAAGAGATTTGGGAAATCTTCAAGAAGATCGAAGTAAACATTCCACTCATTGAGGCGATAAGGCAGGTTCTGCATTATGCAAAGTTCTTGAAGGAGTTGTGCACTAACAAGCACAAATTGACCAGTAATGAGGTAATGAGTGTGGGGGAGAGTGCTTCGGCATATCTTCAAAAGAAACTCCCACCTAAATTGAAAGACCCCGACAGTTTTACTATACCTTGCAAAATTGGTAAAACAAGGTTTACAAAAGCTTTGCTAGATTTAGGAGCATCTATTAGTGTCATGCCTGCTTCAATTTATAAATCTTTAAATCTTGGTCCTCTCAAAAGTACCAGCATAGTTATTCAACTTGCCGATAAATCTAATGTCTACCCGAAAGGGGTTGTTGAAAATGTTCTGGTGTAGGTTAATGAGCTTATATTTCCTGTGGACTTCTATGTTCTTGATATGAGTGATGAAAACTCATCCTCGTATACACCTTTTTTGTTGGGTAGACCATTTATGAGAACCGCTAGAACAAAGATAGATGTATTTGAAGGTACCTTGACAATGGAATTTGATGAAGAGGTCGTTCGCTTCAACATCTTTGAGGTGATGAGATACCCAAGCGTTGTGCACTCATGTTTTGCTGTGGAGGAAACTGACGCTGGCTAAGAATGCAAGCGGGATGAGAGTCGGGATGACGACTTTAAACCAAGTGCTAAGTGGGATGCAACCCACCAGTTTTGTATCTTTATCTTTATCCATTTATTTTTTAGCATTTTATCTTTGTTTTGCATATCATTTGCGGAATTTCCCACCTTGAACTTTACTTCGAATGACTAAATTTTACATTGAGGACAATGTAAAGTTTAAGTGTGGGGGAGCATTTATATGTTTGTAGAGTTTGATGCCATTAGTTATAAAAAAATATTTTTTTAAAAAATAGAAAAAAAATTTGCTTTATAAACTCCGAAATCTGGAAACTTGTGCCTTAAGGATGACACTACCAATATAAGTGGATGGAACCATCTTGATTGCAGGAGTTGAGGAACCCATTAACTAAAAGAAAGGACATAGTTCATGTGTTAGAAATAATATGATAGTTGTTACCATATCTCGGAATGTCGCCATATCACTTTCTGTTTTTATTTTTGCAATATTTTCTTGTTTCTCTAAATGATTTGGTGGGTCACTAACATCGAATTGTTATTACTGCTAGGATGAAATAGAGTGATTGAGTTACTAAAAAAAAAATGAGACCGGACCAATTAGACCAACCGGAGTATATAAATAAAAAATGAAATATCAAAAAAAATGACACTTGGATAGCAATATATGTGTGTTCTCCCTGTCTCCGTCGCCTAAACAAGCGTGGAACGCAGGATCCAAGGGAATTACCATGTAATCTGCTGACAAGAAGCATGCGCTTGGATCAAAAGATCCAATCATGTTGTCAATTGTAGATGGGGAAAAACGATTTGCTGGTTTTTAAGGAATTGAGGAGACGACCGTACGGAGGAGACTCCTCGAACTGAGCGAAATGTTAAACCTCACACAGATGCACCGCTGCAAAGGGGGTGCTTTAGATTCGAGAGATCAATCTGTAGTACTCCGGCCTAAATCAAGACAATGACTGTTCCAGAGTAAATTCGGTCACAAGTGAGGATGGGTTGATCTATAGGAGGGAAGCTGAGAAATGCGTGGAATCAATGGTAATCAAAGATTGTGGGTGTGTGAATTATGAATATGATAAGCTCTGAATGATTGAAATTGCTCAATTGAGAGTAGTTGCTCAATTGATGAGTTGATGATCTCGTGTTGTCTATGAGACGTGAGATTGATGATACTGTTGATGCTGATGATTCAATCATGATTCAGAGACTTATTTATATTGCTGGAATTTTAGACACCATGATCCCATGAAGTGTGACAGTTGATGGAATCAAGGAGTGGGGAAGTGGAGATCGTGTTTGAAACCAGTTGCTCAACGTGTGGAGACTTGGTCGATTTTCCACCCACTACCTCGTGAATTCCTTCAACTGATTGCACGACTTGCTCACATTCCATCGTGTGTTTGAACACACGTGCCATAGACCGCCAGACCAAAACCCTAAGTGATACCCCCCAAGTGACACGATTGACGTCTCGTGGTTTGTTAGTCAATTGATGACTTCGTGGTTTGATGGGACGATGATTCCATGTAGTTGTTGAGTTGAACATGATGTTCTGAAACTCATGAATTGAACATGTCATGAGACATAGGTATAGTTCTTACGATGAAGTGAGCAAGTATTTCTCATTCGATGGATCGTTGAATATTGATTGTTGAACCAATATTTCTTGGTTTGAGCAAATATTTATCATCTGAGCAAGTGTTGCTCATGTGATGAATTATTGGCAGCATGACCAAAATATTAATTAAAGTACTGGTTGTTGAACCGAGCATAATTAATAAGATTAATGACCATGAGGTCGTCGTAAAATTATTAAGGTTGGAATCTGGAATGATGATCCTTGGATTCAGAAACCCTAATTTGATCAATTGATGATCAATTCATGGTTCGTCAGAATTTTAACCATGGGACGAAGGAGGGAGCGACTACATGGGACCGTGGATCAACCATGTAGTGTACATATGCTCACGTGAGCAAATACAAAGAACTCCTGAAGAGTTGACGATTTGTTGGTGAAAGAATGATCAAAAGCTGGTTTAATCATTTATTCCAAAATGCTCGTCTGAGCCTTAGGTGAGAAAACCTAATTAATTATGACGGGGTGAGGGACCGACCATGGGTCATGAAACCGGCCCTGGGTAGTCACGTGACGGCCTGATGATCACTTCATGAAAATCCAAAGTGTTTGGAAGAGTTTTGGACCTAATACGAGCAATTGTGCAAATTAGGTCAAAACTGTGAAAATTGATGGGACCGGCTTCCGTGAGCCAAAGAGCCAATCTTGGTCGGTCAAGATAGCATGATCGTATCCCCAAGGCGTCCGCGTCTCAGTCCTGAGAATTTTGATATTTCCTGGCGTGCAATTGAGCATCCATTCGAGAAAATATGTCAAAATTAGGGTTTCGACGAAACTGAGGAAAACACCATGAGATGATGAAAAATAATTATAAAATAAGGAAAGAGGAGGCGTGGGACCGCCATGGTCAAGGCATGGTCGGCCGGTCGTGGCCACGGTCCCGTGGTGCCTTTACCTTAATTTTATAATATTTTGATGATTTTATGAAAAATTCATGAATTTTGAGAAATTTGATGAATTTTGGGAGTTTCCATGAATTGAAGGAGTTTTCATGAGTTCAAGGAAGCAAAAAATATTAAAATAATAAAAACAAGGGCGTGTGGGACCGTGGAAGGAATGGCCGGCCGGCTTGGGCCAGTCCCACGAGTTTCCCTAATTTTTGTGTATTTTTCATGGATTTTTGATGAATTGAGGGAATTTTTCCTAATTTGAAAGAAATACCATGAAAATCAAGGAATTTGATGAATTCAAGGAAAACTAATAATAAAATAATAAAAAAAGGGCGTGTGGGACCGGCTAGGGCATGGCCGGCCGGCCAAGGCCTGGTCCCACAAGTTTTCATATTTTATTTTATTTTATTATTATTTGATGATTTGTGCAAAAATACCATGAAATCAAGGAGTTTTTTCATGAAATTAGAGAAATAATACTAATAATAATAAAATAATAAGGAATCGTGGGGTGTGGGGCCTGTTGGGACCAAGTGATGTGTTCTTAAAGTTGTTGTAATAGTGGTAAATAATAGGTTCTTTTCAGACTTATGAAGGAAAGAATTTTTAGATTTAAATAAATATTGCAAATTTGATTCAAAAAGTGATGTCAAGATTTTGGAGAAACTAGGGCTAAGGGTTCCACTATTTTATCAATTCCAAAGTGATATTATTATTATTATTATGCAATTTCCCATTTAAGTGATTCTAATTATTGCAAAAATTGATTTTATAAAAGAGCAATTGTAAGTTGAAAGCATGGAATATCAAGAACTCAAAGTTAAGCATATACCATCAATTAAAATAACAATTGCTTAATAAAAATCATTGGAAAAAACTCTTTTGTTCTAGGCAAAAAATCATAATTTAAATTGCATAAATTATTTAAAATAGAAATTACCACTTTTCATTGTCAGAATAGCTTCCTCCGTCGCCCCAGAGGATGGGTTTAGATCCTCATATCAATCATGGTCTCAAAAGATTGGTCTATGGCTCAAAAGATGATCAAAAGAGTGAAAAGGTATGAAATTGTGAGTTTGTAACAGTTATAATTGTTACAAAACTCGCTGTAACGGAAGAACGAAAGTGAACTGTTGCAAACTTTATTAATTGTTGGAATAATTGTTACAAAACTGTTACAAAGAGTTTGGATTTGAAAGTTTAGGCCATAGTTTCTGCGACTGTTTTCAACTATCGAGTTCACTATTCACCTTCTTCCCCGACTGCAACTCGGCAGTTTCTCTGTAAAAAATTTTCTTTGTTTCTGAGCTTCCCTAAACCTCCCTAAGTCTCGACAGGCCCTCTCTGAGTTCCCAACACCCTATATATACTGCACAGGGACAAAATATCTCGCCATAACTTCATATAATCTTCCATTATTCTTCACTGTCTGTTTAGGAAATAATTTAGATATTTGATTTCTCCACGAGTTCTGAAGCTGCCAAATTACTATATTTATCTCCTTCACATTCCAGATGGTTGTTAGAGTCATCCTAACATACACAAACTCATTCCAACTCATGCAAATCCCGTGACAGTCTCCATATAATGACGTGCTCCCTGTTTTGCTCCACAATTTGATTCAGCCAATTCTGGCCCGAGATAACACCTGAAATAACTTAATATGGTTATATCACATCTTTCCACAAAGGTTCAGCGATTGAATCGCACAAAATCACGTCCAAAAATCGATCGAAACATCTGCCAGTTGAAGAAGAAAATTTCCCGCCAAAATGAAAATTCAAAATTTTGAAGATGGTGTCCCCCTATCCGATCCTGGGGTGTGAATAGCATCTGCCTTTTTGGGGTGACCTGGGTTGCCCCCTAGTAATTGAGTGCCCCTTAACCAATGATGAGAGTCCGAATAACAAATGTCCTCCGGGGGTGCTCCGTGCAACTTTTCGAGCCGAATTTTCCAACAATAATTATTTTCCAAAAATACCTACAAACACACAAAACACCATAATAAGGACGAAAACAAGTACTAACAATACGAAACATTGAGGACAAATTAGACACATAAATGCGTCTATCAAATATCCCCAAACTTATTATTTGCTAGTCCTCGAGCAAAAAAAAAAAATAAAACCGAGTTAATCTCGGGAGGGTTTACCAGAGGTGTACCCATAAAACCATTACTCCAGACCCTAGCTATCTATGTCGAACCTTGGAAGGCAATAAAGAATCTCCTTGGTTGGCTTATAATCACTGACTACAGGAGGAAGTACCCTGATGCGAAATTCCAATTATTGTACACGAGTTTACACTCAAGCATACTAAAATTCATATAAAGTGACAGAGCTCTACTCAGATAGTTGCACTATGGACATCATATTCGGAGTCAAACTAATCATATGGATAGAAAAAAGGAGATGGAAATAGAAAAATGTAGATGGTTTTGATGTTAACCAAATGATCGATGTTTCACATATCTGTCTGAAGGCCACTTCCAGAATGAACCTATCCTAATGGACTGAGATACCGGTCTGACTAATATCAACACAACTGGCATATACAAGGGAAACAGTGGTCAATAACTTAAATCTAGATCAACAAACTGGCAAATACAAGGGAACCAGCAGTTGACTACACAGAACAATAACCATTTTTTTTAACTTAACGGCATGAATAGATCTTTTTGATCCAAGCGCATGCTTCTTGTCAGCAGATTACACGATAGTTCCCACGGGTCCTGCATTCCATGCTTGCTTAGGCGACGGAAACATGGAGAACACACACATATTGCTATCCAAGTGTTAATACTTATTCTGATTGGTCTAACTGGTCCGGTCTTTTTTTTTTTTTTTAGTAACTCAGTCACTCTAATTCACCCTAGCAGTGGTAACAACTTGAATCGTGTGCCCCACCTAATCACTTAGAGAAACATAGTTTAAAATGAAAAAATAAAATAAAAAAAAGAAATGAAAAGGACTCAACGAGATATGGTGCAACTATCATGTTATTCCTAACACCTGAGCTCTGTGCTTTTATGAATAGACTCTATAGATGTTTCCATCTAATCAGATTGGTTCCTCAACTCCTACAACCAAGATGCTTCCATCCACTTAGATTAGTTAGTGCCATCCTGAATACTCATAAATCTCTAGGCTCTGGAGCGTATTTATTTATTGCAACAAAAAGATTTTCCCATACCCCCAAACTTAAATCTAACATTGTCCTTAATGTTTCCAATGATAAAATTAACAGCATGAACGAGGAGAAATTGTTACCACTTGAAGCAAAAAGGGTTGAGGAAAGATATTACCGTGTTGCGTGAGATTGGGTTACCTCCCAAGAAGTGCTAAGTTTAAAGTCTTCAGCCAGACATCAAATACCTCAAAAAGGATCTTCACCTTCCAAAGTCATATACCAATAGCCGAAAAAGTTGTGGGTCCATAATACCAAATAGAGCTAACACCAATATGAGACAACTGCACTGGTTCAGAAAAATGAACAGAAGGAGCACATCCTCATCTAAGGTTTCTTGTAAGACAACCGGATCTATCCAGAGCCTCCAGTTGGGCTTCATAAGAGTGTCTTGAAAAATAGATTCATCCGAAAAACGGGTTTCTAATATATGGATTTCCTCCTGAACAGTATCAGGCGGACCAGGTTGTGGAGTCTGAATAGACTCAAGCGATACCTCAGATGCACTAGGCTTGAGTCCCAAGTTAGGGACTTCTACTGGGGATAATTGACAATCTCTACCCCCAAATTTAGGGTAATCACTATTCTCCGTAAGACCTTTAACTATGGCGGATCCGGAGAGTATTTAAAATACTCTAGAGCTTCTTCTAGTTCACTACCCCCAAACTTAGAGTTTTGGGTGTCTCTAGATAAACTAGTCACAATATTCCTAATTTCTAGACCATCCGGTTCCTGAAAAAGGTCAATTGCTTTCTCTGAGTTATAATCAGGTGGTTCATCCTCTAAATTATTTTGAGGTATACTAACTATAGGACTTATATGTTTCATATCCTCTATGGTCATCCCTAGAGTTTCCTTATTGTGTTGAAGCACGGTTACTGGCCTAATCTCATGATCACTATCCAAATCGGAAGTTATAGGCAAAATCTCAGATGGGCCTACAAATGCATAATTGGGTTCCAACTTAGAAGGATCTTTAGGCTCTTCGAAATAAGGGCTTAAGGTAGATTCGGTAGCTAGTAATGGTTCAAAACTAGATTTCCATCTATCGGTATCTAACATAGGAATGGAATCCAACAGAGCATTTACTTGTTCAATGTTGCTATCATCGTCAAAATCCATGCTAAAACGGGCTAGACAACTCTCTAATGGATCTTCCGATTCGGTGTTTGGTACATACTTCGGAACTAAGGTTCCTATCATGTTGACCTCTTCAATGCACGTGTCATCTAGCTCAGAATGTAGCTTATTGACATTAAAAATATTCAACTCAATAGTCATATTACCAAAAGATAGATTCATAATACCATTTCGACAGTTTATGATCGCATTAGACGTGGCTAAAAACGGGCGACCTAAAATCACTGGTATTTGGTTCTCTGGGTCGGGGACAGGTTGGGTATCTAGGATAATAAAATCCACTGGATAAATAAACTTGTCAACCTCTATGAGAACATCCTCGATCACACCACGAGGAACTTTAACAGACCTATCAGCTAACTGAAGTGTTACCTGGGTAGGTTTCATCTCACCAAGTCCTAGCTTAAGGTACACATGGTACGGAAGTAAGTTCACACTGGCTCCTAAGTCAAGCAACGCTTTCTCAACACGGTATTTACCTATTGTACAAGCAATGGTAGGGGACCATGGGTCTTTATACTTAGGAGTAGTGGTATTCTGAATAATATAACTCACATGACTAGCTATGAAGGCTTTCTTCTGGACACTGAGCTTACGCTTTCGCGTACACAAGTCCTTAAGGAACTTGGCATAAGAGGGAATCTGCCTAATTGCATCTAGTAGTGGAAGGTTGATAGTTACCTGCTTAAAAACCTCCAATATATCATTAAAGTTGGACTCCCTCTTAGTCGGAACTAGCAGCTGGGGGAACGGGGCTCTGGGAACAAAGCCGGGCTCATAGGGACCCTCATTGGTCTTTTTAGAGACTCTATCAGTCTCCTCATTTTCTGGCTCAGAAGGGTGAACTACAGCATGTTCACTATCAGGCATGGCAACCTTATTGTCAACTTTCTTTCCACTCCTAAGGGTTGTAATAGAGTTCACATGATTGTACGATTTCTCTGCTTTAGGATTGGGTTGAGTTTGACTAGGAAACTTACCTTTTTCCCTCAAAGATTCATTTATCTGACTAACCTGGTTTTTTAACTCAGAAATAGCTTGGGAGTTAGCATAACCTATATTTTTACTTTCTTCTATCCCTTGAGCAACCATTAGGTTGATCTTATCAGAGTTTTTAATAAACGAGGCTAGAGTGTCTTCTAAACTTGTGATCTTTTTATCCGAAGGGTTCTGAAACTGGGGTTGACCTGAAGAGTTCTTAGCATAACCAAAACCTGGGGGAGGCTGAGAATTACTAGACTGACCTTGATTATGGCCCTTAGACCAAGAAAAATTAGGATGGTTTCTCCAACCAGGATTGTAGGTTTCTAAGTATGGGTCAAACTTCTGACGGTTCTCAAACCTAGCGTTGTTATAGACAGCATGGGCTTGTTCTTCACTAACATGACCTTCCCAAAACGAGTTATTGGGCTCTACTCCACAACTAGAGACTTGAGCGGCTCTAATCCTATCATCAAGTTCAACAAGAGACCTATAATTAGGATGATTCAATTCCAAAGCTTCTAAACTTTTAGACAAAGCAGCAAACTTAGCATCTGACTCGAAGCTTGTATCTACCACATCGGTGCTACTTCTATAGACCAAGAGTCTTTTAGGGGTTTCAACACAAGACTCCCACTGTTGGGATTTTTCAGCGATAGCTCCTAAGAAGGTAAAAACATCATCAGCATTTTTACTGGCGAACTCACCAGCGCACATAGACTCGACCATGGCTTTGGTCGAATAGTCTAAACCATTATAAATAATCTCAACAAGTTTTATTTTATCAAATCCATGGTGGGGACACTGGGATAGGAGATCATTGAATCTCTCTAAAAAAACTATAAAGAGACTCTCCCTCTTGTTGCACACTAGCACTAATTCTCTGCCTAACAGCTGCAGTTTTATGCTTAGGGTAGAATTTCATATAGAAAGCAGCAACAAGTTCCTGCCATGTTTCAATGGACTCAGGTGGTAGGTTGTTCAGCCAGGTCTTGGCTTTATCTCTCAAGGAAAAGGGAAACATCTTAAGTTTCAAAACTTCATCGGTGAGGTCTTTTATTCTAACTGTCCCACAGATTTTCTCAAAGTCCCTAATATGAAAATAAGGGTTCTCATCATCTTTTCCTAAGAACATAGGGACCATCTGAAGAATA
This sequence comes from Papaver somniferum, assembly GCF_003573695.1. Classification (NCBI taxonomy): domain Eukaryota; kingdom Viridiplantae; phylum Streptophyta; class Magnoliopsida; order Ranunculales; family Papaveraceae; genus Papaver; species Papaver somniferum. The sequence continues at coordinate 130,979,134 of NC_039358.1, read as the reverse complement.
CTAGGTTTTATCTCGAAATTAGCCGTACTGGATGGAAATTTAATGCACGAAGCTCGGTTGGTCCTAGTTGGGAACATGTAATCTTTTAAAGTTGCCATCGCTGGCACAGCTGAAGTACTAGGGGTACCTTCCTCACGAAGAGACATATTTTCAAAACTGAAGTTTCCAAAAACGGGGCTCTCAAAAGAAGAGTCTTCGAGCTCCCCGCTTTCACAAGAAGAACTTCTAGGCTCGTCACTAATCAAACGGCCAAAAGTATTTCTTTTCCAAGCCCTTTAGGGCATACACTAAAAAAAAAGAAAGAGAAAATTCCTAAAAGGAAGGGAAGTTCTATGCAAACACAAACAAGGCTGACTCCACCACAGCAAACCTACTGATTTCTAGCAAACAAAAAGCATGATGGTTCCACTTAGATTATTTCTAGACCATCTTCTAATCCTTCGAAAGGGAATTCGTTACAATTTAAGCAAATCCCTCTGGAATCAATCCAAGTCAAATTAAGTTGAATTGAGGCGAGGGAAGCTCAGTGGAGCTTTGATACCCAAGGCCTCACCGCTATCACAAGGCGGCGCAGTAACGCATTCAACTCACAGAAACTATCATGAACTTCGAAGTATGCTAAAAGAGTAAGCAATATTTTTCGAACGACTTTCCTACTAAGCTCGTTACCCTATAGGTCTCGTTCTATTCCAAATTTTAAATCTTAGGTTCGTGTTTGGTTTCGTTTTCCTAAGGCGGGCAAGAAGAGAACGGTGATGAAATCCGAACCCTTATCTTGTATGGTCAGTCCTTGCCCTTTACTAGGAATTTAAAACAACCGTTTTCAGTTCCTCAGCATATATGCAAACGAAGGAATACAGTAACTCGCTGACAGGGGATTCGCGAGTGTTTCGACAGACTTACCTCCCGTTCCAGACGGGGGATGAACCGTTGTCGTCGACTCGGGCCACAACTCCTATATTGTGTACGAAACCGAGGGGCCGAGGTGATATCGTAATCACCGTCCTTCTCTGCAAACAGTTTAATATTTAATCTACCCTTCCGTAGGGTTTAAAAAAAAATTAATGTCCAAATGACCAAAGTCCAAAAGAAAGGTCCAAAAAATAAAGTGCAAAAAGAAAAAGAAAAATACAAAATAAAATGAATTCCTAATACAATCTAATAAAATAACACTCTCTTTTTTTTTCTCTCTTTTTCTATAAAAAAAAAATTCTTCTTCTTTAGCTCCTTTCGCTTTGCCTTTTACTTCAAGTCTTTAAATATTCGCCAAAAGCTTTGGCAAAAATTTCTTTCGCTCCAAATTCCCAAAATCTGAAAGGAAAAGACAAAAACCCAAAAACGTAAAGAAGAACAAAAAAAAAAATCTAAAAACTCTATCCTAAAGACAAGTCCGCGTCGGCGGCGCCAAAAACTTGATGTGTTCTCAAAGTTGTTGTAATAGTGGTAAATAATAGGTTCTTTTCAGACTTGTGAAGGAAAGAATTTTTAGATTTAAATAAATATTGCAAATTTGATTCAAAAAGTGATGTCAAGATTTTGGAGAAACTGGGGCTAAGGGTTCCATTATTCTATCAATTACAAGGTGATATTATTATTATTATTATTATTATGCAATTTCCCATTTAAGTGATTCTAATTATTGCAAAAATAGATTTTATAAAAGAGCAATTGTAAGTTGAAAGCATGGAATATCAAGAACTCAAAGTTAAGCATATACCATCAATTAAAATAACAATTTCTTAATAAAAATCATTGGAAAAACTCTTTTGTTCTAGGCAAAAAATCATAATTTAAATTGCATAAATTATTTAAAATAGAAATTACCACGTTTTCATTGTCAGAATAGCTTCCTCCGTCGCCCCAGAGGATGGGTTTAGCTCCTCATATCAATCATGGTCTCAAAAGATTGGTCTATGGCTCAAAAGATGATCAAAAGAGTGAAAAGGTATGAAACTGTGAGTTTGTAACACTTATAATTGTAACAAAACTCGCTGTAACGGAAGAACGAAAGTGAACTGTTGCAAACTTTATTAATTGTTGGAATAATTGTTACAAAATTGTTACAAAGAGTTTGGATTTGAAAGTTTAGGCCATAGTTTCTGCGACTGTTTTCAACTATCGAGTTCACTATTCACCTTCTTCCCCGATTGCAACTCGGCAGTTTCTCTGTAAATTTTTTTCTTTGTTTCTGAGCTTCCCTAAACCTCCCTAAGTCTCGACAGGCCCTCTCTGAGTTCCCAACACCCTATATATACTGCACAGGGACAAAATATCTCGCCATAACTTCATATAATCTTTCATTATTCTTCTCTGTTTGTTTAGGAAATAATTTAGATATTTGATTTCTCCACGAGTTCTGAAGCTTCCAAATTACTATATTTATCTCCTTCACATTCCAGATGGTTGTTAGAGTCATCCTAACATACGCAAACTCATTCCAACTCATGCAAATCCCGTGACAGTCTCCATACAATGACGTGCTCCCTGTTTAAAGTGAGCATTACCATTCCATGGGATCGTAGATTCGACCATAGAATCAGAGTAATTAAGTTTTATCTATTACCATTTATGAGACCAGTTGTGGATTCGATCATGAAATCGGAGTAATGAGATAATATAGTTATTGCTATTCTATGAGATCAAGCCGTGGATTCGATCATAGAATCAGAACAATTATTTATTGCCATGCCATGGGACCAGTCTTGGATTCGACCGTGGAATAGGAGCAATAATAGATTATTCTGGGAATTCAGTAGTGAATGTCACGACAGAATTAATCTTAATTAGGAATAATTAACTTTGTGGATATATACTAGCAGAGCAAGCTGTCTAGGAGCATTAATTATCCCGATATGAGCTTGTCGGTAAGTCTTATCCTTTATATAGTCAGGGTAAACTTGTTGTTTGTTCCTGAAGACGTTATCGCTCTATACTAGCAGAGCAAGCTGTGTAGGAGCCGTCCATATCGTGATACTATATAGAAATAATCACTGAAAGTATTCAGTATTCATGAGATATGCAGTTGTCCAGTCGTGAGACTACATATCTACATGTACTCTGAGAGAAAGTACTCTCCGTTGAGAATTCGATGAGAGACCTGTGTCTCGATACTCACGTTTGATTGCTGAATCAGAGCTTCGTATAATTATGAGTTTGCGATTTTATCCTTTTTCGAAAATCCACCATCTACATTAAGTCCCCTGCTTACTGAGGAAAGCTGTGTTCCTCAGTCAGCATTAAATGGTGATTTTCCGGCCATAAATAATAATACCAGTAATTGAACTTAATCGTAAGTTGAGACGTTACCGGATTTAGGGAGCATGAGAAAACCACGACTTGATGAAGGCTTCAATGTCGTGATTGGAGCGTCGTTTGATGAGCATAAATTGGTGTTGAACCGCTGGTTTGGACGACGAGTCCGTGGTCGATTAGGATTCGCGGGTCGGGCCCAATAAGGAAATCCTTAGAAAATTAGGTTTTGGAAATAAAATTAATATAAAAGGGATTAATCTCTTTTTTTTTCCTCACACACGACCAGCACCTTCATCACCTTCACGCCAGGGAAGGAGGGTTTTTTCGCCGGAGCCGCCAGCCGCCACCGACCGACGGCGCCGTCCGACCGTCGTCCGGCTAAATTCCGGCCGCCACACGTTAGGTTTTTTATTTTTTTTGCTGATGTTTATGATCCCCATGAGTTGTTCATGCTTTGATCATGATGAAGTTATATACATATGTGTATATCAGTGTGAGTTTTATGAAAAACCCTCGTTTTTTGAAAAAGTATGTTCGTTCGATCGTTAGTTTTGCGAACTAACTATAATCCCTGATTTAGGAGAGATTTTTTTTAGTATATGAACCTAGGTTCAATGATAAAACTTATTTTATGAGCTTTCATGTGTACCAAGGTTCTATCTTAAAAGAAGTGAATTTTTCATGAAATCGGAATAATCCTTCATTTTAAAGACAAATAACGATGACACGAAGGAAAATATGTATGATGAACTTGTGTCCAGTGATAAAATTTTGCTTATGATCTTTCATGTAAATACAAAACTTTATCATATGTATGAGATGTGAGCTTTCACAATATTTTTTGAAATAAACCTTCGTTTTAAAGACAAATAATGACGATACGAAGGAAAAATAGTTTATATATATATATGCAGACGTGACATATATTGTGCAAAATATAATGCTATATTTTATTTGCATGAGTTTGTTTTCGTTAGATAAAATCCTTGAGAATTTATGTATGCAAGTTGCGTTAATTGTTGTTTTTTTCGAAAAATCAAAACGTGGGTTTTGAGGATTCTTCAAAGATAGACAATATATTTATGATAGAATATTGTATTGTTATGAACTTCATAGGTCAGTTGTGTGAATGCTCACATTATGAAAATTGTGTCCGTGATTTCATGAGAATCAGTTTCGGAAACTAAATAAAGTTTCGTTCGTTTTTTGCAGTTTTCGAAGAGACGAACGATTTTGAGGTGTTAACTCTAGCATTACTATCACTATTTTTAGTGGAAGTATAAAAGGTAAGAGTTAAGAGTTACCATTTTTTGCTGATGTTGGTTTGTTTACATAGTAGTAATCTTTGATCTTCCGGTTCCAGAAAATGTCGACCAAGAATAACAACAATTACTGGTTTTCCTCTTCTTCCTCTGGCTCTTCTGATGAGGATTCCGACGCTCCTGTAGCGAAATCAAAGGCTAGGGTTACCCAGAAAGGGGGGAAGCCTAATGTTCCCTTGCGTGAGCGAAGAGTCTCTTTTGATGAACTCGAAAATAAAAGAGTTGAAGACAAAAAGGAGGATGCCCGTCAACGTGAAAAAGATCGCACCCGACGTAAGAGACATAGGGTTGAGGAGAAGCGTCAATTCTTGGATGGGGTTCCTTCTAATTCTGATGCTGATTCTTCTGAAGGAGAAATCACATGGGAACCATCTGAGCGTTACATTAAGCCTGATCGATATGAAAGAGAGCATCAGAGGACGATGAAGAAAATTGAAGTTGAAGCTGCATCAGAAGATAACTCGGATTCAGATGATGATGTTATCTTCCGTCCACCGGACTTCACCAATGATCCTGACAGTGACTCTGAAGAAGATGATTCCGAGAAGGATAGTGACGATGAAGCTGAAAATTCGGATGAGTCCGACGAGTAGTTTTACTTCCATCTTCTTTAGACGTTAGAGCATTCCCTTTTTAGTATTCATAGTGGATATCTTTATTTTGACTGTTTAAACGACTTTACTTCAATTAGACTTTTCTTCTGAATGATGAATATTTTGTTAACGTCGATTTCTTCTAATCCATGACATGAACCAATGTCCATATATCCGAATTCATCATGACTTGTCGATTTTCATGAGAAGTAACATAACACGGCTGAGAATTCATGACGTGTACAAGGCCGCGTGGCCTATCCTTTGACCCGTGATGTTCAGTCCCCAGTGTGTCATTTTCCCCCGCGTCTTTGGTATCGATCTTTGAAGCCCAGGGTTTCAGTGAAACTCGTAACTAAGTTGACTATATGACTATCGCCTGATATATATATCTTCAAGACTCCAAATCTATGATCCACGCAAATATTTCCTCCATTGAGTCAGTTTCATCGTGCAAAGAAGTTTTGATCCTACCCTCTTGCCGTCATGTCGAGCAATAACATTTCTTCTCAAGATGATCTTCAGTCGAAGCGTAAAATAGCAACGTCTATCTCAGTAAGTTGTACACTTATTCTTCTCTCCTTTCTTCTCTCTGTTCAATCGAGATTGTTGATCACAAGAGAATGATTTATCGTAGGACTGTAATAAGAATGCTACTCCTCATAATGCAAGGCCTAAGCGGACTGTTAGAACTCCTTCCCGGTATGGATCGTCTCGTGCTGAAGATGTATCGTCTGTAAGTAAACATATGACTCTTGAGATTGTACTGAGTCCCGGGATTAACACTCCTTCATTTCATCGTAGGCGGATGTCCGTGTCGTCGTCGATGCTAGACGAAGAAAGAGTGGAAAGTCCGTGACCGTGGTTGAGGTTGAGGAAAGTAGTAACCAGGCATGTGAAGATTTTGTAGGATCTGTGGAGACCGGAGACGGTGTCCATGCTCGTGAATACCCAACCGCTAGACTTTTATTCGAAGCCCCATTGATTAATACCTTCCCAGACAATGAAATGGCCGGCGGATTCGTGATCCCCAAATGTCATGCGTCCTTGTACACCAAGATCTGGAAGAAGTATGGTCACATTGCTACCACAGAAGTGTGGAAAGGTTTTCTTCCAACCCTTTTAACCACGGTAGCGGGACTATTGCCGATCATCGAGGAAATGAATCAGATGCACTTTCGTGACGTCAAAAACCATGAACTGCACCAATGGGATGAAATGATTTCGAATTGTGAGATATTGCGATTCAATGTAAGCTGGTTCCGTCGTCGTCTTGAGATAATCAAGGTTCATAAGGCGGCAGAGGCTGCTGATGCAATTTCCATGAATGCAGCTTTACTGGATGAGGAGAGGATACTGGCTCTGGAGTCAGCAAGGGTTGAGAAAGCGGTCGAAGACTTGAAGGCAAAGACCAAGATTTTTCAGAAGAAGCTTGACGAGGCTTCTTACAGGGATTATCCGTTGCTGGATGGTTTGCTCTGAGTGAGCATTTGTGGTTGTTGTTTTTTGAGTAAATCTGAGTTTCTAGTTAGGTGAAACAGTTGATCATGGTATGAACGAATTTTGCTCATTTATGAAATGTTTAATGAACAAAGGAGCATTCGCATGCTCTTTGGAGGAATGAAATTACATTTTTGAAAATGCTTGAAATGATGAAGAGGTAGTTTGTTTCATGGATCAGGCATAATAAGCTTTGAGCCATTTGCCATTGATGATGTTTCCTTCCTTTCCTCCATTGATTGCTAAAATTTTGTAGTATCCGCTAGACACTGCTTTGATAACAACATATGGCCCTTCCCATTTAGGAGAGAACTTAGGAGCGGACATGTCTTGTTGAATGTGCTTTGCCGTCTTTAATACCAAATCTCCTACTTGAAATGTTCGAGGTCTTACCATTTTGTTGTAGGCTCTGGAGATCCTCTGTTTGTAAGCTTCCACATATTTTTCCACCTTGGTTCTCCTTGATTCCAGCATATCTAGCTCAGATTCTTGATCTGGAGATTTCGGCCTCATCCCATTGTACACCACTGGATGCTGCAATCCTGGCTGAGGGAACTTTGATTTCTGCTGGAAGTATGGCGTCGGCTCCATAGACAAGGGAATATGGCGAAGTACCGATCGAGCTCCTTGGTGCAGTTCTGTAAGCCCATAGAGCCATGGGTAATTGCTCATGCCATGATCGAGGATTGTCATGAATCGTCCGACTGATAATCCTGACCAAAGTCTTGTTGGTACTTTCTGCTTGACCATTTCCTTGTGGATAGTAAGGCGTGGAGAAGATTTGTTTGATCCCATATTTATTGAGCAGCTTCTCAACATCTTGATTGGCAAAAGGAGTTCCGTTATCTGTGATGATATGCTTAGGAACTCCGAATCTGCATATTATGTGCTCTTTGATGAAGGCGGCAATCGTAACTCCAGTGGTGCTTCGAAGAGGAATAGCTTCGACCCACTTGGTGAAGTACTCTGTCGCAGTGATGATGTATTCATGTTGTTTTGAAGATGCTGGATTGATCTTCCCAATGATATCTAGTCCCCAGCTGTAGAAAGGCCACGGACTATTCACAGAATTCAACGGGAGACAAGGAGTGTGGATGAGATTACCATGGGTTTGGCATTGGTGACACCTCTGAACGTGTGCGGCATCATCTTCCATGGTTGGCCAATAATATTTCTCATGAATTTGAAGAAATAGTTTCCTCTTTCCTTGATGTTCTCCATCATGTACTTCCTTCAGGATTGTAGGGATTTCATGTTCGGCTAAGCACCTCAGTAAATTTCCACCAAAGCTTTTGCGGTATAAGATCCCATCGAGATAGACGAATCTCTTAGCTTTCTGAATGAGTTTGACTGCTTGCTTCTTTTCCAGTGGTAGTTCGTTGTCCCGGAGGTATTTGATGTAAGGCTCCCTCCAGTCCCCAGTGTGGTGGACCGTCAAAACCTCCAAGTGATGAGGAGGTGTTTGGCAATCAGGACAAGATCCTTGTAAAGCTCTTGACTGAGTCTCCATGGATGGCCAGTAGTACCCCATTCTTTGAAGCTTTCTGTAAAGTGTTACCACTAACGTTTGCCCACAGACTTCCTCATGTATGCGCTTGAGCTGTTCTTCCGCTTCGTCGCTCCCAAGACATCGTGATAGAGATCCATCAGGGTTTCGATAGTATAGCCCTCCATGAAGCAAGAAGTAGTTCTTCAATTCCTTGAGGCTGACTTGGCCTTCTGAAATAGAGCTGCTCAATTCATGAATGATGGGTGCTCGCCAATCGTTCGCTGGAATGTCTTCGATCTGAGTGAGCCAAGTCGAAGATACTGTACGCCTCCGTACAGTGATCGTTTTCTGTGCTCCTTCGAATTGCAGCTTGGAGGCGAGAGTTGCTAGGCAATCAGCATGCCTATTGTTAGTCCGTCCAGTATGGACGATCGTTGCGTCAGCAAAATAGGTCAACAGTCGCTGAGCTTCGGTTCTGAATGGAGCAAGTGTGATTTCTTTGAGAGAATATGTTCCATTCATCTGGTTGACCAATAATTTTGAATCTCCCCTTATCTCGAGGTGTGTTGCTCCTGCTTGCTTGGCCAAGATAATCCTAATAGGAAGGCTTCATATTCCGCTGAGTTGTTGGTGCAGTGGAAATCCAACTTGAACGAATGTGAGAAAACTTCACCAGATGGAGACACCAGCACTACGCCCGCTCCTCCGGTGTCACTACTAGGGGTGGCAGACCCATCAAAGTATAGAAGCCATGTTTCTTCCTTGATGACCAAGATGTCTGGGAATTCGCCGGGCACTTCTTCATGTAGTGTTGTTGTGTCTTCCCCTGGAAAAGCAGCGAGCAAGTCTGCTACCGCTTGACCTTTGATGGCTTTAGGTGGCGTGCAAGCTATGTCAAATTCTGACATCTGGAGTAGCCACTTCGCTGGTCTCCCTATCAAGGCTGGCTTTGATAGCAAGAACTTTATGGGATCAGCTTTGGAGATGAGTACGACCCTGTTAGATAGTAAGTAATGTCTGAACTTCTGGATTGCATGTACCAATGCCAGGCATGCCCTTTCGGCCTTTGGATATCGGAGTTGAGCATCTCTCATTGTGCGGCTGAAGTAGTAAATCGGTCGTTCGACGCCTTCGTCGTCTTCCTGAGCGAGGAGTGCGCCGATGGCGACGTCACTGGAGGATGTGTAAAGAATCAGAGGTCGTCCCTGCACTGGAGACCTCATGACGGCCGGTGACAATAATATCCGTTTTATTTTATGGAAAGCTTCTTGTTGAACATTTTTCCAGGTGAAGCTTGCTCCTTTCTTCAGCAGAGGTGTGAACGAAGCAATGAGTTGAGCTAATCCAGGAATGAAGCGTCGAATATAATTTACCTTGCCCATAAAGCTCTGTAGTTCCTTCACGGTACGTGGAGGAGGCATGGTGGTAATAGATTTTGCCTTGTCGGGGTCGACTTTGATCCCTTCAGCCGTGACCAGGAATCCTAAGAATTTTCCGGAAGAAACTCCGAATGCGCACTTTAAAGGATTCATTTTAAATATGTACTCTCTGCACCTTTCGAACACCTGCCTTAGAACTTCGAGATGATATTCTCGAGTCTTCGATTTTACCACCACATCATCAACATAGTCTTCTACTTGCTTGTGCATCATGTCGTGGAATATGGAAGTCATGGCTCGTTGAAAGGTGGCACCAGCATTCTTTCATCCAAAGGGAATCACGGTGTAGTGAAAATTCCCAATGGGAGTCGGAACGCAGTCTTGTTGGCGTTATGTTCATACATCTTGATCTGGTTGTACCCACTGTAGTCGTCCATGAATGAGAACATACCATGACCGCTGGTTGCATCGACGAGCATGTCAATGTTGGGTAGAGGGAAATCATCCTTTGGACAACATTTATTCAAGTTCCTGAAGTCGACACAACATCTGATTTGACCATTTTTCTTCTTAACAGGTACCACATTTGCTAGCCACGTTGGATGAAGAATAGGTTTGATGAACCCTGCTGCCAACAGTTTCTGGATTTCGACCTTGATTTCTCCTCGACTTCGTGTCTAAATTGTCTGGGGTTGTTTGACAGCTTTGGAACCAGGGACGATGTGCAGGTGATGGGTGACGAGTTTGTCATCCAGACCCGGCATTTCTTCGTACGTCCAGGCGAAGACATCTTGATATTTTTCAATAATTTTACCAGCTCGGTCCGCTCCTCTGGTGATAGCGCTGAACTGATCAGGATTGGCCTTGGATCGTCTTCAGTCCCAATGTTGATTGTTTCAAGATCGTCAGTGGTAGAGTCAGTGCCGTCCTGTAGTTGTCGTGGGGCATCTTGGACTTCTTCTTCAAGTGATAGCTCACTCTGACACGATTCTTCATGGTGGGGAGACTTTTCATCGTTCTCCCCGATTAATTGCTAATCTTTCCGTTGGCGATAAATGACTCTCCTACGTCTCGATCGGTCGTGAAGTTTGTCCCTGGAGTTGAGACTTGATCATTATGGAGTTTAGTCGGTGTAATAGGTGACTTGATCACTTTAGCAGCTGAGGATGACGGATCGTTATCAGCCTTCTCGATAGTCTTCCAGCTTGGAAGTAGCGTACTGCGAATCCTGCTTGGAGGTTCCGGGACGCCTTTTTGAGATTCAAGGAACTCAGTATCATAGACAGGAGAATAAGGAGGTGATGAAGCCGGAATGCGAACAATCTTGTTGTCGAGCAGGGCCTTCATGCATTGATGGTATGTTGAAGGAACCACCTTGTTATCATGGATCCATGGGCGTCCCAGTATTATGTGTTAGTCAGGTTCTTGCTCGATCACATGAAACTTTTCTTTCGATCGAATCAGCCCCACCCTCAAATCTATGTATGCGTATCCATATGTATGGCTTTGACTTCCTTCAAATCCTGTCATTAGGATGGGATAGCGAACGATTTTACCTTGTGGGAATCTGGCCATCCTGAGAGTCTTCATAGTGATAATGTTGGTGGTAGCACCGGTGTCAACAAGATCTCTTCTAAATTCGGTGCCTTTGATGAAACCAGTGACATACAATGCTCGGTTGTGTCCTTCATCCGTCATGCGATCTTCTTCTCCAAAAGAGATGTTGTCGATCGAATGCCCAGGCACTAGGGAGACTTCTTCAACTGATGGTGTTGGTGGCATTATTTGCACGCTGGATGATATCTGGTTGAGTGCTGAAAACGTGTCTGTGCGCTGATCCCTGGAGAAGTGCAGGAGTTCACATAGATTTTCAATCAAATGTGTGACCTCTTGTTCCACCGGCTTCTCGTATGTGGTGAAGCTGTTGATTTGAGGGTCAGATGACGCTTCAGTCCCCGGTGTTGAGGCTTCTGGAGCGGAGATACCGCCTAACTCGGACGTTAATCTGATGAGAAAGTCGAGGATGTGGTTTATCGTCTCCTTCATCAGGTCCATGTTCCTGGTATGGACCTCTAGGATTTGAGCCAACTCTGCCAAAGTCGGGAACCCTCTGCTTTCCATGCCGCCAGGTGTAACATGAGGAATGTTGCCGTTTGAAATATTCTGATCTGAATTAGTTGAATTAGTTCTGAGACCAACCATCTTGTGAGATTTTTATATTGCAACCGAGAGAATGATCTCCCACTGTGGTCGCCAATCTGTAGATGGGGAAAAACGATTTGCTGGTTTTTAAGGAATTGAGGAGACGACCGTACGGAGGAGACTCCTCGAACCGAGCGAAATGTTAAACCTCACACAGATGCACCGCTGCAAAGGGGGTGCTTTAGATTCGAGAGATCAATTTGTAGTACTCCGACCTAAATCAAGACAATGACCGTTCCAGAGTAAATTCGGTCACAAGAGGGGATGGGTTGATCTGTAGGAGGGAAGCTGAGAAATGCGTGGAATCAATGGTAATCAAAGATTGTGGGTATGTGAATTCTGAATATGATAAGCTCTGAATGATTGAAATTGCTCAATTGAGAGTAGTTGCTCAATTGATGAGTTGATGATCTTGTGTTGTCGATGTGACGTGAGATTGATGATATTGTTGATGCTGATGATTCAATCATGATTCAGAGACTTATTTATATTGCTGGAATTTTAGACACCATGATCCCATGAAGTGTGACAGTTGATGGAATCAAGGAGTGGGGAAGTGGAGATCGTGTTTGAAACCAGTTGCTCAACGTGTGGAGACTTGGTCGATTTTCCACCCACTACTTCGTGAATTCCTTCAACTGATTGCACGACTTGATCACATTCCATCGTGTGTTTGAACACACGTGCCATAGACCGCCAGACCAAAACCCTAAGTGATACCCCCCCCCCAAGTGACACGATTGACGTCTCGTGGTTTGTTAGTCAATTGATGACTTCGTGGTTTGATGGGACGATGATTCCATGTAGTTGCTGAGTTGAACATGATGTTCTGAAACTCATGAATTGAACATGTCATGAGACAGAGGTATAGTTCTTACGATGAAGTGAGCAAGTATTTCTCATTCGATGGATCGTTGAACCAATATTTCTTGGTTTGAGCAAATATTTATCATCTGAGCAAGTGTTGCTCATGTGATGAATTATTGGCAGCATGACCAAAATATTAATTAAAGTACTGGTTATTGAACCGAGCATAATTAATAAGATTAATGACCATGAGGTCGTCGTAAAATTATTAAGGTTGGAATCTGGAATGATGATCCTTGGATTCAGAAACCCTAATTTGATCAATTGATGATCAATTCATGGTTCGTCGGAATTTTAACCATGGGAAGAAGGAGGGAGCGACTAACTGGGACCGTGGATCAACCATGTAGTGTCCATATGCTCACGTGAGCAAATACAAAAAACTCCTGAAGAGTTGACGATTTGTTGGTGAAAGAATGATCAAATGCTGGTTTAATCATTTATTCCAAAATGCTCGTCTGAGCCTTAGGTGAGAAAACCTAATTAATTATGACGGGGTGAGGGACCGACCATGGGTCATGAAACCGGCCCTAGGTAGTCACATGACGGCCTGATGATCACTTCATGAAAATCCAAAGTGTTTGGAAGAGTTTTGGACCTAATACGAGCAATTGTGCAAATTAGGTCAAAACTGTGAAAATTGATGGGACCGGCTTCCGTGAGCCAAAGAGCCAATCTTAGTCGGTCAAGATAGCGTGCTCGTGTCCCCAAGGCGTCCGTGTCTCAGTCCTGAGAATTTTGATATTTCCTGGCGTGCAATTGAGCATCCATTCGAGAAAATATGTCAAAATTAGGGTTTCGACAAAACTGAGGAAAACACCATGAGATGATGAAAAATAATTATAAAATAAGGAATGAGGAGGCGTGAGACCGCCGTGGTCAAGGCATGGTCGGCCGGTCATGATCACGGTCCCGTGGTGCCTTTTCCTTAATTTTATAATATTTTGATGATTTTATGAAAAATTCATGAATTTTGAGAAATTTGATGAATTTAGGGAGTTTCCATGAATTGAAGGAGTTTTCATGAGTTCAAAGAAGCAAAAAATATTAAAATAATAAAAACAAGGGCGTATGGGACCGTGGGAGGCATGGCCGGCCGGCTTGGGCCGGTCCCACGAGTTTCCTTGATTTTGTGTATTTTTCATGTATTTTTGATGAATTGAGAGAATTTTTCCTAATTTGAGAGAAATACCATGAAATCAAGGAATTTGATGAATTCAAGGAAAACTAATAATAAAATAATAAAACAAAGGGGCGTGTGGGACCGGCTAGGGCATGGCCGGCCGGCCAAGGCCCGGTCCCACAAGTTTTCATAATTTATTTTATTTTATTATTATTTGATGATTTGTGCAAATATACCATGAAATCAAGGAGTTTTTTCATGAAATTAGAGAAATAATAAGAATAATAAGGAACCATGGGGTGTGGGGCCGGCTGGGACCAAGGCATGGCCGGTTGGCCAATGGTCATGCCCCACACTCCTTTCCTTAATTTTATATTATTTTTTATGGATTTATGGAAGTACCATGAAACCGAGGAGTTTCCTCGAGACGAAGGAGATTTGATAAAATGAGAGAATTTTCATCAAATCATGGAAAATAATAAAAATGCATTAAAAATATAAAACTGGCGAGGGATTGACCATGACACAGTCTGTCGGTCGTGTGTCCGTGCTCCCAGCACCCTGGTCAATATTTTTAATTATTTATTATTTTCTTCTCTATTTTGCATAGGTTCATCGTTTCGTTGTATTTTGAAATACTCGTTCGTGGGGTGACTGTTAGTGTATCGTCGTTGAATACACTTTCACCATTTGAATCGGGACTTACTTAGAGGTAGCTCACGCCCGGTTGTCGATTATTTATTACTAATTGTGGAATTCAGTGGAGAATAATTCACAAAACTGAGTAATAAGATGTTTATTATTAATTCATAGGATCAGCTGAGGATTCGACTACGAATTTAGAATAATGAAGTGAGCATTACCATTCCATGGGATCGTAGATTCGACCATAGAATCAGAGTAATTAAGTTTTATCTATTACCATTTATGAGACCAGTTGTGGATTCGATCATGAAATCGGATTAAAGAGATAATATAGTTATTGTTATTCTATGAGATCAAGCCGTGGATTCGATCATAGAATCAGAGCAATTATTTATTGCCATTCCATGGGACCAGTCGTGGATTCGACCGTGGAATAGGAGCAATAATAGATTATTCTGGGAATTCAGTAGTGAATGTCACGACAGAATTAATCTTAATTAGGAATAATTAACTTTGTGGCTCTATACTAGCAGAGCAAGCTGTCTAGGAGCATTAATTATCCCGATATGAGCTTGTCGGTAAGTCATATCCTTTATATAATTAGGGTAAACTTGTTGTTTGTTCCTGAAGACGTTATCGATCTATACTAGCAGAGCAAGCTGTCTAGGAGCCGTCCATCTCGTGATACTATATAGAAATAATCACTGAAAGTATTCGGTATTCATGAGATATGTCGTTGTCCAGTCGTGAGACTACATATCTACATGTACTCTGAGAGAAAGTACTCTCCGTTGAGAATTCGATGAGAGACCCGTGTCTCGATACTCACGTTTGATTGCTGAATCAGAGCTTCATATAATTATGAGTTTACGATTTTAGCCTTTGTCGAAAATCCACCATCTACATCAATTCAAAAAAAGTGAAAAAAAGAAGAAAAAAAATGAAAAAAGAAAAATAAAAGAAAAAATATTATTATTGTTCAATAAAATCGACTGATGGTCCCCTTGTATATGCCAGTTGAGTTGATCTAGAATTAAGATTGTCGACTGCTGATTCCCTTGTATATGCTAGCTGAGTAGATATTAGAATTCAGACCAGTATCTCAATCCATTAGGTCATAGGTTCATTTTGGCGGTGACCTTCAGACAGATATGGGAAACACCGTTCACTTTGGTCAACATTCGCAAACATCTATTTCTATATCCATCTTCTTAATCTATCCATGTGTGATTGTGGTTAGTCAGATTCTGAGTATTGTGGTTTGTTCGACTTTCTGAGTAGAGCTTTGTTTACTTATATATGAGTTTGATTTGTATCAAGGTACCTCCTCCTGTAGTCATTTTGGATTCGTTCGTAGACTCTTCACAGGTAGTTGGAATTTGGAGTAAAAGGTTTTGTAGGTACACCTCTTGTAAACCTTCACGAGACTAAAACTCGTCCACTAGGGACACCTAGGGGTTCAAAGTCTTGTTATACGTGTTAAGTGTGACCGTAGCCTCGACGAGATGGAGTTGTATGTATCTTTTAGAATTATTTTGCTTGATTTGCTCAAGGACTAGCAAAGTCTAAGTGTGGGGGAATTTGATAGGTGTCTAAAACAACTTAATATTTATCTATTGTTTATGCTTTCTTTGTTAAGTTTTCTTGTGAAATTATGTATCTTATGTTTGTTTTTGACTGTTTAGGTACTTTGGAGTCATTTGGAACAAAAGAAGAAGAAACAGGGCAAAAGTGCCATTTCATGTGCAACTGCTGTTGGAGACGGACTATTTCTCATTATTTGCTTCTATTTCTTAATTTCTGTCTGAAAAGCATGTCAGCTTAGTGATGCAAATATCTGTCTGAAAAGCACGAGTGCTTTAGTGATGAAGAGAAATTGAAGAGAAGAAGTGGGTCTGAGAAATAAAAGACGGTTGTTGTTGGTGAAAGAATTCAAGGGAAGAAAAAGCGTCAAAAGTGGATTGCATCCTTGCACGCGGCTAAAGCTAATTGGAGGCCAAGAACATTGTCAGCAAAACTGGAGCTGAAAGGGCAGAGAAATGCAAGGAACTGGACATGGAATGAAGTCCAAGTGTAGTGTGGCAGTAGTGGGTGTTGGGCCTGCTGGCTATTGTCATGGGCTTATAATACTTGCAGTATCTAAGCTAACTTGCACAGCCGCTGGAAGAAAAGTGAGTACATCTAAACTACAAGAGATAATCATTGCAGTTTACACATGAGTATTGCACATTGTGCTAGTAAAGAAATGAAACTTAGGTTTCATTGATGCCCAAATTCGTGAAGAGACGATAGATTAGGTGCATTTCCTTGTCACCAGCTTGTGAGCAGAGAAAGAGATGGGTCTCTGTTGCTATTGATCTAGCCATGGCCGGGGGGTTTGTTTTTGCAGAATGGAGACAGGGGTTTAGAGCAATCAAGACACACATGGAATGGCAGAGTCAGATGTGTGGTTCAGGCGAGATTTTGAGCTGAAATTCGGTGAAATTGTGTTGCTGCCATGTCTGATTTTGGGGAATCTATAATGGGTATTTGCCAGGGTCCATCAAGAGCTTTTGTAGCTCAACTTGCAGGCTGAAATGAGTTCGAAATGATGAGCAGTTGATGGAGTTTGAAGACCAATTGGAGATAATGGTGTTGTTGGTTGATAAGTGGGTCTGGATTTGAAGATTTATGATTGTTGAATAGTTTGTGAACTATGAGTTTGTTGTGAATTGAATTTACAGGTATTTGGGTAAGTTTAGAAGCTATAGAAAGTTCAATGTCACATCAACATGAGAATGGCACATCATGTGTTCGATAAAAGGCGTGAATGACTTTTTCTTCAAGCTCAGCTGCTGTTAGTTGAGCCTATGTACAAGGGCTGTTGCTGCAATGGTTTGTGTTGGTATTTAACTGGTTCTGGAGTCTGTAATGGGTAGATTGAGATGAGTTCCAGCAGCTGCTAAGACAAGGAAGAGCTAGGTACAGAGATGGCTTGATGCTGGTGGTTTTGGCTTGAGCTTGGAGGTGATATGGCGAGTTCTTGAGCTGAATTACAGCTGTAATATGTTGCCGCTACAACCAGATTGGTGGTTTGTTCTACATGGGTTCGTATGGACAGCAGGAGTATGTAAGAATATGGAATTGAACTGAATTTGTATGAAGCTGGCGGTACAGAGTTTATGAATGGGGTTTTGCGTTAGACATCAGTTGCAAGAAATGTTGCAGCAGGATATGATTTAATGGCAGTTTAAGACTTGTTTGATGCTATGAATTGTGGTTGGATTTGGAGGGTTCAGGACTCGATAAAGGAGCTGGAGATATCATGGACGGATGGGTACATAGTGGTTCGCAGAAAGGGCTCAATGGTTCATGGTTCAGTGGTTGTGCGCGAGGGTTGTGTGGCATTGGCTTTGACATGATTTAGAAGCCAACAAGGTAAGCTAACTTGGGTACCAGTTTGTCTTGATTTTGGATATGGACTGAGCCGTGAAAACAGGTTAAGAACATGACTTTTTGCCGAGAATTTTGGGAGTTGAATGGTTGGGATTTGAAGCTACAGTATTTGTGAACAACTGGGTTTGTTGGAAACTGTGGAAGTTACGATTTCACAGGGCAGAGAAGACATATAAAAAAGGAGGCGCAAGTTACAGCAAAGACCCAACCTTTGATCATCGGAGAAAGGGCGCAACAACTGTTCGACAGAAGCTGAAGTTGAACCTAGCTTCCAGGAGTAGTCTAGCAGCAGCAACTCTGGTTTGCTGCCTGGTTTATTCTCAACTTTCTTTCTTTTAAACATCATTAAGCCATAAACCTTATTTTTGAGAACATATGATTATGAGTAGCTAAACCTATTTTTGATTAAGGGCGATTTCAAAGCCCGGAATATGAACTTACAATCGATATGAAATAGCTTTTTCTTTCGCAATTATTTTCGTTATTGTTCGATTTCTAATATGCTAATATTGTTTATGAGTTATGTTTTAATTGTTTAAGTTCGAAATTGAATGATTAATTCATACCTCTATTGCTAGTTTAGAATTTCTTCGACCTGTAATTGTCTAGAAACTATAAACGCAAGTAGCGATATATGGGTATTGATGATGGGACTTTGTTAAGTACCCGTATGTAGAAATTGACACTATTAGGTGATTCAAGCTTTTGAATTCATCACTAGGAGCAACCTTATCTCACAAAACTTAGAGCATTTGTTTAAGTCATACCTAGAGAGCGTACTTCTAGGAAACTTGGCAAGTAGAATCCGGTAGTCGAGCGCTTCCGTATCCGGTGAGCTTAGGAGATAATAGCGGGATAGTTGAGCGTACTAATTATCCTAGGGTTGTTAGTAACGAGATAATGCGAAGAGCATGCTATATATCAATTAGGTTTATATTCCGTGGTCTAGAATGAATCCTTAATCAATTCCATCTCATATTTGAATATAATATTACAATTTTCATATTTTCTACAACAAAGTAATCTTGCTAAGAGTATTTCCATAACAACTTCTGCTTCATACCTCCCTTGGGACGAATCTGCTTTCATTGTACTACTTGCTAGTGTAAATAGAAGTAGAAAATATTATTTGCGAGTTTGACACCTCGTCATTGCAATATAAATAAGTCTATGAATTCACGATTGAATAACCAGGAATTCTCATCTGAACAAGAACTCCCAACAGAGCAAAATTCAATCAATCATCAGAACTTACTCGAACTCAACAGTTCACTTACAGAAATCTACAACATATCCACAATTCTCGATCATCATTGATCTCACACACACTTCTCAGCTTCCCTCCTACAGATCGACCCTCATCCCTTTTTGTGACCGGATTGACTCTGGAACGACCATTGTCTTGGTTTAGGCCGGAGTCCTACAGATTGATCTCTCGAACTCAAAGAACTCCCGTGCAGTGCATCTGTTTGAAAAATGTTTAAGCAATTTACTCGGTCGAGGAGTCCCCGCCCGCACGGTCGTCTCTTCACTTTCCTAAAAAAACCATCAAATCGTTTTCACCCATCAACAAGTATTTTATATATATTTAATATATTTACCGAGTATTTCTGTATTTATACTGTACTCACCTATGAAACGAATATACATTGGTTAACTGGACAACTCCTAGATAGATCGGCCTCTAATACAGAGCGATATTGTCCTGAAAATGCCACTGGTGCTGGTCGCAATTCCTCTTCATATGTTCTTTGATTATGCAAAATATACCTTCAAGACATACTCTTATTCTCGAATAAATATCAAGCTCCTATGTGGATATCCATTAGTATGAGCAGTGTTGCTCAAGTTGCATTAATTTCATAGCTGAATTACTTGAACTCATTCGACACATGTTTACAACGATATTTAGACCCTCATTGAGCATATCGACTTACTATTGTGCTCAAGGATCCTCTATATGAACTTGGTTTGGATACAAGTTTGTCCATATAAATCTTCAATACTGGAAGCCTATTAGCTAATCTTGTATTCATTCAATCGAATGAATTCCTAAGTTTAACCATAACAATTCTTAGTTGAATCTATAAAATTACCCTAATATTTTTCACTGCAAAGAGCACCAGATTTTTGGCTTGTGCATTGTCAGGCTCCGACGCCACTGGCATCACAAGATACTCCATGTTACTTAACACCCTCAGAGGCAAATACAAATAGCACTAAATATGGATTATGGAAGGGAAGCGCACATTGGCGCTTGCCAAAGCTAGCACTAGCCATGCTAACGGCGCTCTCACCATGACGATGTCCTAAGCTAGCACCAAAAAAATTTGATTCACCTAGTGTCTTTTTTATTATGTAAAAATTAAAATACAAAAAGATTTATATAGTCACAACGATGTTAAGGCTTGAACATAATATTATGTGTTATATCAGAAATAAAAAATATTCAGCTCAAACAAATAATTTCGTCAGCAGACAACACTGATATTTAAAATAATAAATTTAGAAAATTCTTATTTACGGAATGCTGGCTTCTCCGGTTTAACCTACTGATACAACAAAATGGATGGTGTGCATTAAATTATGTAACTTTACGTGGCTTAGAAAATTTTGAAAGCACTTCAATATTAAGCTTGTCCCGCGCGCGCCATCCAAATGAGTTGGCTGGGCATCTTGGCTAGATTTATTTCACACTCCAAAATCTTTTACTATCTAGACGGTGGCAAACCACTGTCCCCATGTCAAATATACCAACTAGGTAATATCTTTTATAACTACTATTATTTTTGCATCAAACGCGAGGTTCATTTTCATTTTGATAATAAAATCGTCAAATAATTTTACAAAAAATATGATTTGTATACACTTTATATAGATATGTTAATTTATTTTTGTCAACGAGATTAACTCACTAAGGTTAACACATCAATACGAGATACTTGTACCAGGTGGCTAGTGGCAAAAAGATTATCAATGAGGTGGATAAATTCAATCACGATGAGATTAAAGGTGAATTTGTGAACTGTTTTCTTCGATCTCTTCAAGGAACCACACTCGTGAAGGTGACATCTACACAATGAGGCTACAATGAAATATCCAAGAGAAGCAAAAATGGATATAAGGACCATTCGGTGATGAAAAAATTTGGTCTACCATCAAGAATTGTGGAAATAATAAATCACCAGGGTCTGATGAGCTCAATTTAGAACTTTTAAAGTAGCTTGGACAATTATGAAACAATAATAAATGATTTTACATTGAAGAAGGTGAACTGGAAACTAAAATGTTCACTATGAAAAGTAAGAAGCTAGTAAACGAACTCAATTCAAACCAATAAGTCTAGTTTGTAGCACATTGTAATTTATCTCAAAGGAAATGCCTAGAAGGTTCAAAACATTGACACCTAAAATCATCTTCGGAGCATCAAGGTGTCTTAGTCAAAGGTAAGCAAATTCATAATTGGGGTCCTCGTTGCAGGGGAGATGATAGATGCAAGGTTGAAAGCAGAAACACCAGGAGTTTTGTGATGATTAGGCATTGAGAATCCTTTTGATAATGTGAATTGGCACTTAATATACAATATCCTGGGGGAACTGGTTTTGGTTCAAAATGAAGAAATTGGATGTTAGAGCATTGCTCGGTTGAACCCACTAGCGTTGGTATGTCAAGTTAGTTGTCAATTTTAGTTGCCAAAATGCATTCTTGATTTAGTATACTAAAGATAGTTTCGGACTAGATCAAGTCTAAGAAGTAGAATCGAAGGTATCCTTGATGGATGAAGTTTGAAGACTACAAGAAGACATCAACAAGGACTTCATCAACAAAGGTATGTGGTAATTGATTTCATTTGGATTCTTATTCAATTCTACCTTTCTAAATCTATCGAAACAAATGCTCACTCTATGGAACAATTCCTATGACGGTAAATGTACATTTATGTATATATACTCGAGGTTATTTGATCCAAAACTTTTGTGGCAATAACCTTTATTCTTGGAAAGTTTCTCATGTTATAGTGAATGAGCTTACGAATTCGAGCCAAGAATCACTCAATTCCGAGTTATAACGATGAAGTTATGAGTGATTTATTAAAGTAATAATTATAAGTGTTGTTGTAATTGTTACAGTTCGTTAGTAGGAAACAATCCATGAACTGTTTGTAACGTTTCACGGACTTGAGCCCAATTACGTGACTAGAAGCCATTTTTGGTCATGTAATTGGTGTTTCCTTATCTAGGCAAGATAGCTATTACTCCAAACATATTTAATTACCATATTAAAGTGTTTGTGATTCCTTCCTAAGTTAAAATGTGATTTATTCACATAAATACAATATTTGCTAATTAATTATTTATTTAATTATTTTGGCAAGAGTTGTAACTTAGGAAAGTGTTGTATCCCTACAACAATTTGAACAAACAGAAAATAGAATTTGGTGATAAACACCTCCTAAATCAACAGATTCAGGCCAAAATTTGTGCCAGAGGCACAACCAAATAATATTTCATAAAAATAATATTCAGGTAATGAAGAGAGATAACTCTTCTTACACATTTACGCAACAAATAAATGAACCCTTAATAGACTCAATCGGTGACAGACGCGTGGCAAGCCATCAACGGTCCACAACTCACCCAATTACAGCCTGTCTGAATTATTAAGGCACACACTGAATACTAAGGGCAGACCACAGAGTGGTTTATTCAAGAGGGATGCAACATTGCCTACCCCTGAAAATTGTCCT